>NC_084735.1:26389968-26417468 GCF_033978785.1 Entelurus aequoreus | reverse complement strand
CTCTAAATTGTCTATGACTGGTCCTCAAAAATCCTGCGAGGCAGACAGTCCGATGTTATCCAAGTGTCCACAGTTCTTCTCACATCCTCCAATCATTCGTGGCAGCTTTGGGGTACTTTGAAGACTGCCAGCAACTTCCAATTTGTGGACAAACCAGAGCAACGCTTACTCCAATCAGCAGATGTCCTGTTGTCATAATTCCGAATAGGTAGATATCTTCACGTCCTCGACAGAAAAGGGTCGCCAGGCACGCGGCACTCCTTCTTCTCCCAAGAGTCCGTCGCGTATCCAGCAACAACCGCTTCGTCACGACAGCAGGTTCCCCCAAAACCAAGATCTTGTCAATTTCGTTGAGGCCAGTTAAATAGTTCCAATGTTTAGATTTGGAGAGCAGTGCAAAAAGAGGCAACAAGAAAGTTAAGACAAGACAAAGAAGCAAGCAGGGGAGATAAGGGAGAGGGAAGGGGAGCGTCCACCCTCGGTGAGTGCCAGAGAGAAGACATGTGTATATATACATATGTGTATACAGTATATACATATGTATATATGTGTATATATACATATGTATACTAACGTATATATGTGTGTATATATACATATGTATAAACCCCGTTTCCATATGAGTTGGGAAATTGTGTTAGATGTAAATATATACAAAATACAATGATTTGCAAATCCTTTTCAACCCATATTCAATTGAATGCACTACAAAGACAAGATATTTGATGTTCAAATTCATAAACTTTATTTTTTTTTGCAAATAATAATCAACTTAGAATTTCATGGCTGCAACACGTGCCAAAGTAGTTGGGAAAGGGCATGTTCACCACTGTGTTACATGGCCTTTCCTTTTAACAACACTCAGTAAACGTTTGGGAACTGAGTAGACACATTTTTTAAGCTTCTCATGTGGAATTCTTTCCCATTCTTGCTTGATGTACAGCTTAAGTTGTTCAACAGTCCGGGGGTCTCCGTTGTGGCATTTTAGGCTTCATAATGCGCCACACTTTTTCAATGGGAGACAGGTCTGGACTACAGGCAGGCCAGTCTAGTACCCGCACTCTTTTACTATGAAGCCACGTTGATGTAACACGTGGCTTGGCATTGTCTTGCTGAAATAAGCAGGGGCGTCCATGGTAACGTTGCTTGGATGGCAACATATGTTGCTCCAAAACCTGTATGTACCTTTCAGCATTAATGGCGCCTTCACAGATGTGTAAGTTACCCATGTCTTGGGCACTAATACACCCCCATACCATCACAGATGCTGGCTTTTCAACTTTGGGCCTAGAACAATCCGGATGGTTCTTTTCCTCTTTGGTCCGCAGGACAGGACGTCCAAAGTTTCCAAAAACAATTTGAAATGTGGACTCGTCAGACCACAGAACACTTTTCCACTTTGCATCAGTCCATCTTAGATGAGCTCAGGCCCAGCGAAGCCGACAGCGTTTCTGGGTGTTGTTGATAAACGGTTTTTGCCTTGCATAGGAGAGTTTTAACTTGCACTTACAGATGTAGCGACAAACTGTAGTTACTGAGTAGGTTTCTGAAGTGTTCCTGAGCCCATGTGGTGATATCCTTTACACACTGATGTCGCTTGTTGATGCAGTACATTCTGAGGGATCGAAGGTCACGGGCTTAGCTGCTTACGTGCAGTGATTTCTCCAGATTCTCTGAACCCTTTGATGATATTACGGACCGTAGATGGTGAAATCCCTAAATTCCTTGCAATAGCTGGTTGAGAAAGGTTTTTCTTAAACTGTTCAACAATTTGCTCACGCATTTGTTGACAAAGTGGTGCCCCTCGCCCCATCCTTGTTTGTGAATGACTGAGCATTTCATGGAATCTACTTTTATACCCAATCATGGCACCCACCTGTTCCCAATTTGCCTGTTCACCTGAGGGATGTTCCAAATAAGTGTTTGATGAGCATTCCTCAACTTTATCAGTATTTATTGCCACCTTTCCCAACTTCTTTGTCACGTGTTGCTGGCATCAAATTCTAAAGTTAATGATTATTTGCAAAAAAACAAAAAATGTTTATCAGTTTGAACATCAAATATGTTGTCTTTTTAGCATATTCCACTGAATATGGGTTGAAAATGATTTGCAAATCATTGTATTCCGTTTATATTTACATCTAACACAATTTCCCAACTCATATGGAAACGCGGTTTGTATATATATATATATATATATACATATGTATGTATAGATACATACATATGTATGTATAATTATATATATATATATATATATAATGTGTGTATATATGTATAAATATACATGTGGATATATGTATATATAAATATACGTGTGTTTATATGTATATATATAAATATACGTGTGTGTATGTATATATGTGTATATGTATACATGTGTGTATATAAATATATATGTACATGTATGTGTATGTATATATATTTATATGTATAATGTGTGTATATATGTATATATACATGTATATGTACGTATATATACATGTGTATGTATACATAGGGCTGTCAAGGAATTAATCATACATACATATGTATATATACATGTATATGTATGTATATATACATGTACAGTATATGTATGTACATATGTATATATTCATACATAGGGCTGTCAAGGATTTTTTTAATGTATTTTTTTATTATTATTCTTCGGTCAATGGTCAACAAAATAAACAAACAGTTGTACATTCATAGATTGAAAAAGAAAATGTTGCAGACCGAAAGGGTTTAGGCTGAAGTTGAACACTTATTGCACCTAACCCTATAAACAATGTCAAGTACAAGATGAACTTCATAAAAATTATGAAATGTCCTTTGTACAGCATATTATAAATACACATTATACACAACATAAACACAGTTCAATTATATACACAGTAAAGGCATGTGAAGTATTCTTGTACACATGTACCAATTATATACTATATACAAACAATTATACTTCCATTATTATTTATATCTCACATTTAGTTTGTAATTAACATTGATCGTAGTATTAACTACAGTGTTGATTCAAGAGTGATATATTTTTCCAAGACATTGGTCTTAAAGTGTTTTTTAAATGTGTGAATGGAACTGAAACATTTTAAGGAATCATCCAAGCTGTTCCACAGTTGAACCCCTCTGACAGAAACACATCTACTTTTTAAGCTCATTCTTATGTTTGCTTTCTGAAAGACCGCTCTGAGGGCATAGGGATTCTCTCTGGGGTTGAACCTCTCCTGTAGACATCCAGGCAGCATGTGGTTACGAGCTTTGTACGTCACAATAGCAGTGTTGAGGTCAACAACATCGTGCAGTTTTAATGTTTTTAATTTAATAAACACAGCATTGGTATGGTCATGATAATCCGCATAATTTATAATTCGAGTCGCTTTCTTTTGAAGTAAGAATATAGAGTTGATGTTTGATTTGTAATTGTTACCCCAGATTTCAACACAATAATTAAGATAAGGGAGTACGAAAGAATTATATAACATGTTAAGAGCCTTTTGATTTACAGAGAATTAATCATACATACATATGTATACATATACATGGACATGTGTATATATACGGATATGTATGTATATATATATATATATATATATGTGTGTATACGTATACATGTATATACAGTATGTATGTGTTAGTGCATGTGCCTCACAATACGAAGGTCCTGAGCAGTCCTGGGTTCAATCCCGGGCTCGGGATCTTTCTGTGTGGAGTTTGCATGTTCTCCCCGTGACTGCGTGGGTTCCATCCGGGTACTCCGGCTTCCTCCCACCTCCAAAAACATGCACCTGGGGATAGGTTGATTGGCAACACTAAATGAATGTGAGTGTGAATGTTGTCTGTCTATCTGTGTTGGCCCTGCGATGAGTGGCGACTTGTCCAGGGTGTACACCGCCTTCCACCCGAATGCAGCTGAGATAGGCTCCAGCACCCCCCGCGACCCCAAAAAGGGACAAGCGGTAGAAAATGGATCGATGGATGGATGTGTATATATATTTATATATATAGGGCTGTCAAGGGATTAATCACACTATGTATGCATAAGTATGTACTGTTTGTATATACTGTATGTATAACCACACTCTTGAAATCACAGGCTTGTTTACCTGCATAAATAACATTTGCTTAAGAAAATATGTATGTACAGTATATATAAATACAGATGAATATATATATATATATATATGTATATATATGTGTGTATATATGTACGGTATATATACATAATGTATGATTGTATATACATATA
This sequence comes from Entelurus aequoreus, assembly GCF_033978785.1. Taxonomy (NCBI): domain Eukaryota; kingdom Metazoa; phylum Chordata; class Actinopteri; order Syngnathiformes; family Syngnathidae; genus Entelurus; species Entelurus aequoreus. Next base: position 26,413,225 of record NC_084735.1, on the reverse strand, counting down.
TATCTGTGTATATACATATATATATATGTATAAATGTGTAAATATAAGCTGTATATATGTATTTGGATATACTGTATATAGATATATCACACAACTTTATACATTTCATTAATCTTTAAAAACTACATCTGCCTAAAATATACATGTTAAATATTAATATATTAATATTAATTATAATTTAAATGTTACACTTTAAAGGTAAGTTCAAATAAGTCCAGTATAGAATACACATAATATACATGTTTTGTACATACAGTATATACATATCCACACATCCATAGAGACAAAATCTCATCCTTTCTGTAGCAAAGGACAAAAAACAATAGCTATGAAAGGTTGCTGTATGCTTTAATAGTGGAAAAGTAGCACCATCTGCTGGCTTTCAAAAGTCGCAGAAATTTTAACCTGAACTTAAAGGCCTACTGAAACCCACTACTACCGACCACACAGTCTGATAGTTTATATATCAATGATGAAATCTTAACATTATAACACATGCCAATACGGCCGGGTTAACTTATAAAGTGACATTTTAAATTTGCCGCTAAACTTCCGGTTCGAAACGCCTCTGAGGATGACGTATGCGTGTGACGTAGACCGGCGAACACGGGTATGCCTTCCACATTGAAGCCAATACGAAAAAGCTCTGTTTTCATTTCATAATTCCACAGTATTCTGGACATCTGTGTTCGTGAATCTGTTTCAATCATGTTCATTGCATTATGAAGAAGGAAGCTGAGCAAGCAAAGAAGAAAGTTGTCGGTGCGAAATGGACGTATTTTTCGAACGTAGTCAGCCACAACAGTACACAGCCGGCGCTTCTTTGTTTACATTCCCGAAAGATGCAGTCAAGATGGAAGAACTCGGATAACAGAGACTCTAACCAGGAGGACTTTTGACTTCGATACACAGACGCCTGTAGAGAACTGGGACAACACAGACTCTTACCAGGATTACTTTGATTTGGATGACAAAGACGCAGACGTGCTACTGTGAGTATGCAGCTTTGGCTTTTTTTTTAAATATATAAGCTTTATGAACCTTGGGTTAGGTGAACGGTCTTTTGGGCTGAGTGATTGTGTGTGTTGATCATGTGTTTGAATTGTATTGGCGTGTTCTATGGAGCTAGGAGCTAGCAGAGGAGCTAGCATAACACGTACCGTACCTACGTGCGCGTCACGTACGTAACTTTTTAAAAATATATAAGCTTTATGAACCTTGGGTTAGGTGAACGGTCTTTTTGGCTGAGTGATTGTGTGTGTTGATCAGGTGTTTGAATTGTATTGGCGTGTTCTATGGAGCTAGGAGCTAGCAGAGGAGCTAGGAGCTAGCATAACAAACACGCAGGTGTTATTATGCAGGATTAATTTGTGGCATATTAAATATAAGCCTGGTTGTGTTGTGGCTAATAGAGTATATATATGTCTTGTGTTTATTTACTGTTGTAGTCATTCCCAGCTGAATATCAGGTCACCCCCGGCTCTCACAGCATCTTCCCTATCTGATTAGCTTCAACTCCCCACTAGTCCTTCACTTGCACTTTACTCATCCACAAATCTTTCATCCTCGCTCAAATTAATGGGGAAATTGTCGCTTTCTCGGTCCGAATCTCTCTCACTTCATGCGGCCATCATCTTAAAACAATAGGGAACTTTGCGTATATGTTCAACTGACTACGTCACGCTACTTCCGGTAGGTGCAAGCCTTTTTTTTATCAGATACCAAAAGTTGCAATCTTTATCGTCGTTGTTCTATACTAAATCATTTCAGCAAAAATATGACAATATCGCGAAATGATCAAGTATGACACATAGAATAGATCTGCTATCCCCGTTTAAATAAAAAAAATTCATTTCAGTAGTTTATGTTAAGATGAATGTAGAGTAAAAAAAGTCTTTAATGGAACTTTTTAGTCACAAGGAATAAATTACTTTTGTGTAGTGTTGCCATTTAAGGGTAATTTAGTAAGAGATGATTGTTGTGTTCTCTCCTCTAGATCAAGATTGCAGCCGCCAACGTGCTGAGAGAGACGTGGCTCATCTACAAACACACCAAGCTCTCCAGGGAAAAAGACCACACAAGGGTCCGCATGCACCAACGAAAGCTGCTGCTCGCCATCCACCAGTAAGACAACCTTTTTTGTACTTGAATCAAGACGTGAACATAAAAGCAGATGTTTGTGGCGTCAGGTTGCGGCGCCTGAAGGTGGAGAAGAGCATCCTGGCAGACCAAAGCAACACACTTATGGACATGTGCAAGGTGAGAGAGGCAAGTGAACGCACCATTGTCCACCCGAGCAGCCCCACAATCCAGCGCACGCTTTGTGACACGTGTCCCGTCTCAGGTGCAGACCCTTTTGTACGACGTGCTGGGTGAAGTGCAGGGCTGCAGATCGGAGCTGGACACACACATCCACGGCCTGGAGAAACACGTGGAGGAGTTAAGGGAGGGTTTCCGCAGCTTAATGCCGCTCCTGTCCAATACTTTGTCCATGCAGAACTCCTCCATCAGACACCTGCTCAGGGAAAGGGAGAAGAACAGCGAGACAGCAGGAGAGAGTAGTGAGAGGTAGATGAGGCACGCCCCCTGGTGGAGAGAGTTAGCACACCTGCTCACGTGACTGCAGTAGATACTTACACAAATTCTGCCTTTCCAAAGAACGAGGTTGATTTTAGACTGATAGTGGAGCTAAAATCACAATCATGACAAATGATCTACTAATCTAAATAATTTTGTTCAAATAGAAAATATGTCCTTACCGTATTTTTCGGACTATAAGTCGCAGTTTTTTTTTCATAGTTTGGCCGGGGGTGCGACTTATACTCAGGAGCGACTTATGAGTGAAATTAACACATTACCGTAAAATATCAAATATTAAGCTCATTCACGTAAGAGACTAGACGTATAAGATTTCATGGGATTTAGTGATTAGGAGTGACAGATTGTTTGGTAAACGTATAGCATGTTCTATATGTTAGTTATTTGAATGACTCTTACCATAATATGTTACGTTAACATACCAGGCACGTTTTCAGTTGGTTATTTATGCGTCATATAACGTACACTTATTCAGCCTGTTGTTCACTATTCTTTATTTTAAATTGCCTTTCAAATGTCTATTCTTGGTGTTGGGTTTTATCAAATAAATGTCCCCAAAAAATGCGACTTATACTCCAGTGCGACTTGTTTTTTTCCTTCTTTATTATGCATTTTCGGCCGGTGCGACTTATACTCCGGAGCGACTTACACTCCGAAAAATGCGGTATATACAAGGACAATGGTTCTATAATGTTCGCATTTGTTTTAGGAATACAATTTCATCAAATTAATATGATACAGCCAGCGATACTATCTGTTTGAATTATCAGCGTTCAAATAGCTTTTTGTATCAATGACAAACTGCACTTTGTATAAGATGTTCTGATGTAACAATAATTAGTATGTTGTCAAAATGATTCATTCTAATAAATAAAGCAAACATGTGTTTAGCCAAAACAACATTTTATTGAGAAAGGTAAGGATGGAGGAGTTACAGCGATATTCCAAGCGTGGACTGTGAAGTCACCTTGCGCCCATTTTCCACATCTTAGGCTGATCTGCCGGTGCCACCGCTGACAACCCATCCATCCTCTCCTCTCTCTCAGCTCCGGAAAGAACATTTTAGTGCTGCTTCCTCCTGAAAGAGCACCCTGCAAGAAAGCACATTGACACAATTTAACAAAAGCGCTTTTCAGTCACCATTTTGCTTCATGCCATCCTACTCAGTCCTTCTCTAACAAGCATAGTTAGCATCATATTAGCATTATGACTGCATTGTTTGTTCTCAGTCTTCGAAAGGGGTGAGCCATTGGTCGAGATCAACCCTTCTGCAAACTGAGGTTTTTCTAGCACTGGAATGAGGTTGGAAAACCACAACAGAGGAAGTCCAGTCACTTGACAGTGCAACATCACAATTAGCATGTTGACATCTACTTGCACCCGGTGCTAACTTTTCATATGCACAAATTGTAACTCAAAAGCAGTACCTCAACTTACAAGTTTGTTGATCTACAAAGTGTCTCAGCTAATTGTTTTGCAAGCAAAAATTTGAGTTAAGAAGGCTTCCAACCACTAGTTGGCAGATCGATTGTCAGAATGAACCACAGATCAGCCCAAAACACCCTAGCATAACACACATTACCTTACAGCTAGAGATCGACGTAACTTTATTCTTGGAAGGAAGAGTTAGGAAAGTGCTAAAAATAAGTGGAGGATATTCACTGAATAAAGAAAAAAATCATAAACATGACTGAGCCACACTGAAGCAGAAGAGCCTAATGCCATCCAAAGAGGTTACATCAACATTTATGTACCTTGAAGGTAGAAAAGCGCTATACAAGTATAACCCATTTATCATTATTATTTATTCATGAAACTATGAAGCAGTGTTTTGAAAGAGGTACAGTAAAGGTAAATTATGTACAATATAGCATTTCCCCTAAATGTGATTGATGGCTCACCGCCACAACAAAAATCATAGCCGCCACACCTTATATTCCAATATTCTCAAATATTTTATATAAAAGTTAAGTTGTTTTAAAAGCATGTTACATGTTGAAATTGTGCTGTTTTGGGGCATTTAAAAACCAATAAAATTGATTTTAATTCATTTCAATGGGAGACGCTGTTTAATGATACGATTTTAAGTTACGAGTTAGGACTGCAACGATTCATCGATTAATTAAATTGGAAAAATATCTGTATTTAAATTTTGCGAAGTGTAACTAATACAAAATGATAACCAGACCGCATAGATGGAACACAACTTTACGATACATAGTTTCTGCATGACAGAGCCCACACAAGAGTCATGTGATTTGTTATTAATGCACAAATGTTACAGGTGCACTTCCCATGTTTATGAGAGAAAAATAATGAAGGTTACATAGTAAGCAGAGAAAATGTTTTATTTTAACCATTTTAGGAATTGCAAGTGTAATTGTATTGTAACATTCCATCATTGCAAATTGTACTTAGGTGGTTCTTCAAGTGCACAATAACAGTTAACATAAGCTATTTTTCTGGGAGTATAATTTTGCTAGCGCAGTCAGACAGGATGTAATGCACAGCAATTTTTTTGAGAAGGTAAAAAGTGTGTTTTTCTGTTGCGCTTGACACTGCCCCGTGTGGGAGAGGAATTTGTAAACAAAAGTACTGGAGGTCCTTCAGCCGTGATCTTACAGGACTTGGTTACAAATCTAACAGTTTCAGTCAGATGTTTCATAGTATGATCAGTATGGTGTTGTCTGTCAAGCTGCAGCTTTTCCAAATTTTCATGGATAAAATATCCACTATTTAAGACCAACATTCTTGCTGGTACGAAAAGCTAGCTCTTCCTACCTTACCAAGTCAATCCCAGCCTCTACCAGGTTTTTGATCATTTCTTCAATGCAATGATTATATACTTGTCAGAACTCTTTCACACTCACTTCCTTCTTTCCAATGGATGTAAAAACAAAGTTATAAGCTATAAGCAAATGCTATTGTGTAAGACAATGTTTTGGGACCAACCCTTTGGGGTTCATTGTGACAATCACTACACCAACTAGCAATGGGGAGGCTCATAACTTAAATCTGTCCTCCCAACTTAAAGCATTGCAAAAACTCTAGAGCCAGATCATGTTAAAATATTTAAAAGTTGAAGTACAAAAGTTTTACTGACCCTCTGTGAGACGGGCTTTGCCTCCGGTGGGCTGACACAGGACTGTCGAGCATCCAACGCACAGCACGACTGTCTGTGCGTGGCTGAACACTGTCGTGATCTTGTAGCAACCTGCAAACCAATCAGCATTCATTTAAAATGTTCACAAACAAGTATCAGTGCTATTACAAAATATTGATTCATATCTTTTTACAAAAAAAAAAAGTATTCTTACTTTTTTTAAACTACTTCAGAGTACTACAAAGAATATTGTTAAAATCATATCTTTTGATTAACAACATTTGACTTAAAATATACAATTCAGAAATGTCAAAAACCTCCAAGATTAATCATGTGCTACACTTCACAATTCTATTTTTCAAGTCTAACTTTTTATTTCTTCAAAAATCTCAGTGCTTAGCTTTATATTTTTAATTTACTTTTGATTGGGGGGTAACTGCACTATTTTTGTTATATCATTCACAATGCCTATTAAAAACAAATTTGTTTTTCTTTTATGCATTTTAACTTCTAAAATACAGCGTGTACACGGTGGCTAACAATGCAGCTAACGCGAGTAATCTATTGCACCCATAAAACCCTCTAAAAAACATCCAAAAGCACCAACAATACTTCATTAGATCTCATGCCCTAAATATTAACCAAGTATTTGCGATCTTGTTATTATAAGCGCTAATGTTGGGGACCTAATTTTAGTGGCGCATTGATCACAAAGAGGTAACTAGCTTATGCAGCTATTGACATACTGAGCTGCTCTAACTCATAGTAGAAAGTTGTGGTCATAAACCGAGAAGTTGGTCAACTTTGACACCCAACATATACCCTGTGATGACAAGAAAGAAACTAAAAGGTGTCTTTGTCGTGGGGGAACTGCAGCCTATCCGCCGAGGAAGACAGCTCACAAAATGTCATCCAGGAAAGATATTTGAAGCCAAACATCAGTTTGTGAGGTATTTACATTATTAAAAGTTAAATTGATAGTTAACTTTTCTGAGAAACAACATTTTCCAGACTGACATAAACATGTCCACTGTGGAGGACACTGCTTGTCCGAAAGAAAGTTGAAAGACACTTAAGTAAACATTGATGTGTTACACTGGATGTTTACTTTGTTAAGTAACTGTTATTCTTATATTTGCTTTGAAACAGTTGATGTTCTTTGCACCTAAAAATAATGTTTGTAGTAATAAGCATGCTTTGAACATTTTACCATCATGTTTGTGTTCAATTACAGTATGTGTTTTTATCCTAAACATTACAGCCACTTAATTTTACACACTAACCTTTTTAAGACTTTTCTGGACATATCACTACATCATCGTACCGGGGCCTCAATACCGTGATATCGCACCGTGAGATTTGATACAGTTACATCCCTACTATTGCATATATACTTTCAGCATGTATATAAAACATTGATTTTTTTTTTTTTTTTTTAAGTGCACTTTATATAGGCGGAACAGAGCAAATCCCCTTACCTCCATTGTTAGCTGACTTTTGCTAGTGTTTATTTACGAGTTAGAATGCATTAAAATTTTTAAATGTGTTCTTGTCTCACATAAGGTTTGTGAATAAGCAAAATTTCAGCACAAATATCACTTCAAAAATATTGACTACATTACATAATTTTTTGCAATGTGTTTATTTGTAATTCACTTTCAAGTACAAATTGACTTAAAAAGTACAGACTTTTTGAACAGTTAAGACTATAAGCTTGTGATTACCCTACAAAAATATAAAAACAATACGCGTTAAATGGTTGTACAAAATTATTTTACTTTTGTTTTAACTAGGGTTGTAATGATTGAATGATATTGATAGATCGATCTATATTCCTAAATTACAAGTATATCGATATGTGCTCGGCAAGTTAGCCTTCCAGACGATAGGCATCATTCATTGGATTAAAATGCAATATATAAATGTTATCGATACTAGACGTTTAGCACTTTTAATGAAAAGGATGTTAAACAATCAGTGTGCGTGTCTGTGGCGTAATCAAAGCAAAACTGGCAGGTCGCTACAGTCGAAAAAGGTCATACTAAATGCACACATCATAAAACAATATAATTGTAAAAGTCACAACAAATAAACAAAACTGAAGCCTGAGACAGTAGGAAAAAACAGTGTAATAATTCAGAGTATTATTGAAAATGTAAAGTACAAAATATTGTATGACTGAAAGATTGGTCACACTTGACTTACATTCGTTACACCTTCAGCCATTTGGTCTGTGTCACCAAAACTTGTCTGCTCATTTCCGTTATGTCTTTATGTTCCGTGTTTATCAAAATGAGTTGTAGCAGGTCAAATCTGAAAAGATTTGGTTGCACTTAATTTCTCAGGTGAACTTACTGCTAATTCAATTTGTTGGTTTATTTTATTATACTATTTTAATTCGAAAAAACAGCAAAAAATAGCAGGCAAATAGACCGTTAAAATGTTGGTCATCCATCCATTTTCTACCGCTTATTCCCTTCGGGCAAGGCACTTTTATTGAATGTCTTGAATGTTGAAAATGAGGGCAAAAAAGGTTTCATTTTATTAATTGCATATGTTGGTCAGTTGGTCGCACTTTATTCAGATAAGATGTGAATGCATTGGCCAATAAGTGTTTGTACTAGTTCATAATTTATTTATACCCAATTCCCTTACAATAAATATCAGGAACATAGGAAACTTCCCTGCAGTTTCCAGTGTCCACTATTTGTCACAGTCACACAGGTTGAAATTGTTTCGCAAATAAATTACTTAACTAATTCCAATTCACTGAGGCCCCGTTTACACTAAGCCGGATAAGATTATCCAGGGTAGATCACACCTAACTTTATCCGTGTCCACACATGCCACCGTTACAATCATTTATTTATTATAATCCAGTAGATGACTTTACTTCTCTGTGAAGTTATTTAAAAGAGCTATATTGTAAAAAGTTTGTGGTGCATTTTATATTTGTTTGCAAGTTTCTTAATTGAAATGCATCTCCTTTGAACAACAGTGTTGTGGTATTTCATTTAACTAGAATCCTGTGTGCTGTGGGGCCCTATTGTAGTGAATCACACCTGAGCAATCATAAATTAATCAAATATTTAATCGACATGAGAAAGTAGACAATGTGATGAACAGTTTGGGACACGAGGGGATGGTTCCATCTTTCAGCTGCGCGCTAATGGCGGAGTTAGCAAAGATGCGGGCATCATGCACACTGCCTGGCCATTTCACAGTCACATCCATAAAGCAATATTTGTAGTCACATACTGCCTGTCACGATCGCATCCACGGGAGGAGGGGACCATGTTTTCCAGTAAATAGAATCATAGCTGACTGTTCGAAACTTCTCTTGCCGTTTGAGAAGTGTTTTATCCGAAATAGCTGCAATCGCCCGTTGCTTTCTCTTAAAAGTATTCTTCATGTGTGATTTCCAAAAGCGCCTGTACATGTACAAGAAGGAGAAACACGGGCATGTATGCATGATCCGCCTCCATCTTTGATATGTCCGTGCCTGTGTGGTGCGGGGTCTTTCTGGCATCACTTCCTCTCCGAAATCACTTTGTAAACGATCAATGAGTCCGTACAAAGCTAAGTGCCGGAGATTGAAAAAATACACGGCTGACTTACCCGTGTAAAAATTTGTCCGAGGAGGGGGACCTTAAACCAGTGTTTTTCAACCACTGTGCCGCGGCACAATAGTGTGCTGTGAGATACAGTCTGTTGTGCTGTGGGAGATTAAAGTACCAATGATTGTCACACACACACTAGATGTGGTGAAATTTGTCCTCTGCATTTGACCCATCCCCGTGGGGAGCAGTGGGCAGGATGATCTAATTCCACCTATTTGGGTTAAAAATATTTTTTGCAAACCAGTAATTAGTCTTAAAATTATGTGTTGTTGTTGTTGTTGAGTGGTCGGTGCTGAGCTCGGCAGCGTAACCGTGTAATACTCTTCCATATCAGTAGGTGGCAGCCGGTAGCTAATTGCTTTGTAGATGTCGGAAACAGCGGGAGGCAGTGTGCAGGTAAAAAAAGGTGTCTAATGCTTAAACCAAAAATAAACAAAAGGTGAGTGCCCCTAAGAAAAAGCATTAAAGCTTAGGGAAGGCTATGCAAAACAAAACTAAAAATGAACTGCCTACAAAGTAAACAAAAACATAATGCTGGACGACAGCAAAGACTTAATTTGAAGCAAAGACAATGTACATCCGAACATGACATGGCAATCGACAATGTCCCCACAAAGGAGGATAAAAACAACTGAAATATTCTTGATTGCTAAAACAAAGTAGATGCAGGAAATATCGCTCAAAGGAAGACATGAAACTGCTACAGGAAACTTGTGCAGGGTGTACACCGCCTTCCGCCCGAATGCAGCTGAGATAGGCTCCAGCACCCCCGCGACCCCAAAAGGGACAAGCGGTAGAAAATGGATGGATGTTTACCTTATCCCAATAAACATCTGTTCAGTATTTTAACATAAAAGTGTTTGATTGTGAGGCATTAAAAGCCACAAAATGCAACGGGTCCATCAGACCCACAAACGCTGGCTGAGTAACAATATGAACCTTACACGGTATAGCTCGGTTGGTAGAGCGGCCGTGCCAGCAACTTGAGGGTTGCAGGTTCGATCCCCGCTTCCGCCATCCTAGTCACTGCCGTTGTGTCCTTGGGCAAGACACTTTACCCACCTGCTCCCAGTGCCACCCACACTGGTTTGAATGTAACTTAGATATTGGGTTTCACTATGTAAAGCGCTTTGAGTCACTTGAGAAAAAGCGCTATATAAATGTAATTCACTTCACTACACGGAAAATGTCTCTATTTTCTGCATCCCACAGGGATTCTTCTTTTGTGTTTCTGCACCTGCGGTTCCCACATTGTTTGTCAACACTGTCTGCTCTCATTTTCTCGCACATTTGACCCTCTGATGTTCTGTGTACCTACACTCTGTCCGCTTACTGTCTAGGCCTGCCATGTGTGTGTGTGTGGGTGGGTGGGTGCATGTGGTACACAGAACATCAATTTCCACACTTCTATTAGCCAGTGGACCCGGACATCTTATATGTAATAGAAATGTGTAGGGGGGGTGTATGGTCATTAAATATGTATTGATATACGTTCTTCACAGAAAATGAGCCAAAGCCAGTGAGTCTCAGTTTGAAAAATTAATTAATTGTATCATTTTTCTTTTAATAAAAAATGAAAACGGGTCCCACAGACCCGAACACCACACATGGGTTAAAAATTTAGTAGTTTGAACCACAAAAAAAACGTACCTGGACATTTGACATCCATAAAGTAAGAGTTAGGACTCTGAACAAGGCGCTTCTTCTTGTGCCTCCTCTTTTCCTCCTCCGGGGTTGGGTGCAACAAGTCTTTTGCGAGCTACAGAAAAAGAAAAGATTAACAGTGAAAATAGTTTAGCGGCTAAAGGGGCATTTTAGTAATGGCGGTTGTTCCGGTGTTGTACCGAAATCTGTTACCCATCGAAATTTGTAACTCCAGGGGGCGATGTTCCCATGGCGTTTGTTTGATGGTTAAACGGCAAGCCCAAAGGGGAGGAGAAGAACGCTTGCGTAATTTTTTATTTTTTTTTTAAGTTTTATTTATACATTTCAACAATCAAATAATTTTTTAAAGTTTTATTTATACATTTCAACAATCAAATAAGTACAAAAGTAGTACAAAACAGTACAAAAAGAATACAAAGCAGCGCCAGGGGGTTATAAATTTAAAGTAACTAAAATAGAATGCAAAAAACATATATATAATATAAACAAAGTGCAAAGCCATAGGCTAACGCTTGCGTAAATGGCGTAAACTATCCTTGATGCTGAAACGTCAGTTGTCAGAATTTCAGCATTAATAAATTACACATATTCTGGAAATCAATGACTTACTTTCATTATAGTATGAGTCCATTGTATCAGCTGTTGATTCTCTCTCACACATACATTTCCCGGATTAATTAATTAATTTATTAATGCTGAAATTCTGACAACTGACGTTTGAGCATTAAGGATAGTTTACGCCATTTACGCAAGCGTTCTTCTTCTCCTCCTCCTTGGGCTTGCCGTTTAACCATCAAACAAACGCCATGGGAACATCGCCCCCTGGAATTACAAATTTCGATGGGTAACAGATTTCGGTACAACACCGGTTCACTCTTTCAGGCTTCCCGAGGGCCTACATTTCCGATTAGATAACAGTCGAAAGCGGTGTTCAGACCACCTAATTACTAATTTAAGAAAGATTGACAAATAGACATTTGTTAAGCAGTAACCATCGACTGGTACTTAGTCTTAACTAAACTGGCTCCATGTTTGCGGCGTGCGCGCCGCCATCTTGAGTCACAATGCTCGCGAGGAGTGACGATAAATGTGTGACTAACTGCGTTTTAAATGTAACATGGACGACCTCGGAGGGCAGCAGTCGAACCGTTAAGGTCTTATCCAAACTTTCAGCCGCGAACGGGCGCTCAAAAAACAGTTTAAGGGTTGAAAATATCATTCGACAACAAGGCGGGGATACTCACTGGCATGTTGGCGAGGAAATAGCCGCTGCCGAAAAGGAGGCATAACCGGAAGCAAGGGGCTGATATCCGCTGTTCCTTTGAGCGACAGGCCGGAAGTGACGACTATGACACGACCACGGCGGCCATTTTGGTGAGGTCAGTTATATTTTAAAGTTGTATCAATCAATCAATGGAAATTATTTGTATTGCGAAAAAGGTGGACGGTTTATTTCATATGGCTTAATTAAGTGGAAGTATTTAAAATGTTTGATTGTACCGTTTGTGCCTACACAATGAAACGTTTACCTGCAATGGCTACTATAGTTTGGCCACAACATTAGGTACACATGCACCATTATGTTCTTATAATCCTATCTAATCTAATACAATATAGCAAAATATGTTTATAGCCTTTGCGACTTAATATTCTGGTTCTGTTTAGCACTTCCTGCTTTGTTAACATTGGACTGGAAATAATTAAACACACAAAACACAGGATTTAATGGTTTTATTTGACACTTTTATGCATTATACAGTGTTTGTCACAGAATGCAGAATACATACAATGCTTCAGTGGCAATTGATCATTTAATATAGTTCTTTTGCTATTATATTTAAAGCTAAACATGCCATTAAGTGGTGGATAATAGACAACGCCATTAAGTTTCTGGACACTGGGTGTTATAGCAACATTAGCAATAACTATTTTCTTTGTATTCATTTAAAATGGCGTTAATGTAAATACACATACTACTAGTGAGAAGAATATATATAATTTATTCACACTGTCTGTCAATACATAATGTAGTTCACGTGTCTAACAACAGATTTATAGTAGGTGAAGGTGTGTTTTTCTTGGTTTCTATTCAAATTGTCACCTGAGTTGACTCGCAATCGGTCATAGAAAGACAAAGAAGGTGAGATGTACCACATTGTTAAAAAAGCACCAGGTGCGGCATTTATATTTACACAACGGCAGGTGCCGGAAGTGTGTGTGTTCATGGGTAAATAGGTTCCACCTGAGGTTCTGTCGGCGGAGTGGCGATGTCATCCACCAGCTCAGAGTCTGGTTCGGTCACAACGACCGCCACCTGCTGACACACAGGATGTAAACACATGGATTATTGTAACAATTCATGACACTGTTGTCTTATATTTGATGTGTTTGTTTGTGTGTGGTACCTGGGATACAGTTGGCTCGGCTGCAACCGGAACAACATGGACAACTGGAGATGGAGATGGTGGGGGGCGAGTCTGGGGATATCGTGGTCGCTCACTTGGAGCCTGTAAAAAAACATTGATTGATATATTATATGGATTGGCTACATTATTTGATTATTGATTGATTGATTGAGACTTTTATTAGTAGGTTGCACAGTGAAGTACATATTCCGTACAATTGACCACTAAATGGTAACACCCGAATAAGTTTTTCAACTTGTTTAAGTCGGGGTCCACTTAAATTGATTCATGATACAGATATATACTATCATATATACTATCATCATAATACAGTCATCACATAAGATAATCACATTGAATTATTTACATTATTTACAATCAGGGGTGTGTGGGGGGGAGAGGATATGGACATCAAGTAGTGGGCATAGAGAGAGAGAGAGAGAGAGAGAGAGAGAGAGAGAGAGAGAGAGAGAGAGAGAGATCAGAAGGCATAAGAAAAAGACTAAGTATCTGCATTTGATTATTAGCAATCCGGGGAGGGTGTTAGTTTAGGGTTGTAGCTGCCTGGAGGTGAACTTTTATTGCGGTTTTGAAGTAGGATAGAGATGCCCTTTCTTTTATACCTGTTGGGGGCGCATTCCACATTGATGTGGCATAGAAAGAGAATGAGTTAAGACCTTTGTTAGTTCGGAATCTGGGTTTAACGTGGTTAGTGGAGCACCCCCTGGTGTTGTGGTTATGGCGGTCATTTACGTTAAGGAAGTAGTTTGACATGTACTTCGGTATCAGGGAGGTGTAGCGGATTTTATAGACTAGGCTCAGTGCAAGTTGTTTAACTCTGTCCTCCACCTTGAGCCAGCCCACTTTAGAGAAGTGGGTAGGAGTGAGGTGGGATCTGGGGTGGAGGTCTAGAAGTAACCTGACTAGCTTGTTCTGAGATACGGTACCGTTCACCTCTACCACCTGCTCCCTCCCCTCCAAGTAAGATTGCATCCAGCTCCATGAGGTTTTGTTAAATCCGATTGCTCTGAGCTTATCCAACAGTATAGCGTGGTTAACGGTGTCAAAGGCCTTCTGAAGGTCCAGCATGACCATGCCGCAGTATTTGCCCGCGTCCACCTCATGTTTGATGTGGTCGGTCAGATAGAGAAGGCATGTGTCAGTGGAGTGGTTAGTTCTGAAGCCGGATTGGAATTTGTACATGAGTTTATTAGTGGCAAGGTAACTATCGACCTGTTCATAAACTATTTTCTCCATTACTTTCGAAACGGAACTGAGAATAGAAACAGGTCGGTAGTTGCCAGGTTCCAATTTGCTTCCTTTTTTAAAGAGGGGAGTTACTCTTGCTATCTTAAAATCTTTTGGTACTTGGCCTTGTGTAATTGATAGGTTTATTATGTGCGTGATGATCGGGGCAATGATGGAGGCAGAGTCCCTGAGGAATCTGGAGGGAATATTATCAAGGCCGGTGGCCTTGTTAGGGTGGAGCGCGCTCAATTTTTTAAACACCTCATCAGCTGTGACCATTTCTAATTTGAAATCATCGTTGGATACTCCTAGCTTTCTGTAGAAGGCTTTAATGTGTTCTACACCAAAGCGACCAGAGTGGTGGGACAGCATGTTGACAAGAGTTGCGGCTATGCTGGTGAAAAAGATGTTAAGTCTGCTAGCTACCTCCATTTTGTCTGTAATGAGGGAGTCACCCTCCTTGATGCTGATATTGGTGAGTCTTGTTTTAAGTTTCTGGCTGCAACCAGGAAGCTGGTTGTTGAGAATTTTACAGAGCTCACGTGGCTTATTTGTGTTTTCCTCTATTTTGTCGTTAATGTAATTTTTTTTTAAGGATTTAGTCAGGTTGGTTGACTTATTTCTTAATTTATTGCATTGCTTTTTGAGAGTTGAAAGGAGTAATTTGAGGTTGATATTATTGGGTTGTTTATCTACTTCTGTTTTACATTTTTGGTATTCAGAGTATTTCCTGTCTCTGTCTTTTATGGCAGCTAATAGGTTCGGATTCATCCATGGTTCCGAGCGGGCTTTGATCCTGACTGTTTTCACGGGAGCCATGTCATTTAGTATCTTTAGGAACGCCGTTTTGAAGCGATCCCAAGCAACATCGACCAGGTTGCTCGCGAGCAAAGGGGACCAGTCCCATTTTAAATTGAAATTGTCATTGGAGTATTTTTTGAGGGATCTGGATTGGGCTGTTATGTGGCCATTGGCTTTAGGTTTAGCTATTTTACGGGTGCAGAAGGTTAGATAGTGGTCGCTAAGACCACAGATCATGACCCCACTATTTTTTATTTTAGGCCGGTCTGAAGTGAGAATGAGATCTATGGTTGATTGGGTGGAATCACACACCCTTGTGGGTAGCGCTATTAGCTGGGAAAGACCGTGCAGATTACAAAACTTGCTGAAGGATCTGAAGACAGGCGCATCTTTGCGTTGAATATCTGTGTTCAGATCCCCAGTTATAATTTTCTCCATGTTGTCTGTCCCTGCCAAGCATTCTTCCAAAGCCCCATAGAAATCACTCTGATTATGGGGTCTATAAACAGTCCCTATTAGTACCGGCTTAGCGTTTTAAATTTGATTATATATGTATTTATACTGTACATATATTTTTATGTATTGATATATTTTAACTGTTTTTATTTTTGTTATTATTTGTTCATGTATTCATCATTTCTTTTCAAAAATCACTTTTAAAATCTAAAAGTGTCACAGTCATGAACAGTAACTTATTAAAAAATCAGTAGCAAACTAGAAAATGCAATTTCCTTTGAAATTGCGTGTGAATGCTTAAAAGCGAAGCTGAAATGTTAACAGTTAGCACAATGGCCAGATAGCATCAAGTAACACAATATATGACTCTTCGGTGTATACTTGCAAAATGAGCAAAAAAGCTAAATGTTGCGAGAAATAACAAGCTATTTAACTATGAGGTGTATATTTGCAAAATTAGCTAAAAAGATAGCATATTAACGTTAACATGTAACAGTTGGCATATAGGATGTAACAAAATACTTGAGTCTGAGGTGTGTACCTGCAAAATGAGCTAAAAAAGGTAGCATATAATATGTTAATATGTTGTGCTTGAAATAACACGATTTTTGACTCTCAGACGTATACCTACAAAATCAGCTAAAAGTAAAGCACGCGAACAGTTATGTGTGAGTATATACCTGCAAAATGAGCTTAAAAGTTAGCATGCGTAAAGTAACCAAATATTTGAATTTGAGGTGTATACCTGCAAAATGAGCTAAAAAAAAAAAGCTAACATGCTAAAATGTTAAGTTAGCATAAGTGAAGTAACAAAATATTGGAAGTGAATACATTGGTTGTTTATTGTTGTTTACTTACTTGCTAACGTTACCATGCTAACAGTTACCATACATCAAGTAAGAAAATATTTTACGGAGTTGGATACCTGCAAAATTAGCACACAAAAAATCCCTGCATACGAACATGTTAATGTTTACATGCATGAAATACCATTATTTGTCTCTGAGGTGTCTACAAAGTTAACCAAAAAGATAGCATGCGGACAGTTATAATGTGTGAAGTAACATTTTACATTCTAAGGCGTATACCTCAAAATGAGCTACAGAAGATAACAGTTAACATGAGTAAAGTGACCAAATATTTGGTATACCTGAAAAATGAGCGAGAAAAAAGCTAGCGTGTCAATGTTTGCATGTTCAAATACTAACAGTTAGCATGTGAAGTAACAAAATATTGCATATGAATGCATTGGCCATTCATTGTTGTTTACTTGCTGGTTCCTTACTTGCTAACATTACCCTGCTAACAGTTAGCATACGTCAAGTAAGAAAATATTTAACGGAGTTGGATACCTGCAAAATTAGCAAAGAATAACTGCATACTAACATGAAATAACATTTGATTTGGAGATGTACACCTATAAAGTATAACTAAAAAGATAGCATGTGAACAGTTATTATGCATGAAGTAAAATTTTTGACTCTAAGACATATACCTCAAAATGAGCTAAAAAATATAACATAGCATAAGATAGTATACCAACAGTAAACGTGCATGAAGTAACAAAATATTTGACTTTGCGGTATATACCTGCAACATGAGTTAAAAACCAAGCATGCTAACATTAACATTTAACAGTTACCATGCGTAAAGTAACAAAATATTTGATGGCAGTGAGATTTGCTAAGAAAGCTAACATGTATGCAAACAGTTAACATATTTGAGTCTGAGGTGTATGTCTGCAAAATTAGTTCAAAAGCGTGCATACTAACATTAACATGCTAACAGTTAGCATGTGTCAAGTAACAAAATATTTGATTTTTAGCAAAAATTTACAAAAAAAAATTAGCATGCTAACTACCAGAGGTGTGGACTCGAGTCACATGACTTGGACTCGAGTCAGACTCGAGTCATGAATTTGATTACTTTAGACTCGACTTGACAAAATGTAAAGAGACTTGCAACTCGACTTAGACTTTAACATCAATGACTTGTGACTTCACTTGGACTTGAGGCTTTTGACTTGACATGACTTGCTACTTTCCCCAAAACCCAAACCTTAAAAAGTTATTTGGGAGCGCTCCGTATCTTTCATTTTATACGTCTGTGTCTATAAGCGTGTGTGCTGCTTGTCAGCTGGTGTGCTGTCAGTACAACAGCCAATCAAATTAAATCTACGTTGTTTTCATCCCACAGCTCTCATCCAATCCAATTGCAGGACAACCACCAAACATGAGTTGTCAAACAATGCGGCAGTGAGAAACAATTATGCCAAAGTTGGTTTCGTTCGGGTATAAAAACTACGACTTGGTCAACAAAAAACGAATTGCCGTATGCAAATCACGCAGTTCGAATATTACAGACGGAGACGCAACAACTTCCAACTTCGTTCGACATTTGAAGTTGCACAAAGAAGGGTAAGTTTTGAATGTAAGATAACGTTTATTGGCTAAGTAACATGACTTTTATTTGCTGTGTAGTTAAATCAGTGAGGCTGTAAACTCACTGCTAACGTTATAACCATAGACATCTTATAAGGGTACGCAGCATTGAGCGCTACTGCCTACTGGCGCAGACGAGACGCGGAGCCGCCATCTTGGAGTGGTGATCCGCTCCACTCAGTGCAATTCATTTGGCAGGAGCAATGAACTGTCAGCAAATTTAATTCATTTTACCTCACTGAATACCACTGATTTTCACGCGCTTTTTTTGTCATACGTGTAGCTATGATAACGGACACATGTTTTGGCGTTTTT
Organism: Entelurus aequoreus; assembly: GCF_033978785.1. NCBI lineage: Eukaryota > Metazoa > Chordata > Actinopteri > Syngnathiformes > Syngnathidae > Entelurus > Entelurus aequoreus. The sequence goes on along the minus strand of NC_084735.1, from coordinate 26,394,573 downwards.
ATTATTCATAGTTTGCTTAACAGTAATATAATATTCTTATACGCTATAAATGACCAGACGTCCGAGATCAAAACTGGGAATATAATCCCAGAGAAGGGGGAAAAAAACGGTCAGCTATTTTTAAGTTGAAGAAACTATATGATTAGATTATATATACATGCGTATATCCTACATAAACAATGTATGAATACATTAGATATCTATATATTTTAGGGACCTATAGACTGTAACTCTGTTGCTGCAGCAGCAGAGAGTTTATTCTGTCTTGACACTTTGTATTGATATTTTGTATTACATTCTTCCCTTAAATGATAATGTTTACAGTGATTGTTTTATATCTATTTTTTATGTATGTCGCTTTGGATAAAAGCGTCTGCCAAATACTTAAACATATATAAACACCTGAAAGTCTTTATATCAGCTAAAACCACCAATCTGTTTCACTGGATTCAGAATAAAACCAAATGCTGTCTTACCCAACAATGTTAGTATTTGAATATTGTTACTTGAAGACTTATTCCTGGTTACAATTATACTGTTAAGAAAGTATTGTCTTATACTTTGCCTAAAATGAGAATGCATCATAATCAGTGGCGGCTGGTGAATTTTGTTTTAGGTGGGGCTGAAAGTTTGTAAACCAAACCCCTGTAGGGGTGTCATCCTCCCCCAGAAGATTTCTTTGTGATTCTCACATACAAATATTGAAAATCTTTGCTCCTTCTCAACTTTGTGGTAATGTTATTTTCATAAAATACAACCAATAGTATGTTAATGTTTGTTTTTGCAAATGTGTTTATTCTGTAAAGGAATGAGTTAAATGTTTAAAATTGTTAAACTATTAAAATGACTGGTTAATAGTGCTATTATGAATTGCAATGTCAGCACCATTTTTTTTCCTGCAATTTCAAATGCACTTGTTTTAATAAATAAATACAGCGTTTTAAAAGCATACACAATCTGTGTAAAAATATTAGTCTGTGGTTAAAAGGACTTGAAAGGATTCTAAACTCAAAATGCAGGACTTGGGACTTGACTTGAGACTTTCTAGTCTTGACTTTGGACTTGACTCGGGACTTGCCTGTCTTGACTCGGGACTTGACTCGAGACTTGAGGGCAAAGACTTGAGACTTACTTGTGACTTGCAAAGCAATGACTTGGTCCCACCTCTGCTAACTACATTAGTATACTAGCTATTGACTGACATGAACAAATAATGCTTTTCAGCATTCACATATTAATATTCTGTAGGTTCGATAATACTACGTCATAGGCTGACCTGACTTCTACGAGCTGCGAGCACAGTGAGTCCAAAGAGCATGGCGGTGATGCAGATGAGCAGCTCCAGCACCAGGAACACCACCAGCGTTCCTAGGATCCCGTCAATCAAGAGCTGGCCAGAAACAGAGCAAACAAAGCAGGACTGTAGATTAGGAAACGAAAAATCCACGTCAGTACGTTATAAAATGATTGCAGAGTATGTTACAATGCCCGTCTTCTTAAGTGCATTGAGAGCGGTCAGTCACTTACTTCACACTTTTGCTCGATCAGCGCTGTGCATTTCCTGAAACAATGTTGCTGCAAAGACAAAACATCATGGAATCTTTGTTGATAACTATTGCATGATGCATTAACTGTCAGTGATGTGTTAGCATTTTAGCCATTAGGCTTTTGGAATCATACTACAGCACATGATTTACAATATGTTTGAGTGTATCTTATCTTAGCACATTCTGCACTTAAGTTGCTTACTTGATATATGATAGCATACCAACTGTTAGCATGTTAGCAATTTTATTGGGTCTCATTTTGAAATACTACTACAGCACATGATATTCAACCCCTGGCCAAAAATATGAAAATCACCCTTAATTAAAAACCTCAAAAGGCCTTATTTCCAAAATTGTGTACACTACTGAATTGGGGTCTTATGGCGTCAGAAAAGTATAACATACAATGGAATTTGGAGAAAAAAAAGTGTACAAATAAGAATTAGCATGTCACTAAACATGAAGTACACGTTTGTTACTTATGGACAAAGTACATCATATCAAAAGATGATTCTTAGTTTTTATTCTAATTAGGGTCCAATAAGCCCAAATAGCAAAGAGAAATTAAAAAAAGCATGTAAACAAACAGCTTGGGCCTTAAGAGGTTAATTAAAGGATGTTCATTCAGTTGAGTTTTGTGGAAAACAAGCAGATAACAGACATGACACAAAATTGTAGTCATTTCAAAAGACCACTTTCTGGTTTTAAAAAACACTAAACAAAATCAAGAACATAAATTGTGGTAGTCAGTAACAGTTTCATGTTTGGATCAAACATAGTGAAACAATTAGGGAATCACTATTTTTAAGGAAAACATGTAAGGAATCACCCTGTAAATGTTCATTTCCAAAACATCTGTTCATGGTTCTGCAGTTAAAAAGGAGTGTTCACACCTTGGAGAGCTGTTGCACCAGGTGGGTAGACATGAATCATGACTCCATCGCGAGTGGTGTCAATTGAAACAAAGGACAGGATTAAATCCTCACGCAATCTTGCAAAAGATGTTGATTGTTCACGGTCACCTGTGTCTAACATCGGTGCAACATGGGGAGTTTGTAAAAGGCAAGCAAACTGGTAGACCAAGAAAAACATCAAAGCGTCACAACAAGAAAACTTCAAGCAATATGTCTTGAAAACAGAAATAAAGACAAAATGCGTGGAAACTGGTGTGACCAAAATGTAAGAAACTGCCTAAAGGAAATGAGATTTGAATACAGAAAAGCCGAATGAAAGCCGCCATAAACATTTAAAGAGAAAAAAACAGGGTTCCAATGGGCTAAGGAAAGCAATGGTGGACTATGGATGACTGGATGAAAGTCGTATTGTGACTCTGCATTGTGATGATGCTGGAACTTTTGTTTGGTGCCGTTCCAATGAGATTTATGAAGACGACTGCCTGAAGAAAACGTGCAAATGTCCACAGTCATTGATGATGTCAGGCTGCACGTCATTACATCTTCAATAAATGCACATGTTGACATTTTGGACACGTCTACAGTATAATTCCATCAATGGAAAGGATGTTTGGGGATGATGACATCAGTTTTCAAGATGATAATAGAACAAAGAGTGTAAAAACTTTTCCTGAAAGAAAGTTACACAAGGTCAATGCCACGGCCTGCAAATAGTCAGCATCTCAATCCAAAGGAAACTCTGTGGTGGAAATTGAATAACATGGTCCATGACAACACTCCAACCTGCAAAGCTGATCTGACAACAATAATCAGAGAAAGTCCATGCCTCAGAGACTGCAAGCCGTTATTAAAGCCAGAGCTGTTGCAACAAAGTTGGAGTCTTTTGTTGGAGTGTTTTGGTTTGTTTTTCCCTCAGGATTGAGTGATTCCATAATTGTTTTACTCTTCATGATCTAAAAATGAAACGGCTATTAACTTCAATAATCAATTCTTGATTTATTTCAGTGTTTCTAAAAGCCAGAAAGTTGTCATTTTGAAAGGACTATACTTTTGTGTCAGGTCTGTTATTTGCTTTTTTTCTACTAAATGAACAACTTAATGACTAGCCTCTAAGTCTGGTGATTCCATATTTATAGCCAGAGGTTATAAAATATTTGTTGGTGTATTTTATCAATTTCGGCTTACTCGATATATGGTAGCATACCAACTGTGAACATGTTAGCACTTCTATTCGGTCTCATTAGGCTTTTGAACCAGTACTACAGCACATGATGTATAATCTTTTTAGTTGTATTTTAGCACTTTCTGCATTTAAATTGATACTTGATATATGCTAGCATACTAACTATTAGCACGTTAGCACTTCAGCAATTCAGTCTCATTTGCCTTTTGAAATATACTTTCTAGTACTTCAGGGCATGATGTACTGGTGTAATGGGTCTGCTTCAGAATTTTCTGCACTAGAGTTGCTACCCTACTACAGTATATGTTAGCATACTGATTCTTAGCAGAAAAAGTTTAGTTTTATCTTCAGATTTTCAATGTTCAAGTTGCTAGCTTTCTACATGTTAGCATTCAAAGTGTCAGCATTTTATTCAGTCTAATACAGGCTGACCATATTCTGAAATCCCAAAAAGAGGACACATATATGCGTGCCAAGGCGGGGACTATGTCATAAAATGGGGTCCCACAGTAAAATTTTGGGGTCCCACTTTTTTGTAAGCGTTTTGAAAACAAATGATAAACGTATGCATTATCCTGTTATATCTCACATTCTATGTTGTGTTTTGGAAAAAGGTTGTCATAAACGTTACTTAATTCATTAAAATAAATAATAAAAAAAGAAGACACATTTGTATGCATATGTAAATGTATTCAGTTATAAACATTCATTCACTTTCTTCTTTCTTCTTTCCTTCATGGATCTATGTTTTTATTTAATAAGTTGTAGGTGTATTTATTTCAGTAGAAACGTGTTTTGCTTCGGTCATGAAATGATGATAATGGTGTGCCAGGACATACATACATTATATATTTAACGCTTAAATCTCTGGAGTCTACATCAACTTCAGATCTATTCCTCATTTCAAAATGTTTTAGTTTTTTTTAAGTTGTTTTTTTGTTTGTTTGTTTTCCGCCCTTTT
>NC_084735.1:26317468-26382468 GCF_033978785.1 Entelurus aequoreus | reverse complement strand
CCATTTTCTTATATGTGGCTCGCCACATAAATGTATTTGATCCACCCCATCCTTTTATGAGTTCCGCTACATTATTTGAAATGGTCCCACAAGTCCTTTTATGCAGTCCGCCACATAATTTTTTGGGGCCAGCCACATCATTTTATGTGGTCTGCTACATTATTTTATGTGGCCCGCCACGTAATTTAGCTTGGCCCACTACATTATTTATGTGGCCCACTATGTCATGTTATGCAGTCCGCCACATTATTTTGATTGGCCTGCAATGTTATCTTATGTGGCCTGCAACATTATTTTAGGTGACTCACCACATTATTTTTTGCCACATCATTTTATGTGGTCCACTTTGTCATTTATGTGGCCCACTACATTATTTGAAGTGGCCAACTACAATATTTTAAGTGGCCTGCCATATCAGTTTATGTAGTCCACTACATTATTTGAAGTGACCTACCTCAATATTTTAAGTGGACTGCCACATCAATTTACGTGGCCCACTACAGTATTTTAAGTGGACTGCCACATCATCTTATCTGGTCCCCTACACTATTCGAAGTGGCCAACTACAATATTTTAAGTGGACTGCCAACATCATTTTATGTGGTCCACTACATTATTTGAAGTGGCCAACTACAATATTTGAAGTGGACTGCCACGTCATTGTGTGTAGTCCACTACATTATTTGAAGTGGCCAACTACAATAACTTAAGTGGACTGCCACATAATTTATGTGGCCCACTACAATATTTTAAGTGCACTGCCATATAATTTTATGTGCACTGCCATATAATTTTATGTGGTGCACTACATTATTTGAAGTGGCCAACTACAATATTTTAAGTGGCCTGCCATATAATTTTATGTGGTCCACTACATTATTTGAAGTGACCCACCTCAATATTTTAAGTGGACTGCCACATCATTTTATGTGGTCCACTACATTACTTGAAGTGACCCACCTCAATATTTTAAGTGGACTACAGTGTTTTAAGTGGACTGCCACATCATCTTATCTGGTCCCCTACGTTATTTGAATTGGCCAACTACAATATTTTAAGTGGACTGCCACATCAATTTATGTGGTCCACTATATTATTTGAGGTGGCCAACTACAATATTTTAAGTGGACTGCCACATCATTGTATGTAGTCCACCACATTATTTGAAGTGGCCAACTACAATACTTTAAGTGGACTGCCACATAATTTTATGTGGCGCACTACAACATTTTAAGTGCACTGCCATTTAATTTTATGTGGTCCACTACATTATTTGAAGTGGCCAACTACAATATTTGATGTGGCCTGCCATATATTTTAAGTGGTCCACTGCATTATTTGAAGTGGGCCACCACAATATTTTAAGTGGACTGCCACATCATTTTATGTGGTCCACTACATTATTTGAAGTGACCCACCTCAATATTTTAAGTGGACTTCCACATCAATTTATGTGGCCCACTACAGTATTTTATGTGGCCCACCACATCATTTTCATCTGCCACTTTATTTTTGTGGCCTGCCACGAACATTTTACATCGTCCGCCCCATCATTCATGTGGCCTTAAGAAGGAAAAATGAATACTTACATATCTGCTTGTCACCTCGGCTTACAATTTCAAAGCACGATATAAATGAATCTGTCAGTAAAAATATAATAATGAAAGATCTGCCAATGCAAAATGTGTAACGAGGCTATTTATATTCACTGTTACAAGCGGCCCTCTCAGGGCAGCCAAATTTTCGATGTGGCCCTAAATAAAAACAAGTTTGACACCATTGCTCTAGAAGGTACGGAGATGAGCCCACCATTGCTACAGGAGTTTTGAGGTTGAGGACGTCCTCTATCTGACTGCTTGAATCAAGTGACTCAGCTGGAGGCCTCTTAAAGGTATACACACACACACACGCCGCATAAAAACATTAAATATACCTGCAAAGTGCAAACTATATGAGCGATGAATACAGTTTTACAATTTATTTGCATCAATACGGACTATGAAATCCAACATCCTGTCCCAGAGGACACACCAGACTCAAGCAGCTCTTAAAGGCACCTTGCACAGTCTGCATGCAGGCAGCATCACTTGGCTCCAGTCCAGACTGCATCACAACAACACATCCATCCCGCCCCTTTACTGCTTAGCTGTTAGTCAACATATGACACTGCATGTGTCCTATAAACTCCAGTGGAAAGCTCATACTTACCTCTGCTGAGTCACTGCAGCTCCTGTGCTCTGCTTGTTCTGACAGCCTCAAGCAGGACCTGTGTGTGTGTGTGTGTGTGTGTGTGTGTGCGCGCGTGTGAGATTCCACTGCAGCAAACGGGCTGCTTCTGCGACTTTTTTTGTTGCAGGAGAGAACCGGACTCCAGTGACGTCAGCAGCACTCTGTGAGGCTGCAAGAAGCTTCTTAAGTTAGAGTTCATGAATTAATAAATTGCATCTTCTAATTTGTTATATTCCATCTCTTTGTATGAAAATGTCACCCTTTTTACCAAAACATATACATTGACCACATTTTTTATTAATCTAAATGTGAAATATAATCTGAAAAAAGTACAATATTATTTACTTTATTTCATGAAAAAAGATGTAATATCTTTATTTAGTTACTGTATATTAAATACAGAAAACTGTAAGAACTAATGTGAATCAGTTTCTATAAATCTTAACAAATATAGATTTTTTAAAATTCATCAACAAATTCAATTTCAATATGAATACTTAGTTATAGCTACTTAAAAAAAATATACAATGTAAATTAATTCATCAAATAGTCTATTTTAAATGTGAGACATATTCACAAAAAAATATTTAACATATTTTTTTCATTTCATTATCAAAGAGAATTTTAATATCTAATGAATTAAAAATAATAATAAACTACAAACTTAAAGAATATTGTAATCAAAATAGAAATTAATTTCCCAAATATTTTATTAATTAAAATGTTCCTGAAATAAAATAAAATAGTCATCTAATTTTTCTGATTATTTTATTTTATTTCAGGAACATCATTTATCTATAAATAACTACATTAAATCATACAATATTTTAATTAGATAATTTATCAAATTTTCCATGAATCTAAATAAGGAATATGTCTCTGAAAAAATGCTTTCAACATTTTTATTTTATTTAATGAGCAAATGAATTTTAATGTCTGTATTTAAATGCATCTAATAAATTAAAAGACAATCAAATACATTAATTTGTAAAATAAATATTGTAATTCAAATCAAAATTAACTTCCAAAATGTTCTATTAATCTAAACGTGAAATATAACCTAAAAAAGGTACTGTACATTATACTTAATTTCATGAGAAAATTGTATTTGAACATCTGTATTTTAGCTATATCTAATAAATAAAAACAAACTATTAACTACTAATATTGTAGTTAAAATATGAATCAATTCTTTAGTTTAAAAAAAACAAGGAACTGTAAACCAAAAAATATATTTGTTATTTAATTGAATATTAATATGGGTAGATTTAAGCTATAATTCAATAAAACCTACATTAATTGACTAAATACTGCGATTAAAATGTAAATTAATTCATCAAAGTTTATGTAAATCTTAATGTGACATGTAATCTGAAAAAAATGTATTGAACCAATTTTTTTTAGATCATCACAAATGTTTATTTTAAATGGATACATATATCAAATGTTCTAAAGATCATAATGTGAAATGTTATTTACAAATTGTAACATTTTTTATTTCATCAAATTGAATTTTAACATGAGTATTCAGCTGTGTATATTAAAAAATTTAAATTATAAAGTATTGCAATTAAAATGTGAATAATAATTAATATGAAATACACAAAAAATGGCATTCATTATTTGATCAACATTAAAATCTGTATTTAGATGTATCAGATACATTATAAATAATCAAATACATTAAATTGTACAATAATTTCTAAATTTTTAAAATGTAAAATATAATCTAATTCCAGGAACAACATTAATCTTAATATCAAGAATATGGGGGACAGAGCTTTTGGAGCTGCCACTCCCCGTCTGTGGAACATCCTTCCTGACCACATCATGGCCCCACAGACGGACACTTTTAAAAAGGACTTAAAAACTACCCTTTTAGAAAAACATACAGCTAATTTTTAATATTGTTTTTCCTGTCTTGTTTTAATGCTTTTATTATGTTTTTACTCTGTAGCACTTTGAGATTTGTTGTTCAAATGTACAGTGCAACACAAATCTATTATTATTATTACTATAAATATCTGTATTCAATAAATAACCAACTGGATTAAATGATAAAATGTAATTAAAATGAGAATTATTTGAATTTACCAATTGAACTAAAAGACGAATATGTATTGAACATATTTTTTTATTTCATAACTACATAACAACCTAAATCTAATGATATGTTTTCGTAAAAATGTTGTACAACATATTTTTAAGACAACATGATGTAAAGTATGACACTTCTTGAATTTGAAATATTTCACTGCTGTACTTTTGCCATGATGCATTCTAGTATTTGGCCAGAGGGTGTCGCTTGGATCAAGGCTTTGCAGTAAGAATGTACAGTAAGTCCTCTGGCGGCCAGCAACGGAAACACGAGCTAAGTTGATCAACTTAAATTGTTTACATCTCCATTTCCTGTCTGTTGAACCCATTAAACTATACTATTATATAGTATTAAATACACCAACTTGTGTTCTCTGCTGAGTCCAGAGAAATACGTTTTGTAGTGACAGCTGTGTCCTCCCCTGCCGTCGAGCTGAACTCGGTCCAGATGTGAAAATACAAAAACACGTCACATTCCAACCATTTACCGTATGAATACCCAGACTGGTAAGGAACTGCTGGGAACTTTTGCGTTGTGTAATTTTTCACATCAACATGTCTCGTCTTGTCTCGCCTTTCCAATAAAGGCTATCGCTTTAAAAAGGCCCACAAACACTGTTTTGAGGCTGATGCCTTTAATGAACTCTGCGAGTGGTCATTTCTAAACACAGTACCCAACACACCACAATGGGAATGTGTCGTGGTGAGAACAAGTGATGCTTGTCCTAAAAAAAAAGGCAAGACGAAGGCATACAAAAATCCCTACAGAATCCCGACTAGTACAAACTATTTGGTCCTGATTCACCACAGAGAAGTGTAAATGTCCACTAACATTCACCCTGATTCACAACATTAAAACTGTTTAAAATTCACAAGACTGTGTGCACTTGAAGTGGTTGAATAATCACATTATTATAGGGTCCAAAAGTGTCATTCCTTAGTGTGGCCAAGGCACATGTGCAAAGCTATCCGTAGTTTAGACAGCTGCTGTTGCAATGATTATAAACACAGGAATTTAGTAGGAAATCATACAACAAAAATTAGGCTCCATAGGAATGAATCCCACAAAAACTAATACATTACTTTTTTCATTGAACAGAATCCTACTAAACTCTGGCGCTTTGTATCATTATCTGTTAAAAAAGTGTACCTGTAGCAGTCACATGGCATCAAAAACGTATTAAAAACATTTATATTGCAACCACTCGGCATCTTGGGAAACAAAAAAAGTTGTATTACGGCCACACTGAATGAAAGGAGAAATAAATACAACAATTAAGTCATGAAATAGCGCTGTGATTGCAAGAATAAAGTACAAATATTACAAGAATACATTGACAACAACTACATGAATCACAATTTAATGAGAATAATGTCAAATTATTATAAGAATAAAGTATTAATATTAGGACAAGGACATACTTAACAATATTGTTTTTCTCATAATATTTAAACATTTCTCTACAAAAAATTATTAAACATTCAAATTTTTCTGCCTAATAACAATGACTCTATTCACCTATGTAAAATTGGGCCCCTTATCATTGCGAATATTAAAATAACACTGCCGAAAAATCACCCAAACCGGTCCCACTCGTTTGTGCTGCAAACATTTTCTGTCTATCCATCCATCCATTTTTGTACCGCTTATTAAAGTTTTAATGTTATTAAAGTTCTATTATATACAAACAACCCCCCTACCTTGTCAAAATCTTCCCAAACCTGCCACATTTGTTTGTGCTACATTAGTGCTGCAAAGAAAAATAGTTTAACTATTACAGTTTTTATGTTATGGAGCTAATTATGGATGACAACACGTTAGTAACATTAAAACTATAAAATGTAAACATAAAAATTCATAGTAAGACAAACAAAATTTGCAGCACAAACGTTTGGGAGAAGTTTGGGGAGATTTTGACAAGGTGGGGGTCACTGGTTATGAATACTAAAACATTAATAACATAAAAACTAGTAGTTTAATATGATAGTTTATTAGCAAAACATTTTTGCAGCACAAACGAATGGAACACGTTTGGGGAGATTTTGACAAGGAGGGCTCGATGACACATCACTAGTCAGAAAATGTATTTTATGATAACTTAAAAACCGTAACCGGACGTAAATTTTCACAGCACAAAAGAATGGCAGTGCTATTTAATATTTGCAATGATAAGGGTAACTACTTTACAAAGGTATTATATTCTTGCAAATTATTATTATTTTTCCTCATATTAAAACTTTTTCCCTTGTCAGTGTGGCCCTAATATTCCTTCGTAGCAACAAAGCCGCTGTGTTGACATTAGTACCGCAGTCCTTCGTACTATCGCGTTCCCAACAGTCAGCAGTAATACTCACTCAGATGGGCGTGTTGGGCAAGTGGCCGTTGGAGCCCGTGAGCGCTCCGTTACAGAGCACCCCACTGGCCGGTCCGCCATGCTGCATGTGTCCGTTGCATTTTCTTTGAGACGGGCTCCCCCGCAGGACCTCATGCTCCACAGGGGTCCTTCTGTCCAGGTCTGGCCCGGGGGTGCCTGGCGCGTGCGGGACGGTTCGACTGCGCCATCGCTGTTTGGCACCGTAGAGCAGGACGGTGAGAAGCAGGCTGAGGCACAGCACCAAGAGGATGGACACCACCACCAGCTCCTTCAGGTAACAGGGAGCCGATCCTGACATCAGCGGCTCCCCGTCTCGGAAGGCGGCCTCTTTGGGCGCCGTTTTCACCATCCACAGGGTGAAGTTACTGCCCAGCTGCCCTGCGGTCACCTGAGTGTCCCCGCTGGTCAGCGTGGGCTCGGCCTGCTTGGACTCTGTCCTCCTGGGCCTGGCTTCCCACTCGGTAGGCGAGGGGATCGTCTGGGGCCATCCCCGCTTGGTGGGCGTTTGAGGCAGGGGGCTGCTCTTCTGTTTGACGTGGTAGATGGCCATCGTCTGCTGGAAGCCGTTCTCCGTGGACAGGCAGAGGTAGTGTCCCAGCGTGGCCGGAGTGGCCACGAAGCTCAGGCTGCCATCCTCCAGGTGCAGGTATAAATCAGAGGACAGGCGGCTGTTTGGCCGCTCCCAGGACTGGCGAGACAGGCGGGACGCGGCGGGACACTGCAGTCGCACCACCTCGTTTAGAGACACCGACACCAGCTCACCTGTGGGACAGGAAGCTAATATACAGATTACAGCTCAAGGCATCCAATACACCTGCAACTCCTGCTCTACGGAATGTGCTAGAACAGCCGACTAATGCTAGATAAAAAGCAAGCATGCTATAATGCACTGCTAAAGGTCCCCTATTATGTAACAGTGTACTTAACTGTTTAAAATAAGGCTCAAAGGTCACAAAAAGTGTAATAGAGGTGTAAAATTAACACTTGATGTTGGCGTGGTGACATTTCAAAGAGGCTTTTAGTAAGCCTAACTGGGAACACATCCTTTTGTGTGTCTGTAACTTTAATGCTAATAAGCCGTTTGTCCATACCAGCCTCCTACAGAGTGTGTCTCCGAGAAGCGCTATAGTTTACTTCATCCACTTTATACCTCTGCACTTGTCCAACATAGTGTAATGTAATATAATATAAATATGGGTTAGAGTTAAATAATAATACAAAAATAAATCATTACGAATTAGTATAATAGAAATTAATGTAGCATAACATAACAAGGGCCGTCAAAAATAACGAGTTAACTCGTGATTAATCACTAAAAATAATCGCATTAATTTTGCATGTAAGCAGAATAATCACGCAATTTATTTTGACCGCACATGCCGCAAATTTCACTTCAAAATAAACCCAAACGGCACTTTAGATAAAACTGTTCTGAGCAAATAAATGACATGCATTTAAGTAAAACATTTAAAAAATGCTCCTGTATGACATTCTGACAATAAAATTGCAATAGTTTCCAAATGTTGGGCTCTTTTTCATAGTTTATTTTAAACTATGCAAGCTAGTATTAACCTGTGATTAATCATGATGAATCCAAATGTAAAAGTGCAATTAATTTGATTGAAAATGTGATCATTTGACAGCACTAAATATCCTATCATATAAAATAATAGTGTGAATGTTGTCTGTCTATCTGTGTTAGCCCTGCGATGAGCCTACCCCAGCTGCACTCCGCCCGAGTGCAGCTGGGGTAGGCTCCAGCCCCCTCGCGACCCCAAAAAGAACAAGCGTTAGAAAATGGATGGATAAAATAATATAATACAATATAATATAAGTATATAATATATTATAATATATAATAATATAAGGGCAGCACGGTGGTAGAGGGCTTAGTGCGTCCGCCTCACAATACGAAGGTCCTGAGTAGTCCTGGGTTCAATCCCGGGCTCTGGATCTTTCTGTGTGGAGTTTGCATGTTCTCCCCGTGACTGCGTGGGTTCCCTCCGGGTACTCCCGCTTCCTCCCACCTCCAAAGACATGCACCTGGGGATAGGTTGATTGGCAACACTAAATTGGCCCTAGTGTGTGAATGTGAGTGTGAATGTTGTCTGTCTATTTGTGTTGGCCCTGCGATGAGGTAGCGACTTGTCCAGGGTGTACCCCGCCTTCCGCCCGATTGTAGCTGAGATAGGCTCCAGCTCCCCCCGCGACCCCGAAGGGAATAAGCGGTAGAAAATGGAAAAATGGATAATAATATAATATATATATCACACACAACGTAACATCAAGGAGTGGGACAGGAGGACACAAACGTTAGCAACACTAGCATAGCTATGTGAGCCACATGCTAACATTACGCTCATACTATAACAGCGCCATCATGCTAGGTTACCTTTTTTTGCTAATGAAACAAAAAACGATCAAACTTACAGCTCCTATTTATGTAGCTGATTTTAAAAAGTGTAGTGAAGCCTGTTTTCTCAAAAGTGGAGCAAACAAGGTTTTTTTTAATATTTTATTATAAATTTGTTAAAAAATAAGGGACAAGCGGTAGAAAATGGATGGATGGATAGTCTATAGGGACACATATTTCATAATTAAATAGTAAATATTGCATGACAGGGGATGATGTATTTGTGTGTATTGTACGCTCAGGAGCCACTTCAATAGGAACCTACTTTAGATCAAATGAAGAGCTGTGGCCAAAAGCAGCAGCTAAGAGACAAGTGATGCTTACCTGCAGGCATGTTATTGGGTCCAAACCGGGCCCTGGGTGTTAATGCAACACTTTTGCACGCCTGAACCACATTGCCGTGCTCTATGTCCTGGCCGCTGAGGAGAGGACAGCGTCGGTCAGAATAAATAAGATAACCATAAACCACGATGAAGACTTACAGATTGACGTGGGCACCAGTAACCGTCACACAGGCCCCGAGGGAAGGATCCCACCCACAGAAAGGGTCTCGGGCCAAGACACACTGAGCACAGGTCCAGTAGAAAGAGCAGTTGGCTGTTGGGAGTCTGAGCACGCCCTCTGATGTACCGACATACACCACGCCCTGTAATGACATGCTCACTGTTGTATTTCATGATGATGCAAACACTAACAGTCTTTCTGATGGTGTACCTTGGGTACAGACAGCTTCAGGCTCTTCACAGGTTGTGCTTTCTCAAAAACCTGCACCTCCTCCACGACGTGGGCGCCGCTCTGCAGCAGTACCGCTTTATGAAGGTAGCCCGACTCTGAAACAGTAGAATGACATATTTTTTTATTTTTTTTTACAAAACAAAGCCCCATAAGTCAACACTGCATCAGCACCTGTGAGGAGAAAGAGGACTGTGTAGTCCACGCTGTTGGACGCCCGGACCCTCTGGACACTCAGATGGCTATAGATGTGCTCAGCGGACACCAGGGTCAAACTCCTCCCCGTCGGCCGCACGCTGTCGTCAGCCAGGAAGTTTTCTTTGACAAAGCGCAGAGCGTTGTCTGACGCGTTGTGCAGGCCGCACTAAAATACACACCAGAGTTTCGTTAGTAATGCTTATGGTTAAAATAGGCCACATAAAAAAATATACGATGTCATCGTTTAGTGTTTTTCAAAACAACTGCCTAATCAAGGCGTGCGAAGAGCCATTTTTTAATATGGGTGTCCAACTTTAGCCGCTAACAAGCTCGCTGCTTTTCGCAATTAATTTTTATTGAGAGCCACATCGCAATTTTGGCTGCCCTCAGAGGGCTGCTTGTAACAGTGAATGTATATGAATATAAACGTATAATTAAGACAATTTGGTTATTATATGTTTTACTAATAGATTGATTGTAGTTATTTTTAAATAACCAAAATTAGGCTTGGAACATTATTTTTGCATCAATGGATGAGCAAGCGCTTTTCGTGTCGTCCTCGCCAGTTCCAGGTCCTACATGGCAGTCAAAGTGTCCCAACTTGTCGGATTATCTCCTTAGCCATCTACTTTTCAGGTGAGAGGCATGATTTATGGCCATGGATGAAGTGCTGGCTGTCCAGAGTCGGGACCCGGGGTGGACCGCTCGCCTGTGCATCGGTTGGGTACATCTCTGCGCTGCTGACCCGTCTCCTCTCGGGATGGTCTCCTGCTGGCCCCACTATGGACTGGACTCTCACTATTATGTTAGATCCACTATGGACTGGACTTCCACAATATTATGCTAGACCCACTCGACGTCCATTACATCCGGTCTCCCCTAGAGGGGGGTGGCGGGGGTAGGGATGATACTCGAAACCGTTTTTCCCGGTTGTTCGATAAGAAAAGAACCGAGTCATCGGACTCGAATCCCTTTTTGAGAACCGGTACCCGTTATCGAGACCACTATAGTAAAGAAAAAGAGCTGGTTCTTTATTCGAATCCCTCGGAACGAATCCCGTCCCGACCAGAAATGCTCCGTGTGACATCACAAGAAATGACGTCACGTAGCTCAGTCATTAGGCGCAGATAGCGAAAGCAGGAAAACAATGGAACGAAAAAAGCGCTCCAAGGTGTAATGAAGTTCAAAACAAAAAGGTATAATACAATGAATAACTTTACTGAGAGATTTGAGCAGGGTACAAACACATGACGAACACTTTTACGACCAACCGGAAACATAGCAACCAGGCTAGCAACACACCTCCTTTACGGCAGCTGTCGCAAGGTTCTTAAAGCAACCACAGCACATAAATATATATACAACATACATGACATCTCCCTTTTTTAACTTTTGTTTTTCTTTCCTTGTAAACAAAACAAAATCACACTGTATATGTGTTGTCTGTCTAATTATAAATAATGCAGACGAGGCGTGTTGGCTGAGTTCTTGACGTTTACTTTCACAGCGTGCTCATAACCTCATTCTTAGCTGCGACACTTTTCGGGGCTACCGCGCATGCTCGTCACTCCCGTTGCATGCTGGGTAGTGTAGTTGTTATATTCCCTAGCTCATAACATCTTTACCCCTATAAAGAAATAATGTTAACTCAATAAAGTGTATTTATTTTTTTAGCTTTAACTTTTCATTTTTTAGCATTGTAACCACATTTGCAAACAACTTTTCTCTTCATAGAATTTTCTTTCAATAAAGAAATAAAGTCAAAGCATCATAACAAACAGTTAAGTCAAATAGCAGCAGAATTGCACTTTTTGGAGAGCTGTATTATTTTCAGTTTTGTGCCCAAGGGACTGATTTTATTTAACACTATATTATTATTTATACACCCATAGTGATCACAGAGACAGGTTGTATTTGTGTTACTGTATATATTTGTTTTTCTGAAAAATCCCACTTAATATACTTTGGGTAACAACAGTCAATATTTATTTATTTTATTTTATTTTTTTAGGGGAGTAACAGCCAACATTTATTTATTTATTAGATCACATTTTTTTTCTTATATAATAAAAGTGAGCTTTTGTTAAACCAAATATTGTGTGTTTTTTTCCATATACAACAACCTATCTGGACTCGATAAGAGAATCGATAAGGAATCTGTTCGATAAGAGGATTCGATAATAGGCTCGAACTCGATAATTTCTTATCAAACATCATCCCTAGCGGGGGGGGGGGGTCTGCGGTCCTCTCCAAGGTTTCTCATAGTCATTCACATTGACATCCCACTGGGTTGTGAGTTATTCCTTGCCCTTGTGTGGGCTCTGAACCGAGGATGTCGTTGTGGCTTGTGCAGCCCTTTGAGACACTTCTGATTTAGGACTATATAAATAAACATTGATTGATCTATAATAAACTTACAGGGAGAAGGAAGCGAGGAGGCAGCAGACTTGTCGATGATGTACACATAGAGACACGGCGCCGCTATAAATAGGTTGTCTGTGTTAGCGCTTAAAACAAAATATCACTAATACTTGGTTAATATTCAAGTCACGAAATGTCAATGGAGTATTGCTGGCGCTTTTTGAATGGTTATTTATCTGATTTTATGGGTGGAATAGTGGAGATCCCATTGGCTCCATTCCCTTTTATTTATGTTTATTTAATACTTAGGATGCAATAAAAAAAAAATCAGTCCATCATCATGTCTTTCATAATGATTGTGAACGATAGGCAAAATTCCCAAAAAAGTGCAGTTCCCCTTTAAGACAGTTTGGAACATTGCCTGTACAGTTTATTAAGGTGTCATGGCAACAACAGTTTGACTCTGGAACTGACCAACTCCATTTAATTAATTTCTCGCGGAGGGACATATTTTGCAATTGAATGAACAAATTTAAGGTATTTGTGGCAATTTACCTCGCCTGGATTGGCAACCTTCTCTTGCACCCGCATACTCCATTGAAGCGTGTCACGGTTCAGGACCTTGTAGTTGCCCGAGAAGGCCGACCTGATGTCCGACAAGCGGAACGAGCATACTGCTGACAGCCCCGAGTTGACGGACCTGTGTGACGGGAAACAAATAAAAGTCACATGAGGCCACATTAACACGGAGTAGAAGGAGATAATAAAGAGAGTATTGTGAAGGAGAAGCCATGAGGGCGGCTGCTGATCAATCACATGTCCTATAGACTACGAGACATGTCGACAGTCCTTTTGCAACCACTTAGTCCACATAAGCCTAGCAAACTGGAGTATGAAACCACTGCAGTTCATCTCAAGTATTTATAGTCACTCGTTATTATGAATTTGTAATTTTTACACTGTGTTGTGTTCAAGTACCCTGTGGTTGTGTCCTGGGCATGACGTTAAAAGTGCATCCGGCAGTGGAGGCTCCTCTAAGGGGTCTTGGGGCACTAGGAGGTTAACCCCTTTACTATTGTTACCCCAGGTGGCCCTTGGTAAAGGCCTAGTACCTGACTGCCCCCTAGCCAGGGATACGGTGAAGACCTCAACGGCGGAGCAGGCGGAAGACGGTAAATGTAAGAACCACCACAACGGCTGCGATGGCGGAAGAAGGCACCCCCACATCCATGTGGGCCCAGTTATGGGGAAATAACAACCCAAGACCTCAACGGTGGAACAGGCGGAGGATGATTGCTAAACCTATGGAGCGTCACAACGGCTGGGATGGCGGATGAAGGCTGCAGTCGTCTTGGATTCCATGCAACTGGACCCTGACCCGGATCTGTCAAGGATCGTGTGGTGACTGTCTGTGCACCAGTCTCCCCACGTTAAACAAAGTCACGCACAGGCATCCTCCATAAAGGGATACCCCCATACCAGGAGGATTGTCATACTCGCTTCGAGTGATCGCCGATGATGATGATGACCCTGTGGTTACCGGGCATTCAAACCTCTTATACAAAAATACTGAAACAATATTTAAGATGGTCAAATTGTTACATTTAAATTTAATAACGACAACCTTAGGCTACAATGTAATCAATTTAGGACTGTCAAATTTCAATCATGCGATTAATCACAAGAAATGATCGCATTAATCATGTATCAACACAGATCAATCACAATCTATTCTGACCGCACATGCCCCTTTACCTTCACAGTGGATGGTTATCGCCTCAGTGATCAGGTCTATGCATATGCCAGTGCAAAGATGACTGAAGAAATTCAACTGGTTTTGCTTCAAAATGCACCCAATGGGACTTTCGATAAAACTGTTAACAAGTTCTGAGAAAATAAACAACGTACTTTCAAGTGAAACATTTTTTTAAATGTTTTTGTATGAAATTCTGACAATAAAATTGCATTGTTGTCCAAATATTGGGGTCTTTTTTTTAAATAATTAAAATTGCGCAAACTAGTTAATCGTAATTAAACACAATACAAAAGTGTAAGTTATCCGTTTTAAAAATAATATAATTGTTTGACTACACTAAAAATGTAACGATATAAAATATCATATCACGGTTATTGTGTCCAAAATTATCACAGCTGCCATTATTGTTATTGTATTGTTACTCAAAAAGTACTTTTACACAAACACTAAAATCTTTGGACCAGGTTTTATTTGAAATAAATAAACAACACAAACAGGCAGAAGGAAGATTAAATATTGTTACAGTATTCATTTAGTTTCTATATATGTTTATCTTCTTCTATTTTAATTTGTAAAGGCTTTTCAAGCGTTTAATATTAAAGGCTCAACAGTTGTTGTTTGTAATGGTGAAAGAAGTGAATGCGTTTTATATGTTATGTTAGCATATAAGCTACCTAGCGATTAGCACGCTAGCTGCTTCTCAAGGAAATGAACCGTATCACTGTCAATTTTTCAAAAGGAGATCATGCTTGTACGATTATTAACATTTGAAACGGTAAAATTAACCGTCGGGAACTTTATCATGGTTGATCATAATAATGGTAATTGTTACATCCCTAGACAGCACCAAATTATATACATCCTGTTAAACACATTTTTACGGAGCCCCTAAAGGGACATGGGAATTTTTTTTTTTTAGACATGTATCTCGTGGCCACGAGAAAGTATCTCGTGGCCACGAGAAACTTTTTATTTAAAAAAAAATAATTTTTTTTTTTTTACTAAAAGTTTCTCGTGGCCACGAGAAAGCATTGGATGCGTGCTGATGGTTTGGTGTGTGTTAAAATGGCAGTTTAGGAGTTAATATGGCTGTATTTCCAATTAGGACTTTCCCCAATGTGTGTTGTGGCAAAATGTGAATGCTTGATTAGTAGGTGTGAGACAAACACTTTATCTTCCTGGTTATTGTAACGCTACGTGTTTGACATTATTTAAGACTTTATCAAGGACAGTTTTCCTCTTCTGTGGCTGTGGGAGGTGGGCGTGGCTTGCGGACCTGCAGCGAAGCGGAGTGTGTCAGTTAGTCCAATGTTGATGTGATCAAACTTCTTTCTTGCTTGGAAGATACACAGACAATTGTAACTGATATTTCTTCCTCCAAATAATAAATATGTACAACGTGTTTGGATGTATTCATTTATGTAAAATTGTCATTAAATGTAATATTGCCTGACAAAAAGTGATTCGACGTACGTAATATTTTGATATTTACACATCGCATATTTACACACGCGCATCTGACTAGAATACCCTTATGTGCATTACATATATCAACATCAACTACCTACTGTACTGTTTACTTGTTGAAATACCCTTTTTAGAACAAATATCTATCCATATAATTTATATGTGTATATATATAATATATATATATATTATATATATATATAATATATATATATATTATATATATATATATATGTATGTATGTGTATCTATATATATATATATATATATATATATATGTATGTATGTGTATATATATATATATATATATATATATATATATATGCATGTATGTGTATATATATATATATATATATATGTATATATATATATATATATGTATGATATATATATATATATATATATATATATATATATATATATATATATATATATATATATATATATACATATATATATATATATATACATATTATGTATAAGCATGTATATATATATATATGCTCTACCGTATATATATATATATACTCTACCGTTTAAAAGTTTGGGGTCACATTGAAATGTCCTTATTTTTGAATAGTCTTAACTTTAAAGAAATACACTCTATACATTGCTAATGTGGGAAATGACTATTCTAGCTGCAAATGTCTAGTTTTTGGTGCAATATCTACATAGGTGTATAGAGGCCCATTTCCAGCAACTATCACTCCAGTGTTCTAATGGTACAATGTGTTTGCTGATTGGCTCAGAAGGCTAATTGATTAGAAAACCCTTGTGCAATCATGTTCACACATCTGAAAACAGTTTAGCTCGTTACAGAAGCTACAAAACTGACCTTCCTTTGAGCAGATTGAGTTTCTGGAGCATCACATTTGTGGGGTCAATTAAATGCTCAAAATGGCCAGAAAAAGAGAACTTTCATCTGAAACTCGACAGTCTATTCTTGTTCTTAGAAATGAAGGCTATTCTACAAAATTGTTTGGGTGACCCCAAACTTTTGAACGGTAGTGTATATATATATTATATATTACTGTAACTTGTTCTTAAAAATAGTAGTTATTTTGTATGTCAAATTTAGTGTTTGTGTGTATATATGTATACTGTATATATGTATGTGTGTTTCTTCCTATACAGTATACATGTATATGTGTGTGTGTGCATGTATATACTGTGTGTATATATATATATATATATATATATATATATATATATATATATATATATATATATATATATATATATATATATATATATATACACACATTTATATATATATATATATATTTATATATTATATATACACATATAAATTATATGGGTAGATATTTGCTCTAAAAAGGGTATTTCAACAAGTAAACAGTACAGTAGGTAGTTGATGTTGATATATGTAATGCACATAAGGGTATTCTAGTCAGATGCGCGTGTGTAAATATGCGATGTGTAAATATCAAAATATTACGTACGTCGAATCACTTTTTGTCAGGCAATATTACATTTAATGACAATTTTACATAAATGAATACATCCAAACACGTTGTACATATTTATTATTTGCAGGAAGAAATAACAGTTACAATTGTGTGTGTATCTTCCAAGCAAGAAAGAAGTTTGATCACATCAACATTGGACTAACTGACACACTCCGCTTCGCTGCAGGTCCGCAAGCCACGCCCACCCCCCACAGCCACAGAAGAGGAAAACTGTCCTTTCCCGGGCATGATAAAGTCTTAAATAATGTCAAACACGTAGCGTTACAATAACCAGGAAGATAAAGTGTTTGTCTCACACTTACTAATCAAGCATTCACATTTTGCCACAACACACATGGGGGAAAGTCCTAATTGGAAATACAGCCATATTAACTCCTAAACTGCCATTTTAACACACACCAAACCATCAGCACGCATCCAATGCTTTCTCGTGGCCACGAGAAACTTTTAGTAAAAAAAATAAATAAATAAATAATTTTTTATTTTTTTATTTTTTTTTTAATAAAAAGTTTCTCGTGGCCACGAGAAAGTTTCTCGTGGCCACGAGAAAGTATCTCGTGGCCACGAGTTACATGTCTAAAAAAAAAAAAAATTCCCATGTCCCTTTAGGGGCTTTGTACATTTTTAACAAAATATTTTTTTTTTTGTTACAAGTGTGTATTACCACAACTTCCTTAATAGTTCTACATACTAGGAGTTCAATATATATCCCATCCATCCATCCATTTTCTACCGCTTGTCCCTTTCGGGGTATTTTTAAATGTATTTAACTTTTTAAATTATTTCTAAATGTTTTTGTTTTTTTTATATTTATATACATATGTTTTAATATCATTGTAATATTATTAGCAATATATTTACACACTGAATGGCTGCACTGCCTTGCAGTAAAACGCCTCCATTAAAAATGCACAATGAAAAAATTATTAGCTTTATTTAATTGTCATTCAAGCGTACTGGAGATGTGTCGCTTACTGACCACTGAGAGGTGAAGATGCCGTAAAAGAGCGTGTCATCTGTAGGCGCGCCCTCTGCCGGCGGGAGGCTGTCGATGTCCTGGATCACGTTGTAGGGCAGCTCGTTGTCCGCCTGGCACAGCAGCTGAGCTTTGGCAAAGGTGGTCCAGCGCCGCTGAAGCGTCCGCTGGCCCCCGATGTCACTCTGATGGTCGGAGGAGAAAGACACCATGCAATCTTTCAGCATCATAAAAATTAAAAAGCAAGCGTTGTTACCGTGCAGATTTGGGAAACACGGGACACAATAAACTTGTCGATGAAGTCGTACTCTCTGCCCACTTCGCTGAAGAAGAAGTAGATTTTTCCCTCATCAGGAATAAAAGTGGAGCTGATGAAAGTTGGATCTACAGAAACATATTGATGACACCTATGTTTAGTTTACTTAAGTTTTTCCAGACAGTATGGTGACAGCGTGTCCTTACCCTCCAGCCATCCCAGGCTGTCATCCAACTTTAGGTCCACACGGGTGCCCTCGCTGAGGTGGCGGGAGATTAGCGGCCAGTTGCCTCTGTAGTCGGCCACCGTGCCCGTGTACAGCTCTCCATCTGGGACAGATCACACCACGTTACAAGCAAGAGCCTCAAAACGACACCACGACCAGTTTGACGCAACATACCTACGATGATAGCTGTGTTGCGCTGGTAAGGGTCATAGGGACAGCGACCCCGTCCCTCGTCAGACTTGAGGCTCACCGCTAACGTCTCAGAGTTCTAAAAGCGTGCGACGGGACGTGAGTCGGGTCTGCGTGGCAGAGTGTATTTGCAAACAGAACCCACAAACTTACAATGTAGATGCAACGCGGGCTGAAGGCGAATGTTCCGCAGGCGTAGATGTGGGTGGCGTTCAGGAACTGCAGCACGCGGATGAAATTGGGGCAGTCCGCCTGGAAAAAAGAACGCAAAAATACAACAAAGTTAGACATTTCTACCCATACAATTTAAATGTAGAGTGCAATTTTTTTCAAATGTTTAACTTCTCATATATATATTTTTTTTTATCTAAAAAGGACATTTTTATTGTTTCATTACTATTTCTACCAGTGTACGCATTATTAAACGTGGCAATTAACAATGTAGGGCTTTTAGCAAAGACTATAAAAATGGGACACATTACCTTCCTGCTTGGCACTCGCATCAAGGGTTGGAATCGGGGGTTAAATCACCAAAAATGATTCCCGGGCGCGGCACCGCTGCTGCCCACTGCTCCCCTCACCTCCAGGGTGTGAACAAGGGGATGGGTCAAATGCAGAGGACAAATTTCACCACACCTAGTGTGTGTGTGTGTGACAGTCATTGGTACTTTAACTTTAACTTAACTTAACGATTCCTTGATTAATTTAGCTGGAAAAAAAAAATTGATTTGTATGTTGTTGCTTTGATAATTTGTTCAATAAATATAATAGATAAGAATTCATCAAATCCAGATCGCTCAAACATAGAGCGACATGAGAGATTAAGTGATTAAGTCGCGCTGCAGGTGATGTGGTCTGCATGTGCGTGAGAAGAGGGAGAAAGAGAGCAATGGGCCGAAAGAAAATGAAAGAAGTGCTGAAAAGTTTTGTGATCATTTTGAAGTACAACATGTTTTATAGTTTATAGCAGCAAGCAAGGCAGAAACAAGGTAAAACCCTATCTATCTTATATGAAGACATGTTAGCGTCTACAGTTTGTATGTTAATTGATAACGAGTTGTTTTCTCAAATATAAAACACCAATTCTCTAATTAATACCTTTTCAAATCAATCAGTCAATCAATGTTTACTTATATAGCCCAAAATCACGAGTGTCTCAAAGGGCTGCACAAGCCACAACGACATCCTCGGCTCAGATACCACATCACGGCAAGAAAATAACTCAACCCAATGGGATGACAATGGGAAACCTTGTGTGTGTTACTTTGTTAAATTCATTGTCACTCAGTTTATCATACTTTTTCAGTCTTTTTGTTTAGTTTGGTTCTTTATTATTTGCCTGGTTTTAAGCTTGACAGGGGTTCTTTAACTTATTTTTTTCAAATTAAAAATGCTCATATTTCAAACATAGAAGAAAAGCATGAAGGTCATTAGAGAAATTGTTTTCATTTCAACTACTTCCCTAAAAGACGCACTAAGGAATAAGTAACTCAATCAATCGTACAAATTAATAGGAAGATTAGTAAAACATCGACAGCTGCAGCCCTTAAACCAGGCCTATTCAACAGGCGGCCCGCGGGCCACATTCTGCCCGCCCAAGCTTTTCATTTGGCCCGCCGGACATCACGCAATGGCTTGATGAAACCATTTAAACTAGGGTTGCTCATGTATGCAGTACTACCGACAGCCTGCTCGGGGCAACAGTGAGGCATAAGTGTCACAATGAAGCAATAAATTGCAAAAATCTGACTTTCAACGATGACGAGATAAAGTATGAATGTTCTACCCCAAACAAGTGCTCAAGTCATTGTTTCTTGTGGGACCTTTTAAGCGACGGACACATTGATCCAGACAAGCAGCAACTATGATAAAAATCCACAACTGTAAGCTTTATCACAAAACGTGATCTATGTCAGTAGATATTGTGCATAAATATATTTAGTTTTTTTGTACTGAAATTGCTGACTTTGTGATGTCTTTTGTATTCCTGGTCGTGTTGTTTTTTTGTCTAAGAGTAACTCTGGGCGATCAGAGTTTGTTTAATACATGTAGCGCAAAATTTGACCAGTAGAGGGCGATAATGCTACACCTTTGGTTTTATTGTGATAAGTCACATACAGTGTGTGCAATGTTTGATGTACTGTTTAATTTCTATATGCGTAAACATATGTAGTTGTGTGAATGTATTAATGCTAAACCTATTTTATTCATGTAAAATACACAATGAACACTATACTTTTGTAATATTTTAAAAATTATTCAAAATAAGGAACATCAATCCTCAACAAAACTTCTGGAGCATTTGTTTCTTCGTACTGTTAACTAGCTGGCTGCACACGCTGGAATTCAGTAGTGAGGGCAGAATAATGCATTTAAAGGCCTACTGAAACCCACTACTACCGACCACGCAGTCTGATAGTTTATATATCAATGATGAAATCTTAACATTACAACACATGCCAATACGGTCGGGTTAACTTATAAAGTGCAATTTTAAATTTCCCACTAAACTTCCGGTTGAAAACGTCTATGTATGATGACGTATGCGCGTGACGTCAATCGTTGAAACGGAAGTATTTGGACTCCATTGAATCCAATACAAAAAGCTCTGTTTTCATCTCAAAATTCCACAGTATTCCGGACATCAGTGTTGGTGAATCTTTTGCAATTTGTTTAATGAAAATTTAAGACTGCAAAGAAGAAAGTTGTAGGTGGGATCGGTGTATTAGCGGCTGGCTTCAGCAACACAAGCAGGAGGACTTTGACTTGGATAGCAGACGCGCTATCCGACGCTAGCCGCCGACCGCAAGGATGATTGGGTGAAGTCCTTCGTCGCACCGTCGATCAATGGAACGCAGGTGTTGATGAGCAGATGAGGGCTGGCTGGCGTAGGTGGATAGCTAATGTTTTTAGCATAGCTCTGTGAGGTCCCGTTGCTAAGTTAGCTTCAATGGCGTCGTTAGCAACAGCATTGTTAAGCTTCGCCAGGCTGGAAAGCATTAACCGTGTATTTACAGGTCCATGGTTTAATAGTGTTGTTGATTTTCTGTCTATCTTTCCAGTCAGGGGCTTATCTTTTTTTTTCTATATGCAGTTAAGCCCGATGCTATCACGTTAGCTACGTAGCTAAAGTGTTTCGCCGATGTATTGTCGTGGAGATAAAAGTCACTGTGAATGTCCATTTCGCGTTCTCGACTCTCATTTTCAAGAGGATATAGTATCCGAGGTGGTTTAAAATACAAATCCGTGATCCACAATAGAAAAAGGAGAGAGTGTGGAATCCAATGAGCCAGATTGTACCTAAGTTACGGTCAGAGCGAAAAAAGATGCGTCCTGCACTGCACTCTAGTCCGTCACTCTCAAGTTCCTCATCCACGAATCTTTCATCCTGGCTCAAATTAATGGGGTAATTGTTGCTTTCTCGGTCCGAATCGCTCTCGCTGCTGGTGTAAACAATGGGGAAATGTGAGGAGCCTTTCAACCTGTGACGTCACGCTACTTCCGGTACAGGCAAGGCTTTTTTTTCAGCGACCAAAAGTTGCAAACTTTATCGTCGATGTTCTCTACTAAATCCTTTCAGCAAAAATATGGCAATATCGCTAAATGATCAAGTATGACACATAGAATGGATCTGCTATCCCCGTTTAAATTAAAAAAATTCATTTCAGTAGGCCTTTAATGACAGTGCAGTGTGAAAGCCAGTGTGTTTACTTTGTAATTAAGTAAACTAAGTCTCAAAGGAATATAACCTCCGGAGGCACTTTCTGACGAAACATAACCTGCAGAAGCACTTTCTGATGAAACATCTACATTTCAATGTGCGGGCCCCGATCCCTTGGACTCGTGAATGTGTGTATTTTATACTATAACAAAAAATATCTTGTGCGCAAGCCAATTCATTATTATTGATGAAATGAATTATACTCGTTTCATCCCCAAAAGAAGATACAATGTGTCATGATATTTGTATAGTATTCAACATTAAATACATTCACTCCAATTGTATTGTCATTATAATATAATTATATATAATAATAATAATTGTGTGTTTGTGTGTGTGAGAGAGTGTGGCACGTGCTTTGTTTTATTTGTTACTCTGGACTTTGGAGTGTCGTCGGCATTTTCAAACTGTGTGCAAACAAAGCTACTTGCCATTTTCTTGCCTTTCATAGAACATTGGTCCAGGTCTTTCTCTGAAGGGCTCCAGTCCAGCTAAAAGAGGAAACAGAAGAGGAGGTAGAATATTTCACTAAAGTTGGAAGACCCCTCACATTTTTTTTAACAGTACATTAGAAAAAACGCAAATCATTAAGCTTGTATAGCAGCAAAGATTAGCTATGTATTCACATTTGGGACACTGTCTAACCCAGGGACACTTTGTAGTGCTCAAAGTGGCTGGCACATTCTGCTTCATGGCAAAGACTACTTCCTAGCTAAGGTGTAATACAACGTAGTTCAGGTGTTTTTAACCTTTTTGACCTCAGGGCCCCTCTTTTCCATTAAAGGGGGGCCTGGGGCCCACTCAAATATAAACACACAATTAGTGATCTTATACTTGATTTTAAATCGTATTCAATAATTATATCTACCCTATTTAAAGTTTAGCACCTTGTCAAATGACATGAAACTATGTGTTAATCACAAATATTATCATCAAGGCTTAGGTCAGGCGGATTACAAAAATAAATACTAATCAAATTTACTGCAAAAAAAGGGACACATAAGAAACTGATGAAAAATAAATGTACATACAATAACACAGTGCTAAAATAAATGCATTCCAGCTATATGAATAATAAATAATAATAATTTAAGTGTAAATGATAATTCAGCTTCACCACTTTAGTCATATTTTTTGCCCTTAAGAAACTTATCTATGCTTTTAGCTCCAGACTTCTTCTGTTTGTTTCATATGCGTTCAAAGAACTCCGGCTTATTAGTGATTCCCAGAGCCCAAAAAAAGTCTGCGGGCTATAGAGCGTTTTCTATTCGGGCTCCAATACTATGGAATGCCCTCCCGGTAAAAGTTAGAGATGCTACCTCAGTAGAAGCATTTAAGTCTCATCTTAAAACTCATTTGTATACTCTAGCCTTTAAATAGACTCCCTTTTTAGACCAGTTGATCTGCCGTTTCTTTTCTTTTCTTTTCTTTTCTACTCTGCTCCAAACCCGGGGTGGACCGCTAGCCTGTTCATCAGATGGGGACATCTCTACGCTGCTGACCCGTCTCCACTCGGGATGGTTCCTGCTTGCCCCACTATGGACTGGACTCTCGCTGATGTGTTGGACTTTCACAATATTATGTCAGACCCACTCGACATCCATTGCTTTCGGTCTCCCCTAGAGGGGGGGGGTTACCCACATATGCGGTCCTCTCCAAGGTTTCTCATAGTCATTCACATTGACGTCCCACTGGGGTGAGTTTTCCTTGCCCGTATGTGGGCTCTGTACTGAGGATGTCGTTGTGGCTTGTACAGCCCTTTGAGACACTTGTGATTTAGGGCTATATAAATAAACATTGATTGATTGATTGATTGATTGATATATTGTCATTACAGCCACAAGTGGTGAAAAAGTGTTATACAACTGTGCACCGCTGCGGCCCATATGGACCACAGCTGAGAAACAGATATTTTTTGTATAGAATAGGGTCATATGAATCCATTGCCTACATGTACTGGGAGTCGGTACCGTTTCGGTTCAAATTTGAAAAGGTACAAACCTTGTTCCGTAGTACCATAGTGTCCTCGAGCCTAACATCCAGCGCTAACACCGCATCCCTCCCTCCCACGTAGAGCGTGTCTCCGTCGTCGCTGAGCAGCAGTGTGGTGGTGTTGCCCACGTCGGGGCTGCCGAAGCGGGTGAGTTGTCTCCCGGGGCTACCTGTCACCACACATCGTGTCACACTGGGATTATGGACTTTCACTCACAACACAACAACAACACAGTAGGATGTTGGAGATATTATGATAGGCATAATACAAAACATGCAGTGTTTCCCACACATTCATTTATTTGTGGCGGCCCGCCACGAAAGAATTACGTCCGCCACAAATAAAAAAAATAAAAAAAATATTATTATTATTTTATTTTTATTTTTTTTATTTTTTTGTCCTTTCCAGCTTCTGAGGCAAATCATATAGTTGATGTAGATGCCCATATAGGCTGTTCAGATTTACTTTACAAAAGAGAAGTGTAGGATACTTCTCTTGTTGCTTTATTTGTATTTGACCACTACTGTTTTCTCTTTATTTGTTACTGACTGTGGCAGGACACCTCTGCCTCTGTTTCACTTTATGTTGCTGGTAAATAATATGGCTGTAGTAGTAGGCTAAAGTTAAATTATTTAGTATGCACTAATTAAAGGGGCAGAGCTTTAAGAGACATTTTAGCTTTTATATTTTATAAGATATATTTTTTGTAAGAACCACAATTAATAAATATATTTCAGTGAATAACTTATTGTTCAAATCTGTATATAAATATGTACATAAAGTGTTGTAATTATATTGTAAAATGGATGGATGGATGGACGTTTAAAACAAAACTGTTATTATTAATTAGTAAGTATACATTTTTTGAGCCTTTTTAGAGAAAATCATATCATTGTAGTAAATTATGCAAATTACTCGATGATGTCATGGTGATCACGCCCATAACCCATCGCCACAGGTATCTTGGCAGTTTATGCGAAACACTGACATGTGATGCCAATGTTTACAACCACAGGTTAGTGATGTCATGATGTCTACTCACCTAGGGAGAAGGAGACCCTGGAAGTCAGTGGGGTCACACAGGGGCTGAAAAACCCCAGTACAGCCAGCGCAAGGGGCAGCAAGTGACGACGACTCTCCATCGCCGCGGGAAGTCGACAGGGTCCACCGCGTCAAGGGGTCATCCGTAGTTGGAGCGGCGACCCTCGCTGGGACCACATCCCCTGGTTTCCACAGGCAACCATTGCTGAGCCAGCTGAGAGGGCTGCCCGGGTAGTCTCCGAGGGCGCTGCTGTTGGTTTTTGCGAGCATTTTGTAAACAGATGTTCATGTAAATGTTTAGTGCTCACATTAAATTGAAGTTGTTTGTGTTATTCTATTACTGTAAGTAAGACTACAGTAGGAAGGAGAATCATATGGCCACATTAGTTGCATTTTACCCGACACAGCAAACGTGACGAATTGGGTGGGGGGGTCCACGGTCCACTTTGACTATCTTAAAATGTGTTTTGTGGGCAATTACAACTTGGACCACAGCGTCAGTTGCTATGTAGAGTGCCGCGTTCCATCATTTTCATTAGACGGCATTGCAAAGTTGCTTTGTTGTTCTGCTCCTGTCTCTGGCCATGCTCCCCCGACCCCAGCAGACGATGGCGTGGAACACCGCAGAGGCCACTACAGTGTATATGGGTGTTGAAATGATGATTTTGTTTGGTTGCTTGTCTATGCATGGTGCAATCGTGTGTGCGCAATATATATTATTGGTTAATTATTATTTTTGTTTGTTTTACTTTTGTAGCTGTATGTAGAAATGGCACTGCTGGAGTGGCAGCTGGTTGCATCAGCTCGGCTCTTTTAATGTCTTTAATGTCCTTTGTGTTCTTTGATGTTTCCCTCTTACACACATGTTTATGTGTGGTATGTGCCCAGGCATAGACTGATTTTTTGTTCGTGTGTTTACCTGTTTCTCCCCTTTTTTTGTAATGGGCGCCGGAAGTTGGCAGACCCGTCAGCGATTCTGTTCTGTCTCCCTGTAATGTTTGTCTGCTCTTGAATGGGATTGTGCTAAAACATCTCAATTTCCCCTTGGGGATTAATAAAAGTATTTCTGATTCTGATTCTGAAAATGTATCACCCCTCTCTTCCGCTCATGCGAGATCAACCCAGGAGTTGGGCCATGTGAATCCCTTCCCTACTGTACTGTTGTGTTGTGTTGAATGCCACTCTGTTCGCAATCAAGCTCGTTACGTTACCATGAATTGATTAACGTGGACCCAGACTTAAACAAGTTGAAAAACTTATTCGGGGGTTACCATTTAGTGGTCAATTGTACGGAATATGTACTGTACTGTGCAATCTACTAATAAAAGTTTCAATCAATCAAAAAAAAAAAAACGAGGTTAACCAAGATAAAAAAAGGCATTCCAAAAAACATTTTCCTAAAGCAAACAGCTATAATAGCTTATTATTAGGGAAGTCCGATAATATCGGACTGCCGATATTATCGGCCGATAAATGCTTTAAAATGTAATATCGGAAATTATCGGTATCCGTTTCAAAATTATCGGTATCTGTTTCACAAAGTAAAATGTATTACTTTTTAAAACGCCGCTGTATACACGGACGTAGGGAGAAATACAGAGCGCCAAGAAACCTTAAAGGCACTTCCTTTGCGTGCCGGCACAGTCACATAATATCTACGGCTTTTCACACACAAGTGAATGCAACGCATACTTTGTCAACAGCCATACAGGTCACACTGAGGGTTGCCGTATAAACAACTTTAACACTGTTACAAATATGCGCCACACTGTGAACCCACACCAAACAAGAATGACAAACACATTTCGGGAGAACATCCGCACCGTAACACAACATAAACACAACAGAACAAATACCCAGAACCCCTTGCAGCACTAACTCTTCCGGGACGCTACAATATACACCCCTGCTACCACCAAATTCCACCACCCCATCTCTCGAATTTGGAGGTCTCAAGGTTGGCAAGTATGCTCTAGTATACTCTGGACTGAAGCTGTGTGCCTTCATTGTTTTTGTAGCTGTTGTTTTGAGGCATGTTTAAAAAAAATCAAAAATAACGCACTTTGTGAAAGTCAAAGTATAGTATTTCCCATAGTTGTAGTGGGTATCAGGATTATCTCAGGGAGAGCATGACCCAAATTCCAAGCTGTTTTAAAGCATGTTAAAAAAAATAATGCACTTTGTGACTTCAATAATAAATATGGCAGTGCCATGTTGGCACTTTTTTCTATAACTTGAGTTGAAGTTGTTCTCTTATTTTGGAAAACCTTGTTTTTGATTGATTGAAACTTGTATTAGTAGATTGCGCAGTACAGTACATATTCCGTACAATTGACCACTAAATAGTAACACCTGAATAAGTTTTTCAACTTGTTTAAGTCGGGGTCCACATTAATCAACTCATGGTAAAGTTACATAGTTTAATGCATCCAGCGGGGCATCACAACAAAATTAGGCATGATAATGTGTTAATTCCTGTATATATTGGTATCGGTTGATATCGGAATCGGTAAATAAGAGTTGGACAATATTGGAAATCGGCAAAAAAGCCATTATCGGACATCTCTACTCAGGACCTTGTATTGTGAGGCACATGCACTAACCCCTGTTCCACCGTGCTGCCCTCATTACGAGGTTAACCAAGATTAAAAAAATAGATTCCAAAAAACATTTCCTTAGTGGAGGAGTTCAAGTACCTAGGAGTCTTGTTCACGAGTGAGGGAAGAGTGGATCGTGATTTATTGAACACAACCCATCGGTGCGGCGTCCTCAGTAATGCGGACGCTGTATCGATCCGTTGTGGTGAAGAAGGAGCTGAGCCGGAAGGCAAAGCTCTCAATTTACCGGTCGATCTACGTTCCCATCCTCACCTATGGTCATGAGCTTTGGGTTATGACCGAAAGGACAAGATCACGGGTACAAGCGGGGCTCTCCCTTAGAGATAGGGTGAGAAGCTCTGCCATCCGGGAGGAGCTCAAAGTAAAGCCGCTGCTCCTCCACATCGAGAGGAGCCAGAGGAGGTGGTTCGGGCATCTGCTCAGGATGCCACCCGAACGCCTCCCTAGGGAGGTGTTTAGGGCACGTCCAACCGGTAGGAGGCCACGGGAAAGACCCAGGACACGTTGGGAAGACTATGTCTCCCGGCTGGCCTGGGAATGCCTCAGGGTCCCCCGGGAGGAGCTGGACTAAGTGGCTGGGGAGAGGAAAGTCTGGGCTTCCCTGCTTAGGCTGCTGCCCCCGCGACCGACCTCGGATAAGCGGAAGAAGATGGATGGATGGATTTCCTTAAAGCAAACAGCTATAATAGCTTATTATCATCATCATCTGCATGCCATAATATACTTTAATTGTACAAATTCTGACAATTCACCAAAATAAATATATAGAAACACTATTTAATCACTATTGTCCTGTTGCAACAGGTTACTATTATGAATCCAAGCATGAATAAACATATATCAAAACAAACAATTGACCTGGTATGTAGTTGTTTTTCTTAAGCACCGTCTTCATGCATATGTTTGACTGCTCATTGACCTTTTGAAAGCCGCACACATCACGTGATGCACAAGGCTATCAGTTAGCTTCCATCCCAGCCGGTTAACATTTTAAAAATGTGAGTAAAGTTGAGGAATTGCAACAATAAACATAACCCCAGCAAAACACGTCGCTAAAAGTTAACATTAGTATGAATAAACCAAAGCGCCGTTTTATCTCGTAGCAGGGATAGTCTTTGTTTGTGCAACACGTTATTGCAGCGTGTTTTTGATTGACGGCTCAAGTTAGCTTACATCTTTTAGCTTCGCTGGCGTCCTCTATTCCGCCCGGCTTCTCCTCTCCCGGCCGCGCGGACGAGCACAAACGTGGGGGTAGAAACGCTGACCGCGGAGAGTGAACGACAGGGTAACGAGTGGGATCTTTAACTAATGTCAACAATGCGCCTCCTCCCACCATGAGACTGACGCTGGCCTGAGTGGCCTCCGCCTGCAGGACAACAGCTAGCATGGCAGCAGGGGCGGAGCCAGATTGAACACAACCCATCTGGTTTGTTTGATTCACCCCCAAAACTAATGTCAACAAAAGTGGTTGGAAGTTTTTTAATCCACTTTACAACTGAAAGCCTAAAAAAAGTATCATACAAAACTGGTGAAACGGGTTTTTATTTATAATAAACAAGCATACTTGCCAACCTTGAGACCTCCGATTTCGGGAGGTGGGGGGTTGGGGGGCGTGGTCGGGGCGGGGGGCGTGGTTAATAGGGAGGAGTATATTTACAGCTAGAATTCACCAAGTCAAGTATTTCATATATATTTATATCTACATCCTGAAAATATGTAAACAAAACTGTGTTTAGATAATTGATACTTCAAACTTGCATAAATAAATCTTAAGGAATATAACATAACTTGGCTTCTGAGAGTTTCAAAATGTAATGAATAAAATGCTAAAGTTGTTGATAAACAAGCAATTATTTTAATAATTAAATATGGTCATTTTAAATGAATTATTATGATCATTTAAAATTAATTATTTCAAATATGTTTATTTTAATGTATAATTCTATGGCTGGATGTAATAAGGAGTAATAAGGAGAATACAAATTAAAATACAATTAATTTTGATGTATTTAGCAAAATATAGTAAAAATTTATTTAGTTTTGTTTTTTTTAATTAATAAATATATTTATTTTTAGGTAAGATAAACATAATAATACAATTTATCTGTAGTCTGGATGATTCGGTTCTTGTCACCCTGTTGTCCTCCCGTCTTTTCCCCAAGGATGGCTCCATGAGCTGGGCAAACGCCTGGAGATGCCCTACGTCAACAACACGGTCAGCGGCCCGTCGGTGCGCAGCTCGTACATCGCCGCCCTCTACTTCACCCTCAGCAGCCTGACCAGCGTCGGCTTTGGCAACGTGTGCGCCACCACGGACGCCGAGAAGATCTTCTCCATCTGCACCATGCTCATCGGCGGTATGCCGGACGCCTCGTATGGAATAACGTGATTGGGCAGGCACGCTGTTTATATCGTGGGAAAGCGGACGTGAAAAAAGGCTGTCCTCACTCAGGTCCGCATGGAGCTGGAGGGGGCGTGGCCTCCAGCTCTGGCTGAAAATCGGGAGATTTTCAGGAGAATATTTGTCCCGGGAGGTTTTCGGGAGAGGCGCTGAATTTCGGGAGTCTCCCAGAAAATTCGGGAGGGTTGGTCTTATTTAAAAGGAAGATTTAACACTAAGGTTGATTGGCAACACTAAATTGGCCGTAGTTAGAGATGTCCGATAATGGCTTTTTTGCCAATATCCTATATTCCGATATTGTCCAACTCTTAATTACCGATTCCGAGATCAACCGATACCGATATATACAGTCGTGGAATTAACACATTATTCTGCCTAATTTTGTTGTGATGCCCCGCTAGATGCATTAAACCAGTGGTTCTTAACCTGGGTTCGATCGAACCCTAGGGCAGGGCCGGCCCGTGGCATTGGCCGTATAGGCAAATGCTAAGGGCGCTGTCCATCAGGGGGCGCCACGCCAGTGCCACAAAATGTTGGAGAAGAAAAAAAAAGAAAAAAGTTGGTACTATTATTTGTAAATACAAAAAATAATCCCACGTTAATTAAAATGCAAAGTAAAGCCTATTTAATAGAAATATTATTTGTTACAACATTACGCCCCCCCCCCCTGCTTGGTGCGCCCCCTCCCTTCCCGTATCATGACTGTTTATGGACGTCACTGCATCAAAAAATCAACACAAGATGTCAAAACAGCCAAAACTGTCAGGTGCCCAGGGAAGAAAAAATAGAAAAGAAGAGGAGGAGAAACGAGAAAAAGACAGAGGTAGCAGGGAGGTAACGTTAGCCTACATGAAATTATTTTTCTTTTACAGAATGTGATAGTAACCTGGCTTTTTAGCATTAAGCTAATGTTACATGATTCGGCAATTGCTAATCAAGTGCAAGGCTGCCTGGCATACTGTATAACAGGAAATTATAAACTGGGCTCAATCTGCCCTGCTCTAACGTATTCGTATGAGTAACACAAATGTGCTGCAAGCTTGTGGTGAGTGCTTGAAGCGGCCT
The DNA here is from genome assembly GCF_033978785.1 of Entelurus aequoreus. Lineage (NCBI taxonomy): Eukaryota > Metazoa > Chordata > Actinopteri > Syngnathiformes > Syngnathidae > Entelurus > Entelurus aequoreus. The sequence continues at coordinate 26,350,864 of NC_084735.1, read as the reverse complement.
ACCAGTCAGCCAGGGCTTCTAAAATGCTGCGTTGAGACAGGGCTCCATCTTCCGCTTGTATTCATCGTGTAGCTCCTTATGATTCTTGAAGAGGTGGGAGATCAAATTGCTCGTATTAAAGGAAGACGTCTTGGTTCCTCCTCGCATAACCAACTTTTTGCAGTCATTGCAAATTGCCAGTTTTTTTATCCGTCACACACACTTTAAAATAATCCCAAACCATAGACATGGTGTCGTTAGTCAGTCACCGAGCTCGCTGGCTTGCTAGCCACGGCTACAGCACCGGCAACAACACACTCTTGTTGTTGTTATGCTCCGCTCGCGGCGGTTTGATGAGGTCATCAAGCGTCGCCAGTAAACCTCTCATGCTGCAGTCGTCAACTCCTGTGTTGTGTGTGAGAGAGGGGAGGGGGGAGGGGCTGCTGACTGGGAGACACAACTGCTCTGTACTCACCACTCCGTACAGCGGCGTTTTAAAAAGTCATTCATTTTACTTTTTGAAACCGATACCGATAATTTCCGATATTACATTTTAAAGCATTTATCAGCAGGCCGATATTATCGGACATCCCTAGCCCTGGTGAATAAATGTGAGTGTGAATGTTGTCTGTCTATCTGTGATGAGGTGGTGACTTGTCCAGGGTGTACCCCGCCTTCCGCCTGAATGCAGCTGAGATAGGCTCCAGCGCCCCCCCGCGACCCCGAAAGGGACAAGCGGTAGAAAATGGATGGATGGATTTAACACTAAAAAATGTAAATGGGTTATACTTGTATATCGCTTTTCTACCTTCAAGGTACTCAAAGCGCTTTGACACTATTTCCACATTCACCCATTCACACACACACGGTGGGAGCTGCCATGCAAGGCCCTAACCCCGACCCATCAGGAGCAAGGGTGAAGTGTCTCACTCAAGGACACAACAGACGCGACGAGGTTGGCAGAAGGTGGGGATCGAACCAGGAACCCTCAGGGTGCCACGCCACCCCCAAAAACAATCTTTGGGCGCCTAATGGTACGATTCTGATTCAGTTTCCTGGGGTGACGATTCGTTTCACAATCAGTTCTCGATTCAACACAATTCTCGATTGAAACTGATTCTTGCAATGTATTATTTGGTAGAATATTTATAATGAAACTTCTTAAAAACAGGTTACAGGTTAGAAAAGCTCCTGGTTGCGTGGAGGTGGCCTAAAAATATATTTTAGAAATTGATTCTTATGGGGGAAAAAAAATTTTTTTATTGATTTTTGAACATTTTGAATCCACGATTTAGACTCGGAGTGAAACTGTAACATATTATTTTCGGGTCTCCCTATGTCTAGCATTAAAAGATTACAGTTGGTACAAAATGCGGCTGCTAGACTTTTGACAAGAACAAGAACGTTTGATCATATTACGCCTATACTGTATATACCTATATACATACATATACATAGTGTGCACTTCAGATGTGACTTTAAGGTTTTACTACTTACATATAAAATACTACAAGGTCTAGCTCCATCCTATCTTGCCGATTGTATTGTACCATATGTCCTGGCAAGGGGGTAAGTGCTGCCAGGGGTTCTGGGTATTTGTTCTGTTGTGTTTATGTTGTGTTACGGTGCGGATGTTCTCCTGAAATGTGTTTGTCATTCTTGTTTGGTGTGGGTTCACAGTGTGGCGCATATTTGTAACAGTGTTAAAGTTGTTTATACGTCACCCTCAGCGTGACCTGTATGGCTGTTGACACTTGTGTGTGTGAAAAGCCGTAGATATTATGCGACTGGGCCGGCACGCAAAGGCAGTGCCTTTAAGGTTTATTGGCGCTCTGTGCTGATACTGATAATTTTGAAACCGATACCGATAATTTCCGATATCACATTTTAAAGCATTTATCGGCCGATGTTATCGGAAATCCCTACTGACTAACTTCTGTTTTGTTCCATGAACTCACACACAGTTAATTCATGGGTTTGTTTGTGGTTTCGTCATTTGCAGCGTTTCTCTTTTGCATTTGGTTTATGGTATTTATGAGTTCAGATCATTTCTGTGTTTTGAGCGTTTGTACGTTGCTGCACGTTTGCCCTCGCCGCCGTACTTTTGTCACCGTTTTCTCACATGCTCCGATTTTATCAAGCTAATAATACGACTAATTAAGGCTTTGGAAAATATAATGTATTCAACATTGTGGTCCGACATGCGGAAAGGTCCTCTTGAAGTATTCTCGGTAGAAGTATTGTTTGTTTTGGGCTTTTTGAGATAGCGCCGAGCAGACACAACAATCCTGTTCAGGGTTGGCGTGAATAGAAAGCTTTATTGAGTACAGACTGTTCAATCCCTTAAAGTTTATTTAATGTCTAGAAGTCTTTAATCCCTAGAGCCTGGGCAGCACTCTAGGGGAGAGTGGGGTTGGTTGTCACCCTTTTTTTTTTTTACTCTATAGTGCAATGCAATTATTTTCTGTCATGCCTCCCCCGAAGGGCCTGAAGGGCCTGGCCCACTATATAAGAAGCAGTGCATAAGAGATCCTTTTTCGCGCCTCCCCTAACCTGTAGCGAGTGTTTATATATTTATTTGCATGTGTCAAGATATTGCCTCTCACACCCCCGCCATTTGAGAAGTACTGCTCTATTATGAATTGTTCATCATCAAATTATATTTCTGTAGTCATACCTAAATTACATTGAAGCCTAAAATATTAGCTTGAAATGTTTATATTGTTCAGTTTCCAAGTCATTGTAACAAATGGGTAATACACTTTGACAGACACATTGTGACAACCAACCCAATCATTGGGATGGTTAGCTCAGTCTACTCAGTAAGCGAAACATTTCAAAACAGTATAGCGGGGCTATTCAACTAAATACCCATATTTTCCGGACTATAGGGCGCACCGGATTATAAGGTGCACTGCCGATGAGAGTCTAGTTTGGTCTATGTTCATACAAAAGGCGCACCGGATTATAGGGCGCATTAAAGGGGTCATATTATTTAGTTTTTTCTAAATGTAAAACACTTCCTTGTGGTCTACATAACATGTAATGGTGGTTCTTTGGTCAAAATGTTGCATAGATGATGTTTTACAGATCATCATCAAGCCGCTTTCAGTCGCTTCAGGATGCGCCATTTTGTGGGCGGTCTTATTTACGTGGCTCACCTTCGACAGCGTCTTCTCCCCGTCATCTTTGTTGTAGCGGTGTAGCGTGCAAGGACGGGAGTGGAAGAAGTGTCAAAAGATGGAGCTAACTGTTTTAATGACATTCAGACTTCAATCAATAACGGAGCAGCATCTCCTCATATAGAAACAACACCAGAAATGTGTCCCGTGAAAAACCGTCCGACCGGAACTCTCTAATAACTAAAGTTCCTTGGGTGAATAATGTAAACTCACTACATCTGTATGTTTTAGCGCTTTCATGGCGAGTTTACTGACAGATATAAGTAAGAACTTTACACTACTTTATATTAGAAATGGCAACAGCGGAGGATGAATGTCCCATAACAAGAAGATAGAGAAAAAGAAGAAGCTTATCGACTACGGTGTCGGCACGGACTACAAAGGCGGATGCGCGCAAATTTTCAGGACTTATGCAGATCCCAAATACAGATCAGCAGGTACCAGAAGGTAAGAAAAGTTGCTTTGGTATAACAGTGCGAAAAAACCCGCCAGATAATATGTCTTACCTTATACACACACCATAATAATACTCATACGTTGAAGCACAGTACAATCCATCAAGCGGTGCGGCTTCATAGCTTACCAAAGTCCTACTAAAACATTTTGATAGATTTTTGAGCGCCGTGTGTAATGTTCTATATTTTCAATGGAACATATAGAATTTCGGTGTTGTTTACTTGAGTCATATTGCAGTCTACAGGTATCCCTTATGTGTGGCTGACATCATATTGCAGTCTACACGTATCTCTTATGTGAGACTGGTCCCACTTATCATTTCACCATGTACCAAATAAAATAGTTTTAAGGTCGGTCAGCACAGCCAAAATTATTCCGTACATTAGGCGCACCGGGTTATAAGGCGCACTGTCGAGTTTTGAGAAAATGAAATGATTTTAAGTGCGCCTTATATTGCGAAAAACACGGTAATGAAGAGGGCCGCAGTTTCAGGAGTCCAAGGTCTCAGGTGCCGAACATCAAAATTTGGATGTTACTTTAGAAAGTGCCTCCTAGGTTATATTCCTTTGAGACTGCGTTTACTTGTTTACAAAGTCACCACACTGCACTGTCAATAAATTGATTATTCTGCACTCGCTACTCGTTTCCAGCGTCTGCGGCTAGACAGATAGTTAACAAGTTTAGTTAATGATTGATGTTCCCGCTTTTGAATTATTTTTCTTCCTCAGTTGTATTTCTTTATAAGTTGTCCTTCATTTAATAATAATAATAATGGATTAGATTTTATATCGCGCTTTTCTATTATTAGATACTCGAAGAGCTCACAGAGAAGTGGGAACCCATCATTCATTCACACCTGGTGGTGGTAAGCTACATTTGTAGCCACAGCTGCCCTGGGGTAGACTGACGGAAGCGAGGCTGCCGGTTTGCGGCTACGGCCCCTCCGACCACCACCTATCACTCATTCATTCACCAGTGTGAGCGGCACCGAGGGCAAGGGTGAAGTGTCCTGCCCAAGGACACAATGGCAGCGATTTGAATGCAAGAGGCAGGGAGCGAACCTGCAACCCTCAGGTTTCTGGCACGGCCGCTCCACCTACTACGGCTACGCCATACCACCCCTAAAAAAAACCCCACTATTCAGGTTTGTAAGACTGAACATTTAAACATTATAAAAGTATAACGTCCATTATGTATTTTACATAAATGGTAAATGGATTATACCTGTATAGCGCTTTTCTACCTTCAAAGTACTCAAAGCGCTTTGACACTAATTCCACATTCACCCATTCACACACACATTCACACACTGATGGCGGGAGCTGCCATGCAAGGCGCTAACCCCGACCCATCAGGAGCAAGGGTGAGGTGTCTTGCTCAAGGACACAACGGATGTGATTAGGTTGATAGAAGCTGGGGATCGAACCAGGAACCCTCAGGTTGCTGACACGGCCGCTCTCCCAACTGCGTCACGCCATCCCCATATAATAAATAATATCTATTGTGTATGTTACGTAAATAAAATGGAAGGTTTAGTGTTAATACACACAGCAAACATTGCCCACGCGGGTTAACACAACTTAACCTACAGTCCAGCTTTACTGCCCTCTGCTGGTCAAATTCAGCGCTACGTGTATTTAACCAGTTTTGATCGCCAGAGGTAAACAGCCAAAAACAACACGACCACGAATACAGAAGACATCCAAGTCAGCAATTTCCATACATTCATACTTTGTTGTCCAGTCGCTGTTAAAGTCCGATTTTCGGGATTCATTTTTCATTTTTTTCAGGGTCAATAGTGCCCTCTTCTTTTACTCACCCTCTGCTGCTTCATTGTGACAAATATGCTTCGCTGTTGCCCCCTGCGGGGTGGCAGTAGTACTGCATACATGAGCAACCCTAGTTTGAACGGTTTCATCTAGAGATGTCAAATGCTTTGAAATGTAATATCGGAAATTATCGGTATCGGTTTCAACCTCACGATTTTCCCGGGAGACTCCCGAATTTCAGTGCCCCTCCCGAAAATCTCCCGGGGTAACCATCTCCCGAATTTCTCCCGATTTCCACCCGGACAACTGGGGGCGTCCTCTACAACCTGTCGTCACGTCCGCTTTTCCTACATACAAACAGCGTAATATATGCGGCTTTCACACACATATAAGTGAATGCAAAGCATACTTGATCAACAGCCATACAGGTCACACTGAGGGTAGACGTATAAACAACTTTAACACTGTTACAAATATGCGCCACACTGTGAACCCACACCAAACAAGAATGACAAACACATATCGGGAGAACATCCGCACCGTAACGCAACATAAACACAACAGAACAAATACCCAGAGCCCCTTGCAGCACTAACTCTTCCGGGACGCTACAATATACACCCCCCGCTACCACCAAACCCCAATCGGTAATTAAGAGTTATATCGGATAATAATATAATAATATCGGATATCGGCAAAAAAGCCATTATCGGACATCTCTAGTTTCATCAAACCTATTTGGGTGATGTTTGGCAGTTAAATAGGCCTGCAGTATAGCATACAGTAAATGTGACGGCCACCCCCAACTGGAATTTCTTGCTAGCAATGAATCACTGTGTAACAACTCGCGAGCTAATAACGATCCTAAGCTCGTTATTGTGTAAAACCCTACGAGACAAATACGAAGGGAGCTTTGACAAGCACAAAAAGTTCTCTCGCCTCAGGTTCAACTGTCTTACTCCAGAGAAGACTATGTAGATGTCCGATAATGGCTTTTTTGCCGATATCCGATATTCCGATATTGTCCAACTCTTAATTACAGATTCCGATATCAACTGATACCGATATATACAGTCGTGGAATTAACACATTATTATGCCTAATTTTGTTGTGATGCCCCGCTGGATGCATTAAACAATGTAACAAGGTTTTCCAAAATAAATCAACTCAAGTTATGGAAAAAAGGAGGGGAGGGAGGGGGAGCGAGGGGTGTATATTGTAGCGTCCCGGAAGAGTTAGTGCTGCAAGGGGTTCTGGGTATTTGTTCTGTTGTGTTTATGTTGTGTTACGGTGCGGATGTTCTCCCGAAATGTGTTTGTCATTCTTGTTTGGTGTGGGTTCACAGTGTGGCGCATATTTGTAACAGTGTTAAAGTTGTTTATACGGTCACCCTCAGTGTGACCTGTATGGCTGTTGACCAAGTATGGTTACATTCACTTGTGTGTGTGAAAAGCCGTAGATATTATGTAATTGGGCCGGCATGCAAAGGCAGTGCCTTTAAGGTTTATTGGCGCTCTGTACTTCCCCCTACGTCCGTGTACCACTCCGTACTGCACCGTTTAAAAAAAGCCATACATTTTACTTTTTGAAACCGATACCGATAATTTCCAATATTACATTTTAAAGCATTTATCGGCCGTTAATATCGGCAGCCCTATATTATCGGACATCTCTAGTAAGCGCTGATAACACAGATTTTGAGAGACAGCGGCCTCTAGTGGCAAGTCGGGTGTAAAAGTACCTTTTTTTTTTAGATGTTTTCCATCTTCCTGTGCAGAGGCCTCCGATGTTTGATTCCACAATTAAGGTCAGCCTGTCCAATTAGAATGAGGTCCAATTAAAACGCAGTACGGATGAGCGGTCTTCATCCGACGGTCGGTGCGATCCAGCGTTGAAACTGGACTTGTACAGAATTAGAGAGGGAAAGGCGCGAGGGAGCGTAAGATGGCTAATGAGAAGAAAAGCAGATTGGGAGAGGATTAGCTCGCGGTGACCTGAAAACAGCCACGCGGTAAGGAGGCGGACGCCTCTCGCGGCGTCAAACGTGAAGCTGCTGCGAGAAGAAGAACATGGCCGACATCTCTATGGTGATGCGTTTTTTTTTTTTTTTTAAGGCCTTTTTTTCACTGACCTGCATAACAGAGGAACAAAGTCAAACAGGCAATTTTCCGCCATCTGAGGTTGTATCAAAATCATAACAGAGGCGGGATGCTGCCTGTGTGTAAGGACCAGACACACTCGCTAAGCTATATCCTTTGGCCAATCACAGAACAGCCGGAGCCTATCCCAGCTGCACTCGGGCGGAAGGCGGCGTACACCCTGGACAAGTCGCCACCTCATCGCAGGGCCAACACAGATAGACAGACAACATTCACACTCACATTCACACACTAGGGACCATTTCACAATTCAATTAATTATGGTATATTTATTTTTCCGGATTGAATTTATTGTTTGAAGATTTTATTTATTATTCCACAATTTTAATGATTTATTTATCTATTTCACGATTTTAACGAGTTGTTCAATTATTTAATGAACCTGTGTGGGATGGAGGGTCAAATGGGATAAATTAAATAAATAGATAAATCTTTAAATATTGACTTAAATGTGTCATTCATTATTATTGCCATTAAACACTTAAAAGTGGTATTTAACATGTAATAATTCAATCATTCAATTAATAATTAGGATTTCATTATTTAATGATTCATTTATTTCTTGATTTGATTAGTTATTTCACAACTTAATAAACCATTTCATGAATTAATGATATATGCAATTATTTAATCAATTATTTCACGGTTTGACTATTTCATATCACGATTTAATGATTTTATTAATTATTCAATGAACTTGTGTGTTATGGAAGGTCACAATCACTTCATTGAGATTACCTTTAATAATAAATACATCTGCAAATAATTACTTAAATGTGCCATTAATTATTTATAATTGGAATGATTTCACGAAGTAATTCATTATTTCATGATTTATTAATGTATTACATTATTTAACAATTTTATATTTTTGTTCGCGACTTAATTATTTAATGTCTTAAAGATGTATCTAATTATTTCATCAACCTGTCCGTTGGACAACATTGAATAGATACATTTAATTGATTATATTAAGAATGATTTCCTTATTTCACGTTTCGTTTCATTATTTAGTGTTTAATTTCATTGGTTCACAATTCAGTTAATTATTTCACGATTTAATTAAATATTTCATGATTTTTTTTTTTTAATTCCTTAACGATTTAAGGATTTATTTAAATATCTAATAAACCTGTGTGTAATAGGGGGACAAAGAGAATAAAATTAAATACATGAATGTAATTTTAAATAATTATTTAAATATGTAATCAATCAATTATAATTGGCATAAAATATTTAAAGCGGTATTTAATGTGTCATTGATTTATTTAATGTAAAATAAGATTCATTTATTTTATCATTCATTCAATTATTGATTTCATTTTAAATCAAACTTGAAATAATTATTTGAATATATTATTAATTAATTATATATGGAATTATTTCATGACGTATTTCGAGACTTAATTTTATATCATGTATGTTTTCACTATTTAATTATTTAAAAAAAAAAGATTTAATTGATTAGTTCACAATTTAATTATAGATTTCCTGATATAATCAGGCAATTCACAACTCAATTAGTTTATGATTTATTGATGTATTAAATACACTTTTTTGTATTTTATTCTAATTAAATAATGACACATTGAAGTAAGTAATTGAAGATGTATTTATTTATTTAATGTTGTCCAATTGGCCCCTCCATATGAAAGGGGCCTCTGGTTTAGGTAATGCGCCCCACCAGCTATAAAAAGCCAAAGTAGACATTCAAACAACCGGACATGTTCTCGACACCTTCCTTCTAATTGTAACACTATTTACTTTGCTGTGCCCTTGTGGCGCCAAACCAACCTCCTTCCTAACCTTTGCATTCCAGCAGTCTTCCTGTTTCCTTACCCGGCTGTTTGCAGACTCTGTGCAACATTGCAGAACACCTGCAAAATCTCACTGAAATCCAATACAATCCTTTTTAAATGATGAGGAAAAAATATCAAAAAGCTTTAAAATCATTTTGTATTTTTTTTGTTTTGTCTTTAGAAAAAATACAAATTATTATCATTTTCTATTTGTATTTTCAAATCGAGGGATCTCTGGTTATATTGTCTTGGAACTCACTAGAATGTGCATTATTTGCATAATGTATTATGCCGTCAAACCTGCCTATACAGAATAGCAACCAGCAGGGGAAAGAGCAAAAATGGCACTATATGCAGATTGAAAGCCATTTTAAACCAGGCACTGGAGCCATGACGAACTTACACCATGAATCTTTCATTAGTAAACACGAGTGATGTAATGGGGATTACTGGTTGAAACAGCGAGAGTAAAGAACTACTGCTTGCTGATTGGTTGAAAGTGTGTGTGTCGTACAAACGTAATTGCTGGGTTTTTTTTTGTTATTACATTTTAAAACTTAAATATTGTTAGAGGTATATTTTCCCATCTTTGAGCTAAATTGGAACACCTTAGATCAGACCTGGGCAAATGAAGGCCCGGGGGCCACATGCGGCCCGTTAAGCTTTTCAATCTGGCCCGCCGGACATTCCCAAATAATTTTTTGTAGATCTTTAAGATGGAAAGTGTAGCTGCCATTATGATGTGCAGTGATGTTTTCTAATGAGCGTAAGTCTTCAACTATACTAAGTATTTCAATGGTTGGAATCTGCGCTTTTGGATGACATACCAGTTACTATGGTAATCTAATTAGTTACTATGGTCATCTAATTAGTTACTATGGTAATCTACGTCACAGCAGCTCAGACGAGGCACCAAGCAGTGTGGGTGGGAAACGTTTCCACAGACGCGGAAGGAGATTTTCACAACAAAGTTCTAAAGCTTAGTGATGTATCAGATATATCAGATTGTAGGTGGGTTTATTTTGTACCCTTCGCGTTCATATTTCACTGCTTGTTGCATTTTTGTTGCGTTTCACTTGATTGTACAATATGTCGATCGAAAGGGGGTGTGACATTCATATTTTATCAATATTCAGTGTTTTATCGTTCATAAAAAAATAAAAATTCCATTAGTTTTTTTAAGGCGGTCTGGCATAACGTTTTTAGCATTCAATCAGACATTATTGTGAAGTTTTGTATTAGTGTTCTGAAAAATAGATATACCGGCCCCCAGACACATTTTTTTCTGTAAATGTGGCCCCCGAGTCAAAATAATTGCCCAGGCCTGCCTTAGATCATACTTGGCAACCTTGATATCTCCGAATTCGGAAAGGTTGGGGGGGGTGTTTGTCGAGGTGGGCGGGGTCGGGATTAAGGGGGAGGAGTATATTTATCACTAGAATTCACTGAAATTCACGTATTTCTTTTATATATATATATATATATATATATATATATAAAGATATATATATATATATATATATATATATATATATATACATATATATATATAAAATAAATACTTGACTTTCAGTGAATTCTAGCTATGTATATATATTTATTTTATTTTATATATATATATAAAAGAAATACTTGAATTTCAGTGTTCATTTATTTACACATATACACACACATAACACTCCTCTACTCATTGTTGTATTTGAAAGTGCGATGCTATATATATATATATATATATATATATATATATATATATATATATATATATATATATATATATATATATATATATATATATATATATATATATATATATAAAATAAATACTTGACTTTCAGTGAATTCTAGCTATGTATGTATATATTAATTTTATTAGATATATATATATATATATATATATATATATATATATATATATATATATAGTGTTCATTTATTTACACACATAACACTCCTCTACTCATTGTTGTATTTGAAAGTGCAATGCTTTGCAGCCAGTAGCACAGCCTTTGAAGGAGCATAGGTATGGGCAGCATCAGTGAAATTTAACTTGCAGGAAAGGAGTGAGTTTAGGGTTGAATTGTCCACCCTCGTTCTATTCTCTGTCACTATCTTTCTAACCATGCTCAACACCCTCTCTGATGACTTGCAAGCGTACTCCTTCTTCTTACTCGTCGTCGCCATGACTGCCTCTTCTTCGTTCATCTGCTTCGTCTCCTTCTTGTTGCGTGTGCAGCTGTGCACTCTCCAAAAGCCGTAGATATTATAACGTGACTGGGCCGGCACGCTGTCCTCACTCAGGTCCACATGACCCTGGAGGGGGCGTGCCTTGTTGTCCGGCTGGAAATTGGGAGAAATTAGGGAGAATGGTTGTCCCGGGAGATTTTCGGGAGAGGCACTGAAATTCGCGAGTCTCCCGGAAAATTCGGGAGTGTTGGCAAGTATGACTTAGATCAGGGGTGTCAAACACATTTTAGTTTGAGGGCCACATGGAGAAAAATTTACTCCCAAGTAGGCAGGACTGGTAAAATCACGGCACGATAACTTAGAAATAAAGACAACTTCAGACTGTTTTCTTTGTTTAAAAATAGAACAAGCACATTCTAAAAAAATTACAAATCATAATGTTGGTTTTTTTTACACTTACATGTTGCGGTTAATAATTTATTTGTCGTGATTTATATTTTCGGAATAAATTATGTGATAATGTCAACTCATTGGTGTTAATTTTCAACATATAAAGATAAAAAATAATATCAAAATCAAATTACAGGATATTAATTATGTAGTTTGCTAATTTTCCTCGACCGGTGCACTAACGTAATGTGGTTTATTTTATTTGTTTGCATATGTAGCATAATCTACAAAGATACAAAGAATTGCTATTGCGACATCTAGTGGACACATTTAGAACAGCAGTTTCTTTCATTCAAAAATTTCCGCTCATTTTTATACTTAGCAAACTCATCCCCTTGTTCGTTGGCCGTACGTTTGACACCCCTGCCTTAGAAGTTACTAGCTTTGGCCCTTCGTTTTGCTCGAAGAGACAAACACAATGAGCTCACCCTGTTTCTTATCTATACACGCACACACACACACACACACACACACACATTATTATCTTTACTTTTAATGGTGTCACGATGTACCAGGTGAGGGAGCGAGCGTGGACAAGAATATGTGTCGGCTGAGCTCACGCGCCAAGTTAACTTTCGGTTTCGATCTCGGCCCAGACGGAAAGAAACAAACAATTCACATTGTAAATATAGTTTATCCTATAAAGAGTAAACCAATAACAAGTGAGACGCCATCACTGCAGCACATTTTGATATTGGTGGCCGCTGTACGGAGAGGAAAAATGTAAACCGGTGCAGTTATGACGGAAGATATGTTTAATTTTTGCTATTTTTCTTTATATGCGTCATACATCATTTTTCCTATATGGTGTCACACAGTTTAGGTTACAGGGAATTACAAAATATAAATACAAAGCATTACCAAAGGGACACATTTGAGATGTTTGCAGGGAGTGTGTGTGAGATGTTTCTGCATAAAGTCAATGACAATTTACCCAGCAGGTAAATTTATTCCAAAACTGGTTTAATGTCCTCCAACTGCCAAGAAAATGCATTTAGTTGCTCATGGGGAGTAAACATAAGGCGTTGGACAACACCCTAACTATACATGAAAGGCAAAGTAAAGACAAATTTGATAGGGAAATGTGGGTTAATGATTAGCGCCCAGTGGCCTTTTGTACCCAGGAAATTGGAAATACAACATAGATAGATGCATAATGATACTTCCTGCTAAAAGTGATTGGTTTGGTCAGACATTGTACTGTTTATTTAGTGCGCTGGAAATGTTAGAACCTGTCATATAGATAGAGATGCGAGCGTATAAAAATGGAATGCCTTGCACGTGGGCGGACTAGACTTTGACATCTATTGTATTCCGACTGGGGTCTTGAAGCTCCGTGAAGGAACCTCAAGAGCTAGGGGTGTTTTTTTTTTTTGTGTGTGTGTGTGCGCCGAGGAGGGGTCTTCACAGGAGGGCGCAGCTGCACGTGGAGCCCGTGTTGCCGCTGAGGAGGCCGTGCTGCGAAGTGGCTAGATTCTGGATGAGGGTCCAGAAGTGGGAGAAGGAGACGCCCTCGCCGTCGCCGACGCCCATCTTCCGCATGATCTCGCCCAGTCCTTGTTCTGACATGAAGCCCTGTAAGGACACACCGGGAAGCCATTGTTGATGTCTTCTTCCTTTTTTTTTTTTTTTTGCAATATTTGCCAACGCACCACAGAAATGTGACATCGTGTCATGTGAGTGTAGGGGAAGTCAAAAGTGCAACGGAAACTCGAAAAAAACTCAAAATTCAGAATAATAAAAGACAAGAAGAGATATGTGGGCCTCTGTCGTGGCTGCTCAGTACAATATGGCTCAAGTGACAATAACAAATGTGCTTAACATACCGTATTTTTCGGATTATAAGTCGCTCCGGAGTATAAGTTGCACCGGCCGAAAATGCATAATAAAGAAGGAAAAAAACAGAGGTGCTCTAAATCTAACTGATTAAGAGGGCACACTGGCCCCCTTTAGGCCACCCCAGATATTTTCACTTAATCCTGAGCTTCCTCTTACGTTAAAATGCAAAACCCGTTCCAAAAATTGAGAAAATGTTTTTCTTGGTGAGAAAAAGATAAGCTAATAAATCAATCGAGGAATGATTTTATGAATCAATTTGACAAATCATTGTATCTGTTACTGTAATTATTACTATACAAAACTGAATTAATCACTCATTTTAATATGACTTTGATTAATATTAACATCACAATAAATATTTTTATAGCAATATAAGTATAAATCAATTATATTCAACAATTACTCATTTAATTTGATTGCATTTAGCTCATTTGACTCCATTTAAAGGAAACATAGTATTTTCACTATTAATAATAATTATCTTCTGTTTATTTTATTTTATTTGTATATTATTACCAAAACAGCAATAATACAAATTGATTTATTTCCTATATTAAAAAATAGATATATTTGCCAGAAAGGAAATTCAACTAATAATAATTTTAAGTAAACTGTTTTTTATTTTTATATATCTAAAAATATTGTATAATTTGTGCTTAACATACCGTATTTTTCGGATTATAAATCGGTCCGGAGTATAAATTGCACCGGCCGAAATTGCATAATAAAGAAGGAAAAAAACATATATACGCATTTTTGGGGGAAATTTATTTGATAAAATCAAACACCAAGAATAGACATTTGAAAGACAATTTAAAATGTCTAAAGAATAGTGAACAACAGGCTGAATAAGTGTACGTCGTATGAGGCATAAATAACCAACTGAGAACGTGCCTGGTATGTTAACGTAACATATTATGGTAAGAGTCATTCAAATAACTATAACATATAGAACATGCTATACGTTTACCAAACAATCTGACATATTTCACTACTTCCAGCTTGTAACCTGCAGTACCGTATTTTTCGGACTATAAGTCGCAGTTTTTTTCATAGTTTGGCCGGGGGTGCGACTTATACTCAGGAGCGACTTGTGTGTGAAATTATTAACACATTACCGTAAAATATCAAATAATATTATTTAGCTCATTCACGTAAGAGACTAGACGTATAAGATTTCATGGGATTTAGCGATTAGGAGTGACAGATTGTTTGGTAAACGTATAGCATGTTCTATATGTTATAGTTATTTGAATGACTCTTACCATAATATGTTACGTTAACATACCAGGCACGTTCTCAGTTGGTTATTTATGCGTCATATAACATACACTTATTCAGCCTGTTGTTCACTATTCTTTATTTATTTTAAATTGCCTTTCAAATGTCTATTCTTGGTGTTGGGTTTTATCAAATAAATTTCCCCAAAAAATGTGACTTATACTCCAGTGCGACTTATATATGGTTTTTTCCTTCTTTATCATGTATTTTCGGCCGGTGCGCCTTATACTCCGGAGCGACTTATACTCCGAAAAATGCGGTATATGATTTCCTTTTCGGTGCCATTTTTGTTCAGCCCTTCTCAGTTTTTATAAGTTACCGCCAATGTTGACATGATCAATTTTCATAGGTACGGAAGTAGTAGCAGGTAGCATATTTTTTTTCCCACAATGCACTTCTGCCATGACCCGCCCCCCGCCAAATTTTTATTGGTTGACGTGTGTTTGTGTGACGATTGCTGATATACGTCTAGTCTCTTACGTGAATGAGCTAAATAATATTATTTGATATTTTACGGTAATGTGTTAATAATTTCACACATAAATCGCTCCAGAGTATAAAACTATGAAAAAAACTGTGATTTATAATCCGAAAAATACGGTACCTCACATTTTCCATGGGGAACTTGCCTATTTTGCCCGGCGTGCCCCTCGTTACCGTATTTTCCCCGTATTTGATCTTATATAGGGTAAAACATCTTCATTAACCCAACACATCCTGTAAACCAGCGTTTTTTTTAACCATTGTTAGGCCGCTAGCGCCCCCTAGAGGGTCGCCAGAAAAATATCCGTTTCTCAGCAGCGGTACTCAGTTGTAATACACTTTTCCACCACTTGTGGCAGTAATGACAATGTCAAACACAGTAGACGTCTGGAGCTAAAGTCATAAGCGCAAAAAATATGACTAAAGTGGTGAAGCTGTATTTTTTATTTGCACTCAAATTGTCTAGCCAGTTTAGTTAGGAAAATATATATTATGATTTTTATTTATTTTAGCACAGAATAATTGTAAGTAAATGTATTTTTAGCACCTACTTATGCAGTACATTTGATCCATATTTATTTTTGTAATCAGCCTGGCCTAAGCCTAAGGTTTATGTGTTAAATAAATAATAATCTACAAGCTTGTACTATGTATAATTAACATATAATATACAATTATTGAATGTGATTAAATTCAAGAGTGAGATTACTAATTCAGTGTTCATATTTGACTGGGCCCCGGGCCCCTCGGTAATGCACTATTTGGGCCCCAAGGTCAAAAAGGTTAAGAACCCCAACAAACAAAAAAAAAAGCAAGAAGCATGCACTTCCTGTATGCTACGCTTCCTCGCTGTGGTAAGAGGAAGTACACAAGTCCTTGCTTTGAAACGTCAATACACAGTGGCTAACTTCTTTTTACGCTTGCCATGCCTGAAAGGCGAATAAAGGCTTTAGACAGGCTAATTCCAGTTAGTTAGTTTGTTCGATCATTTTGTAACCGGATAAAACACACTTTATAGCTTCAGTGCGCTTTTAGGGACAATAGTTCATCATTCTTTTTTTCTGTAATGCAGGGGTCCCCAAACTACGGCCCACGGGCCGGATCAGGCCCCCCAGTATTAAAAATCCAGCCCACGGGAAGTCCCAATTTAAAAAAAAAAGTGTTTTAATTTTTTTTTATTTTTTTTATTTTATTTTTCCTTTCTTATCCATTTCATACCGCTTGTTACTCTCTGTGTCTCCTAGCCGCTCAGGCAAATCATATTGTCTAAAAATGAATTTTCCCATCGATAACGTGACAATGTTAAATGTTGATGAACATCAATTTTAATTGATGTTCAATGACAAAACGGATTAACTCGCTGGAATATAAAGACAATGTATATATATATATATATATATATATATATATATATATATATATATATATATATATATATATATATATATATATATATATATACAGCCAGGCCACCGGCCAAATTTTTTTAACCCAATGCGGCCCCCGAGTCAAAAAGTTTGGGGACCCCTGCTCTGTATCGTGCCAAAACTATATCCGCGTAATTACAATTACGGGCACGGCATGCGGTCTGGTTCTTATCTATTACGATTAATCGAATCAACAGAATATAAATCAAAGCTTTTTTTTTCTCAATCAAATTAACCAATTTAATGCATTGCTGAAAGGCAAGGGACGTCCAGTATTTGTTTGTACGGATAAACAAATAAAACAATAAAACATTATCCGGTTCTCAATCGCATTTCAATTCAGGGGGGGGGGGGTTGTGAAAAAATTATGTCCCCAAGGGAAGCCCAAATAGAAATTTTGAATCATCGCAGCCCTTATGACAACCATAGAACCAGAAATGGACAGCGGTACCCATAGGTGGCTGTCCTGGCTGCACTGCAAAAAGTCATTGTTCAAAAACAAGAAAAGAAAAATACAAAAATTAGGGGTATTTTATTTGAACTAAGCAAAATTATCTGCCAATAGAACAAGAAAATTCGGCTTGTTGAGATTTTCCAAAACAAGCAAAATTAGCTAACCTCAATGAACGCAAAAATACCTTAAAATAAGAATATTCTCACTAATAACAAGTGCACTTTTCTTGGTGGAAAAAAAATTAGACCTTTTTGCTCAATATGTTGAAAAATATTCTTAAATTAAGTAAATGTTAGTGCCATTATCTTGACATAATGATATGTGCTTGGCATTACATTTCTTGAAACCAGCAAACTTATACTAAAACTAATTTATTGTTCTTAATGGAAAGGCAACAAGGCAACCGCTTGTTACTCTCGGGGTCTACTAGCCGCTCAGGCAAATCATATTGTCTAAAAATGCATTTTTCCATGGATAACATGACATCATCGCGCCAAGTGCGTGCTCTTTCAGTCAATTAGTGCGCATATATGCAGCCAGGCCCCCGGCCAAATTTGTTTTTATTGTAATTTTGAAGAATTCATCTGACTGTGCATTAACTATTTCTGTTCAAAATAGTTTGAAATGTCACATGTTATGAGTACGTATTTTGTCTTGTTTCATTGAAAATAAAACAGCAAAGTCCATTTGGCTGTCATCTGTTTTAATTATGAGACACAATTGTGTCAAAGTCCAAACTTTTTTCCAAGAAGGGCCGCATACTCAGAAACCGAAGAATGTGGCGACCATTATGGTACGTTTTGTACATCAAAGATTCAATGTATGCTAAGCTATTTGGAGAAAAACGACTTAGTTTCCTTAGCTTTTGTGTTGAAGGTGGCAAAGCAAATAGTTGTAATATACCTCATTAAAGAGGAATTAATTTAGTTTTCAGAACATTTCAAGGACCAACAAAAAACTAGCTGTTGGCCGAAAATGGCCCCCGCGCCGCACTTTAGATAGGCCTGAATTAGTGTTTATCAAGTATCAATATGCAGTAGTTAACTTCTTTTTAAACTTGTATGACAGTCAAAGAGGGCTCCATTTTGTTTTTGTGGTGGTTAACACCTGTTAAAAGCTGCCTTGATGGTTTATTTGTTTCACACATGCTTATTTATTAACAAGTTACATCAAAGAACATTATGTGGTTTCATTCGCACAATTTAATATGCCTGAAAAGGAGTACAGTGGAACCTCAATTTACCAACCTCTCAATTTGTGAAATTTTCGACTACAAACTTTTGGACTGCACCAAATACACTGCAAAAAGTCAGTGTTCAAAAATAAGAATAAATTACAGCTCAAAGAGGCAAAAATGAGTGTTTTTAGTAAACTTTTGTCTTCAAGGGGGAATTGCCAACTTCCTGTTGGTTTTTGCCCAAGGATGTCAAATTATGAAATGTAGGTCTAAGTGAGACCTACATAGAGTTTTTTGTTTCATGTCTCTAAGACATTCGTACTGGGAGTTAGAGGCAGTTTTCTTCCTAAGGGGCGCTAGAGCGCAATTGTGATTTTTGGGGTTAGGTTTTTTGACTAAAGAGTTTTGTTCGCGTTTTTTTATGTGTGTGTCAAATTTGGTGAGTTTTGAAGCATGTTAAGGGGGGCAAAGTAGTGCGCAAAGCTGCGGAAGAATAATAATAATAATAATAAACCTTACAATAACAATAGGTCCTTTCGTCCCAATGCAAAAGGACTCCCTTTGGGATTCCTTTTACAATGGGCCGTACAGGCCCTAAAAATACAAAAATTAGGGGTATTTTATTTGAACTAAGCAAAATTATCTGCCAATAGAACAAGAGAATTTGGCTTGTCAAGACTTTCCAAAACAAGTAAAATTAGCTAACCTCAATGAACCCAAAAATACCTTCAAATAAGTATATTCTCACTAATAACAACTGTACTACTATATGAGTACGTATTGTCTCTTGTTTCATTGAAAATAAAACAGCAAAGTCCATTTGACTGTCATCTGTTTTAATATGAGACACAATTGTGTCAAAGTCATGATTTTTTTTCTCATGCTTGAAATAAGAAATTGTTACTTTAAAAAAGTAGTTTTATACTTTTGAGTGTTGATGACACAGCTTTACAACAGTTGATATTCTAGTTCCAAGCATGTTTTACTCAATATAGGTCATATAATCTCAGCTACAAGCTGTAATATCTTACTGAGACCATTTAGGACCAACACCCTTAAAACAAGTAAAACACTCTAACATAAAATCTGCTTAGTGAGAAGAATTATCTTATCAGACAGAAAATAAGCAAATATCACCCTTATTTGAGATATTTAATCTTACTCAGATTTCAGTTTTTGCAGTGTATGCCGCTGTGTGCAAACTATGTATCGGTTCGCGTGTGTTTCATTCATTCATTTTGTCTGCCGCTGGAAGCCTTAGGGGCGCTGCCATTTTGATGACATCACTTCCAGCGCAGTAGAGTACACATGGGGGGCGTGGTCATTTTGTAAAGGCGGCACATCCTTTTTGACGCAGTCCATTAAACGGTCGTCACTTCTCAGTGCTTCAGCATGTGTTTCTTTTCTCGCCATTCACCAAAGTTTTGTCCATTTTGCTTACTCAAATCGGCTTCGAAAAAGCCAACAAACCAGTCTGGAAAGAAGGAGGGAATGGCTGTGGACTTAGACTTAGAGAGGAGAGGGAGCCCACACACACTTCCCCTCCTCTATGCGCCTCCTCTCTTTGCCTGCCCTCCCTTTTCCACCTCGTAACGGCACTAAATACAGTATATATATTTTTTAAATGATTGTTGCAACATGGTCGTTAACGTTTTTGTATGCGTGTGCGTTGACAGTTTAGCTTGCCGTTGTTGTTGTGTTATTTTGATAATGAAGAGGTAGTTGATCCATTACCCCCTTGTTGTGTTTGTTTTATGTATTTAAAAATGCATTATAGTTAGGGATGTCCGATAATGGCTTTTTGCCGATATCCGATATTCCGATATTGTCCAATTCTTTAATTACCGATACCGATATTAACCGATACCGATATATACAGTCGTGGAATTAACACATTATTATGCCTAATTTGGACAACCAGGTATGGTGAAGATAAGGTCCTTTTTTGAAAAATGTATAAAATAAAATAAGATAAATACATTTAAAAAAAATTCTTGAATAAAAAAGAAAGTAAAACAATATAAAAACAGTTACATAGAAACTAGTAATTAATGAAAATGAGTAAAATTAACTGTTAAAGATTAGTACTATTAGTGGACCAGCAGCACGCACAATCATGTGTGCTTACGGACTGTATCCCTTGCAGACTGTATTGATCTATATTGATATATAATGTAGGAACCAGAATATTAATAACAGAAAGAAACAACCCTTTTGTGTGAATGAGTGTAAATGGGGGAGGGAGATTTTTTGGGTTGGTGCACTAATTGTAAGTGTATCTTGTGTTTTTTTAATGTTGATTTAATTAAAAAATAATAAAAAATCAAATTAATTTAAAAAAACGATACCGATAATTTCCGATATTACATTTTAAAGCATCTCTAATTATAGTGTCTTTAAAGTGTGAATTCTGTTTTTGATTGATTGATTGATTGAAACTTTTATTAGTAGATTGCACAGTACAGTACATATTCCGTACAATTGACCACTAAATGGTAACACCCGAATAAGTTTTTCAACTTGTTTAAGTCGGGGTCCACGTAAATCAATTCATGGTACAAATATACACTATCAGCATAATACAGGCATCACACAAGTTAATCATCAGAGTATATACATTGAATTATTTACAATACGGGGTGTGGGATGTGGAGGGTGGGGGGTTGGGGCAAGGGGTTAGGTTTGGTTGATATCAGCACTTCAGTCATCAACAATTGCATCATCTGAGAAAAGGGCATTGAAACGGTGTAGGTCTGACTTGGTAGGATATGTACAGCGAGCAGTGAACATAGTGAGTTCAGAAAGCATAAGAACAAGTATATACACTACCGTTCAAAAGTTTGGGGTCACCCAAACAATTTTGTGGAATAGCCTTCATTTCTAAGAACAAGAATAGACTGTCGAGTTTCCGATGAAAGTTCTCTTTTTCTGGCCATTTTGATGCTCCAGAAACTCAATCTGCTCAAAGGAAGGTCAGTTTTGTAGCTTCTGTAACGAGCTAAACTGTTTTCAGATGTGTGAACATGATTGCACAAGGGTTTTCTAATCATCAATTAACCTTCTGAGCCAATGAGCAAACACATTGTACCATTAGAACACTGGAGTGATAGTTGCTGGAAATGGGCCTCTATACACCTATGTAGATATTGCACCAAAAACCAGACATTTGCAGCTAGAATAGTCATTTACCACATTAGCAATGTATAGAATGTATTTCTTTAAAGTTAAGACTAGTTTAAAGTTATCTTCATTGAAAATGTGACCCCAAACTTTTGAACGGTAGTGTACATTTGATTATTTACAATCCGGGAGGTGGGATGTGGAGGGGGGAGGGTGTTAGTCTAAAATAGTTAGTCACTAAAATAGGGACTTTTGTCGAGGCCAGAACCAATGAATCATGTTTACATCGTTTCTTATAGGGTACTTTGCTTCACTATACAAACTTTTTGATTTACGCACCATGTTTGGGAACCAATTAAGTCCAAAAATTCAGATTCCGCTTTTTGAAGAATTTAGTAATAGCAACAGTGTTACAGACTATTTCATATTTACGGAGAAACGAGCACGTTTCCACTGTAAATGTTTTTTTTAAGAAAGGAGATCAAGTAGTGAGCAAACACAGTAACAGCAAATACGCCCGTCTCAGGTTCACAATCACCCGAGGTGACACCCCCCCTTTATGTCCAAAAAAACAAATATATCCTTGCTGCTCACAGAGGCGCCGGCAAGTCCTTGCCTGCATGCATAATCAAGCGCTCGTATCGTCCGCTGCAACAGTTAACTGTAGGAATTCAAAGCATGTGCTGTATTTATCAGGGGGCGCTGACCCTAACTGACAGAAACAGTCCAAACAAAAAAGTTCAATGTTGAAGTTAGTTTGGCATAAAAAATGTGTGCGATGAGACAACAATCATGCTGTTTAAAAAGCTTTAATCGATCGAGCTTGAAGAATGTGTTTACGCGACACAATTGGAGCAGCCATGAACACACCAATTGTCTGTCAGCTTGCTGGCTTGTGTGTGTGTGTGTGTGTTGTTGTATTTCTAGCCTTCTTGAGACATCAACAAGGAAAAGTACCTTCCATATGAGGACCGGTGAACATGTCCCAATACGAAAAACCATTGCATCTAATAGAGAGCCAAATAGTAGAGTCTGTGAACATTGCTCCAAAAGGCCTACTGAAATGAATTTTTTTTATTTAACCGGGGATAGCAGATCCATTCTATGTGTCATACTTGATCATTTCGCGATATTGCCATAATTTTGCTGAAAGGATTTAGTAGAGAACATCGACGATAAAGTTCGCAACTTTTGGTCGCTGATTAAAAAAAGCCTTGCCTGTACCGGAAGTAGCGTGACGTCACAGGTTGAAAGGCTCCTCACATTTCCCCATTGTTTACACCAGCAGCGAGAGCGATTCGGACTGAGAAAGCGACGATTACCCCATTAATTTGAGCCAGGATGAAAGATTCAAGGATGAGGAACGTGAGAGTGAAGGACTAGAGTGCAGTGCAGGACGCATCTTTTTTCGCTCTGACCGTAACTTAGGTACAAGCTGGCTCATTGGATTCCACACTCTCTCCTTTTTCTATTGTGGATCACGGATTTGTATTTTAAACCACCTCGGATACTATATCCTCTTGAAAATGAGAGTCGAGAACGCGAAATGGACATTCACAGTGACTTTTATCTCCACGACAATACATCGGCGAAGCACTTTAGCTACGGAGCTAACGTGATAGTATCGGGCTTAACTGCAGATAGAAACAAAATAAATAAGTCCCTGACTGGAAGGATAGACAGAAAATCAACAATACTATTAAACCATGGACCTGTAACTGCACGGTTAATGCTTTCCAGCCTGGCGAAGCTTAACAATGCTGTTGCTAACAACGCCATTGAAGCTAACTTAGCAACGGGACCTCACAGAGCTATGCTAAAAACATTAGCTATCCACCTACGCCAGCCAGCCCTCATCTGCTCATCAACACCCGTTCTCACCTGCGTTCCAGCGATCGACGGCACGACGAAGGACGTCACCCGATCATCCGTGCGGTCGGCGGCTGGCGTCGGATAGCGCGTCTGCTATCCAAGTCAAAGTCCTCCTGGTTGTGTTGGTGCAGCCAGCCGCTAATACACCGATCCCACCTACAACTTTCTTCTTTGCAGTCTTCATTGTTCATTAAACAAATTGCAAAAGATTCACCAACACAGATGTCCAGAATACTGTGGAATTTTGCGATGAAAACCGAGCTTTTTGTATTGGATACAATGTGTCCGAATACTTCCGTTTCAACGATTGACGTCACGCGCATACGTCATCATACATAGACGTTTTCAACCGGAAGTTTAGCGGGAAATTTAAAATTGCACTTTATAAGTTAACCCGGCCGTATTGGCATGTGTTGCAATGTTAAGATTTCATCATTGATACATAAACTATCAGACTGCGTGGTCGGTAGTAGTGGATTTCAGTAGGCCTTTAAGTCAGGATTTTTTGTTGATTTAATGTGAATACAAAAGTAAACACTGACAGGTGCAAAGGCAGCAATATATGATACAACAAGACGGCATCTAAAGAAGGACTTCCATATTCATCCCAGAAAAAACCCACCAGGTGAACAGCTGATTTTACGACTTCCGGTGCTAACGTAAGACAACCCACGTCCCATATGTGACCATAGGATGAACAAATACCCTACGGTACTAAGACTATAGTGGCCATTAACAGTTAGCTTCCACAGCTGGGTTGCCCAAAATGCTGCGAAGGGGCCATCTGGGGTCTGTGAATTCGGGACATGGGGGCGGCGGGGTTGAGTTTGGCTGGGTTGGGGGGGCGGGGTTTGGTGGTAGCGGGGGGTGTATATTGTAGCGTCCCGGAAGAGTTAGTGCTGCAAGGGATTCTGGGTATTTGTTCTGTTGTGTTTATGTTGTGTTACGGTGCGGATGTTCTCCCGAAATGTGTTTGTCATTCTTGTTTGGTGTGGGTTCACAGTGTGGCGCATATTTGTAGCAGTGTTAAAGTTGTTTATACGGCTACCCTCAGTGTGGCCTGTATGGCTGTTGATCAAGTATGCATGCATTCACTTATGTGTGTATAAAAGCCGCATATTTTATGTGACTGGGCCTGCACGCTGTTTGTATGGAGGAAAAGCGGACGTGACGACAGGTTGTAGAGGACACTAAAGGCAGTGCCTTTAAGGCACGCCCCCAATATTGTTGTCCAGGTGGAAATCGGGAGAAATTCGAGAGAATGGTTGCCCCGGGAGATTTTTGGGAGGGGCACTGAAATTGGGGAGTCTCCCGGGAAAATCGTGAGGTTTGGCAAGTATGCCTTAAGCACATTACAAAAAACAAAAGATAGAGATCTCATTTGCAACCCTGGTGGTGAAATCTATCAAAATGAGGATGGTCCCAAAAAGGAGGGATTTTTCAAATGGACTGTGTGTCGGTTTTAAAAGTGCTCCCCCTCTGGTTAAAATATGAAATAATAAGTGTGTGTAAAAATTTGAAGTGCTCCCCCTCTGACCAACATATGTAATAACAAGTGTGTGTAAGAAATTGCACAGTATGTATATATTATTAATGTTGTAAATACAAATCTTTATATATCTATAAAGGGTGGTCCTAAAGAGGTAGGCATTTTTCTCAGGTCTCAAGAAGGTAACAAATACGAGAATGTGTGTGTGTGTGTGTGTGTGTGTGTGTGTGTGTGTGTGTGTGTGTGTGTGTGTGTGTGTGTGTGTGTGTGTGTGTGTGTGTGTGTGTGTGTGTGTGTGTGTGTGTGTGTGTGATTGATTGATTGAAACTTGTATTAGTAGATTGCACAGTACAGTACATATTCCGTACAATTGACCACTAAATGGTAACACACTATATATACACTATCAGCATAATACAGTCATCATAGAAGTTAATCATCAGAGTATATACATTGTATTATTTACAATCCGGGGGGTGGGATGTGGAGGGGGTTGAGGGGGTTAGGTTAGGTTGCTATCAGCATATTTCAGTCATCATACAAGTATGTGTGTGTGTGTGTGTGTGTGTGTGCGCACGAGGCCTCCTTCCGACTGTCTTTTATGTGAATCATGCAGCCACACCCGAGCGACGAACACGCCTCAGAGGCGATACTGTACGTTCACAAGAGTGCTCTTACCTTGGCCAGGTTAGGCAGCTGAGAGGACAAAAGACCTTTGAATTCGTCCACTTTTAGCGTGCCGCTGTTGTCGGACGAGGCCGAGTGGAACTGGCTGACCAGCGTGTTGAGGGCACCTTCCAAGTTTGAGTACTGCGTAGGAGAGAAAGCACATATGCTGGAGTACGGTTGCGTAGAAGAAATGTAAAAAAATGGACGCCCACTCAGTGTTTGCCAAGAGGCTTTTCAGTTAAGACCACACGGACCAGTACCCACTGTTAACCGGCGGAACAGGTTGTCTGCAAAGTCCAGCGAGGGAAACATGGCCGCCGGAACAAGAAAACGCACCATGTATCCCATATTACCTATTATGATTATGTAATTGTCGCCCCTGGTTCGTCCATCAGTTGGTTTGCAAAACAATTCAAAAAAGTCATTACATTGTGGGGATGATCCGGATCATTTCTACGACATCACCTTAGGTTTTTGAATCCTCTTGTTCATTTCGTTCCGCAAGCTGGAAGAGTTACGACACATTTTGACGAAACTTTCAGGAAAACTTATGAAAAGGGTTAATGAACAAGTGATTACCATTTGGGGCTGATCCGGAGCATTTCTACTACGTTAACTTACGTTTATGTGTGTAGGCTAGAGACAAAGATAGTGGATGACTGACAAGGGGCTTTACTCAGTTTCTTTCATTCCGCTATAAATAACTCAAAAAGTTACAAGTGAATATTAAATCGGAAATGTCAGAAATAGGATACGGAACAAGTGATTACATTTTTGGGGCTGATTCCGATATCTTTTTCCTACGCTACCGTGCCTTAGCTACAACTTGTATGTCCCCGCCTCCACCCACAGAGACAAAGACAGCGGATGACTGACGCTCCGTTTATTTCAATCCGCAAGCTCAAAGAGTTATGAGCAACAATTTGATTAAACTTTCATGAAATGTTAGAAAAAAGGGATTATGAACAAGTGATTACATTTCGGGGCTGATCCGGATCATGTGTGGGGATGTGGACTGTTCATATTTGAAACGATACAGTACCAATTCCTTGTACCTCGGAATGGATACTCAACGGTACAAACTGTGTGTTGATAAGAATGTGTTTTTAAATAAAAAATTGTTATTGCATTATTGCAGATTATGATGACTGCCGTCCAGTTGTGTTTTATTTTCACATTTCTGAGTCCATGACGTGTTGGCTAGTCAGTTCAGTCTTTGCGGTCTAGTTTTGTTGCGCCCTAAAAAGTGCTAATACTGTAAATATTGTACTTATTACGCACCAGCTGTTTGATTGTAATGTGCATCTTGTAGTTTTCATTAACACATTTGGAGGTGTTGAAACTGCCATGTAAAATTGCTAACGATAATCAGTAGAGATGACCGATAAATGCTTTAAAATGTAATATCGGAAATTATCGGTATCATTTTTTTTTTTTATCGGTATCGTTTTTGTTTGTTTGTTTTTTTATTAAATCAACATAAAAAACACAAGATACACTTACAATTAGTGCACCAACCCAAAAAACCTCCCCACCCCCATTTACACTCATTCACAGTCATTCGCACAAAAGGGTTGTTTCTTTCTGTTATTAATATTCTGGTTCCTACATTATATATCAATATATATCAATACAGTCTGCAAGGGATACAGTCCGTAAGCACACACGATTGTGCATGCTGCTGGTCCACTAATAGTACTAACCTTTAACAGTTAATTTTACTCATTTTCATTAATTACTAGTTTCTATGTAACTGTTTTTATATTGTTTTACTTTCTTTTTTATTCAAGAAAATGTTTTTAATCTATTCATCTTATTTTATTTATTTATTTATTTTAAAAAAAGGACCTTATCTTCACCCTACCTGATTGTCCAAATTAGGCATAATAATGTGTTAATTCCACGACTGTATATATCACTATCGGTTGATATCGGTATCGGTTGATATCGGTATCAGTAATTAAAGAGTTGGACAATATCGGAATATCGGATGTCGGCAAAAAGCCATTGTCGGACATCCCTAATAATCAGTAATCAGCAAAGCCAATGTATTTTAGCATCAAGCTGGCGCATTTTTGGAAAAGTGGAGCCTTACTTCGCTTACGTTGGTAGTTTTTTGAGTCAATTTCTTTTTTGGCCTTGAAAATTGCAACATTACCTACAAGTAGTTTGGCTGAGTATGCTCTCAGTGCTGCTGGAGTGATCGCCAAGTGCCGAAGTTCAACCCAGGTACACTAAAGTGGCACCGTTGGATTTTACGTGAATCGGTAGGACCGGTAGCAAAAAAGTACAAGATTTGGCACCCATCTGTAAGTGTGTATGATTTGCAGCCCGCCTCCACCCACAGGGACAAAAACAGTGGATGAGGCTTCACTCTAATTTTTTCAATCCGCTATGGATCGCCCACAATGTTAAGAGCGAATTTTCATCTGCCTTTCAGGAAAGGTTAGACATTTTGCGTGTAATTCGGATCCCAGTCTGGATTCAGGACTTTTTTTACTATCGGGGCATAGGGCCTGGCGGAGGTCTACACTCTCCAAAGTAGCGCAACTAACCGATTAGACTCTGATACAAATGAAACCATTAAATACATTTGAAATAAGATTGACTCTATGAGAAATAATGACGTAAAACTTGAATGAAGCGATACAAAAATGTATCCTCGCTTAAAACAGAAACTTTTTATCTTTGCAGATGATGAACTACGGCCCAATTTACTCCTCAGGACCAAGCCATCAAGGTTAAAGAGATAACGGTACACTTTGTAGCAACACACTACACAAATACAAGACTTTGACACAATATCATGGCAATCAAATGTGTCGAGTATTTCAAATTACAAATACTGTAAGTGCGTTCCAATAAGCCTCCAGTGAGGCTTTCTCACAGTAAACTAATGTCCCTGCGACAGTTGCCGCCAACAAACGTGCAGTTTCCTAGCACGAGCTGCAGTTATTCCATGCATGCAAGGCAGCAGCTTTGTCAAGCAAAGAGAGAAAGAAAGAAGAAGAAAAAACACCACACCCTTGTTCTTTTAAGAATGACTGAAGCAGCACAAGCCACTGCAGGCCCTTCACCTCTGCACCGCTTTTTTTTTTTTACGGCGTGTTTTACACCTAAATATCGTAAACTGAAGCATGTGATATCGTCGTTCAAATGCTCATTGGAAGCTCTTTTTGCTGGAAAAAAAATCCTGAAAAATGACTGCACTTATTACATGGTTTGGATTGCAATCTTTTGAAATATGTTTTAGCTGTTGTTTTGTCACTTTTTAACAAAAGCCAAATGGCACTGAAGGCCCCACGGAGCACTTTATCAAAAAATTTGACAGGGTTTCGCCCATTTAATGTTCATCATTTGCACATTGGGTTGACATTAATTACCCTACAGGAGGAAAACGTGGTGGATCACGACCTCTTTTCTCACCTGTAAAGCCCCACGCGAGCCAATCACTCAGAATGCATCACATGACAACAAAAATAACGACAATATCATATCATTTTGAGTGAAACGGGTTAATGGTGAGCTGGAAAAACTTCTTCATAGGGAGGGGCCGCTGCTGCAGCGTCACCATCCACAAGTTTGTAGCCTACTTTTTTTTTTTTCATGAAGCCTTTCAAATTGGACCCTCGTCGCACTTATAAGCATGAAAGTTTAAAAAGTCGACATTTGGGAAGTTTTTCCACTTGGCCTAGGTGGAGCCTTTTAGAAAGCTAACATGCATGATTCATTTCAGGGAGTGAGGAGCATGTTAAGGAGTAGGTTTGAATAAGTCATAAAAAGGTGGCGGTAGAAAATCGGCGTCTTACCTGAGTCATGTCGACTGTTGGATCGAATGAGGCAACTTTTACTGGTCCTGCGTGTCTCTTCGTCCACTCCTCTCCCTGTGGTGTGTGTGTGTTGCAGTGTGTCTTTCTGTCAGCAGCTGGCAGCCGTCCTAGATCCTCCCTCCCTCCCTCTGCCAACACAAGAGAAGAGGGGAAAACCAGGAAGAAGTTGCTGTAAACGGCTTCACATGTGACATCGTGCAACTGGGACCGAGTTTGTGCACATCTCTGATTGGGATTTCGGCGCAGAAGTCGGTGTTAAAAGCAAGCGCCTCGGTCCTCGGCAGACAGCTCCTTTTGCGTCTTTCCACATCTGGAAAGTTTCAGTACATGTTGTTTCCATTGACGTTAAAACAAGCTGCTTTAATAGTCGCCAAACTTTTGTTTGTTTGCAGATTAGATTTTTACAAGAGTGGACTGGGAGTTTTGAAATAATAAAAAAAAAAAAAAAAGTCAAAAGATGGGGGAAGGAGGAGGAGGAGCTAGAGAAGGAAACAGGCGCAACCACATTCCTTCTATCTGGTTTTATGAGTGCAGGCCGTCAGTGGGGCGTGTGTGTGAGTGTGTGAGTGAGGGGGCGCTCCAGTTTTGGCCTAAATTAACCACAGGAATTCATTGGAGGCGAAAAAAATTTTTAGCAGCAGATGTTCAGCATTTACTCAAAGATGATGTCCTCTGGGGTGAAGGGTGTGTCACCGAATGTGATCAAAGTTAGGAGGAAGGGAGAGTGGGGTCGGGGCAGGAGGGCTAAGACAAAACAAGCTTCTACCCACTCATCCCAAAACTATCAAAAATGGGAAGGGCTTTGTCACCACACCCAATTAAAAAAAAAAGGTCACAGTGAATTGTTTTAGTATGATAACATTGCACAGAGGAGTTGCTCCTAATATGCGATAAGCTTATAGGGGACGTGGTTTGTGAAAAAATTAAATAAAAAACAAAGCAAGGTATTTTAGTGTAAAGTAGAGATGTCCGATAAATGCTTTAAAATGTAATATCGGAAATTATCGGTATCGTTTTTTTATTATCGGTATCAGTGTTGTTGTTTTTATTTTTATTTTTTTATCAAATCAACATAAAAAACACAAAATACACTTACAATTAGTGCACCAACCCAAAAAACTCCCTCCCCCCATTCACAGTCATTGACACAAAAGGGTTGTTTCTTTCTGTTATTAATATTCTGGTTCCTACATTATATATCAAAATATATCAATACAGTCTGCAGGGATACAGTCCGTAAATAAATAATGATAAATAATGATAAATGGGTTATACTTGTATAGCGCTTTTCTACCTTCAAGGTACTCAAGAGCGCTTTGACAGTATTTCCACATTCACCCATTCACACACTGATGGCGGGAGCTGCCATGCAAGGCGCTAACCAGCAGCCATCAGGGGCAAGGGTTAAGTGTCTTGCCCAAGGACACAACGGACGTGACTAGGATGGTAGAAGGTGGGGATTGAACCCCAGTAACCAGCAACCCTCCGATTGCTGGCACGGCCACTCTACCAACTTCGCCACGCCGCCGAACACATGATTGTGTGTGCTGCTGGTCCACTAATAGTACTAACCTTTACCAGTTAATTTTACTCATTTTCATTAATTACTAGTTTCTATGTAACTGTTTTTATATTGTTTTACTTTCTTTTTTATTCAAGAAAATGTTTTAAATGTATTTCTTTTATTTTATTTGATTAATTTTTTTAAAAAGGACCTTATCTTCACCATACCTGGTTGTCTAAATTAGGCATAATAATGTGTTAATTCCACGACTGTATATATCGGTATCGGTATCGGTTGATATCGGTAATTAAAGAGTTGGACAATATCGGAATATTGGATATCGGCAAAAAGTCATTATCGGACATATCTAGTGTAAAGTTCTCATACCAAGCCCAAGAATTTAGTAGGATTTGACACTAATCGCCAGAGTGCAGCTGGGATAGGCAGCTGCACGCGGTAAAAAAATGGATGGATGGATGGAAAGAATTATATTTATATAGCGCTTTTTTCTAGTGACTCAAAGCGCTTTACATAGTGAAAACCCAATATCTAAGTTACATTTAAACCAGTGTGGGTGGCACTGCGAGCAGGTGGGTAAAGTGTCTTGCCCAAGGACACAACGGCAGTGACCAGGATGGCGGAAGCGGGGATCGAACCTAGAACTCTCAAGTGGCTGGCACGGCCACTCTACCAACCGAGCTATACCGCCCCAATATATATCATTTAGCATGAATGTCTTGACACCATGGCGAAATACGCCTTTTTTTTGGTATGTTTTTAGTGCATTAGACAAAAAACCTCATTTTGGTAAATAACAAGAAAATACCCAAGTTGAACTTAAATGTGGGGCCATGCCATTTGGATCCAACGGCTTGTTTTTTTTTTTGGCATATCGTAGAACTGAAGCTAAACAAAAAAAAAAACCTGCGGTAATGGAAACAATTATGCAAAAACTGATCAGCAAAAAAACCAGTATCGGATGATATCAGCTTATATCTAAAATATTTGATACGTGTTTACTTATGCAATGCTGGACAGCAAAGTAACATCTAAATGTCCTCCAATAAACACCCAAAGTTGGTCTCCTTATATTTCATTGAAGTTGTTTACGTAGGCTACTAGGAGCTGACAATAGCACGCAGGCCAGACATGTCCTTAATTCAACTATATTGCAGTCCAAAAGGCGACATGTATTTGTCAATGTAAACAAGTCATAAATAAATATAGTTGCCACTAGGTGACGCCAAAAAACAAATGACCACTCCGCTTCAATTTAAAGACAGCATAACTCTGTTATGAGGTTAGTGTTTGTCGTAGCTACCATTTTTCTCTGGGTAATTTCACTTTGATCGACATTCCACACAACAATATAATGAAAGTGTGGCGTATACAACAATTAGTGTTGATACTGTACCACAGTAATATAGGGTAATACTCAAAGCTCTAATATCGGTAAGTCAAGAAGTTGTATCAGGACAAACGTACTAAAAAATAATAATATATTTTACATTATATATATATATTTTTTTTTTACCTTTTAACCTCTAACAGCTTCTAGGGCAGGTTTCTGTTGCAAGTGTGAGGTGAGCCAGAAGACTTTAGGGTAGGAGCTTGAAAAAAATAAAGAAAAACATGTTTGTCAAACCTGTTGAGTGAACTTTAAAGATTTATAACCACCCCCACAATATAAATATATATACACTATATTGCCAAAAGTATTTGGCCACCTGCCTTGACTCACATATGAACTTGAAGTCCCATCCCATTCCTAACCAATAGGGTTCAATATGATGTCGGTCCACCTTTTGCAGCTATTACAGCTTCAACTCTTCTGGGAAGGCTGTCCACAAGGTTGCAGAGTGTGTTTTTAGGAATTTTCGATCAAAAGCGCATTGGTGAAGTCACATCCTGATGTTGGTCGAGAAGGCCTGGCTCTCAGCCTCCGTTCTAATTCAACCCAAAGGTGTTCTATCGGGTTCAGGTCAGGACTCTGTGCAGGCCAGTCAAGTTCATCCACACCAGACTCTGTCATCCATGTCTTTATGGACCTTGCCTTGTACACTGGTGCACAGTTATGTTGGAAGAGGAAGGGTCCCGCTACTAACTGTTCTCACAAAGTTGGAAGCTTGGAATTGTCCAAAATGTTTTGGTATCCTGGAGAATTCAAAGTTCCTTTCACTGGAACTAAGGGGCCCAGCCCAACTCCTGAAAAACAACCCCACACCATAATTCCTCCTCCACCAAATGTCACATTCGGCACAATGCAGTCCGTC
>NC_084735.1:26067468-26312468 GCF_033978785.1 Entelurus aequoreus | reverse complement strand
TGACTTAGATGACCATAGTAACTAGTATATCATGCAAAAGTGCAGATTCCAACCATTGAAATACTTAATATAGTTCAAGACTTACGGTCACTTGAAAACATCACTGCACGTCATAATGGCAGCTATCGCATCCATCCATTTTTTACCGCTTGTCCCTTTTGGGGTCGCGGGGGGGCTGCTGGAGCCGCCTATCTCAGCTGCATTCGGGCAGAAGGCGGGGTACACCCTGGACAAGTCTCCACCTCATCACAGGGCCAACACAGATAGACAGACAACATTCACACTCACATTCACACACTAGGGCCAATTTAGTGTTCCCAATCAACCTATCCCCAGGTGCATGTTTTTAGAGGTGGGAGGAAGCCGGAGTACCCGGAGGGAACCCACGCGGTCACGGGGAGAACATGCAAAATCCACACAGAAAGATCCAGAGCCCGGGATTGAACTCAGGACTACTCACATGCACTAACCCCTGTTCCACCGTGCTGCCCATAATGGCAGCTACAGTTTCCATATTAAAGGCCTACTGAAATTAAATTTTTTTATTTAAACGGGGATAGCAGATCCATGCTATGTGTCATACTTGATCATTTCGCGATATTGCCATATTTTTGCTGAAAGGATTTAGTAGAGAACAACGACGATAAAATTCGCAACTTTTGGTCGCTGATAAAAAAAAAGCCTTGCCTATACCAGAAGTAGCGTGACGACACCGGAGGAAGGACTCCTCACATTTTCCTATTGTTTACAATGCAGCGAGAGAGATTCGGACCGAGAAAGCGACGATTACCCCATTCATTTGAGCGAGGATGAAAGATTCGTGGAAGAGGAAAGTGAGAGTGAAGGACTAGAGAGGCAGTGCAGGACGTATCTTTTTTCGCTCTGACCGTAACTTAAGTACAAGGGTTCATTGGATTCCACACTTTCTCCTTTTTCTATTGTGAAACACGGATTTGTATTTTAAACCACCTCGGATACTATATCCTCTTGAAAATGAGAGTCGAGAACGCGAAATGGACATTCACAGTGACTTTTATCTCCACGACAATATATCGGCGAAGCTCTTTAGCTACGGAGCTAACGTGATAGCATCGGGCTCAAATGCAGATAGAAACAAAAGAAATAAACCCCTGACTGGAAGGATAAACAGAAGATCAACAATACTATTAAACCATGGACATGTAAATACACGGTTAATAATTTCCAGTTTGGCGAAGCTTCACAATGCTGTTGCTAACGACGCCATTGAAGCTAACTTAGCTACGGGACGGCGGCGGCGGGCGTTGTAGCTTTCGACGACACTCCGACAACATATGAACGTCGCTCCTCATTTACTTCTCACACCCCTTCTCGAGCGACATCATTTACAATCAAGCGAAACACAACAAAAATGCAACAAAAACGGCCAAATATGAATGCGAAGGGTAAAAAAAACCCACCTACAATCTGATATATCACTTTTCTTGCAGAACTTTGTTGTGAACATCTCTTTCCGCGTCTGTCCCTGACACCCGCATTTCAGGCTGGCCGCTCTGGAAACACTCTCTGGAAACGCTCCCCACCCACACTCCTTAATAATTGGCGAAGCTTAACAATGCTGTTGCTAACGACGCCATTGAAGCTAACTTAGCTACGGGACGGCGGCGGCAGGCGTTGTAGCTTTCGACGACACCCCGACCGCCATCAGAGTCGGCAAGAAACATATATTTCCCCAAAGTTACGTACGTACGGGCAAGCGATCAAATGTTTGGAAGCCAAAGCTGTACTCACGGTAGCGCGTCAGCTATCCATCTCAAAGTCCTTCTGGTTGTGTTGCCGTAGTCCACCGCAAATACACCGATCGCACCTACAGCTTTCTTCTTTGCAGTCTCCAATGTTCATTAAACAAATTGCAAAAGATTCACCAACACAGATGTCCAGAATACTGTGGAATTTTGGAATGAAAACAGAGCTTTTTTGTATTGGATTCAATGGGTCTGAATACTTCCGTATCAACCATTGACGTCACGCGCATACGTCATCATATCTAGACGTTTTCAACCGGAAGTGTGGCGGGAAATTTAAAATTGCACTTTATAAGTTAACCCGGCCATATTGGCATGTGTTGCAATGTTAAGATTTCATCATTGATATATAAACTATCAGACTGCGTGGTCGGTAGTAGTGGGTTTCAGTAGGCCTTTAAAGATCAAAAACAATTATTTGGGAATGTCCGGCGAGCCAGATTGAAAAGCTTAACGGGCGAATTAAGGGCCCCCGGACCTTATTTTGTCCAGGTCTGTTCTAGGGCTTCCGACACAGAACCGAAGCCCCGGAGGAAGCTGCTTACCGTAAACCTCCTCATTGCTATGCTAAAAGGTAGCGTAGCGATGAGCTACTATCTACTAGCTGCCATTACAAGATCACTCAATGTTAAAAGACCACTGAATCTTACAAAGAGAACTGAATGTTAAAAAGGCTGGGCCAACAACTCTCCAATACTTTGTTCCTCACACAGAAGACACAAGCGATGTCGCCCTCCACTGTCGTCGTCATCATCATGCAGTTAATTCCAAAATGTAATATGTTATAATGACATAAGAATGTTTATGACTGCGTCTGTTAGGTTAATAATATCTAGCTCGGAGCAGGTCAGAGGCAGTATCGTGTGATTCATGTCCATGAGGAAGTGTTTCCTTCATCATATCATGACAGGAAGACATTTTACTGTATATAAAAAGTACAAAAAGCAACAAGGTACCTGTGTTTGTGTGGACTTGGTCTAAGTGTTTGATTCTATGTTAGAAGGTTTGGCAGATGTCAGTTGGCAAACTCGTTGCTGAGCTGCAGGTGAAAGCCCTCCAGGTGTTCTTTCAGTCTCTCCCTCACATCCTCACCCAGCTCCACCTGAGAGGAGTTGACGACCGTGTGATGCTGGCTTCCCGCTCTTCTCGTAGTTTCCATGTTCTCCACTTGCAAGTCTTGTTGAAGATCCACTTCTGACAGCAGGATGGCGCGGCTTGGCACCTCCTCTATCTGGAGATAGTTCTGGAGCTGGTCTTCGTCGGGGAAGGGGACCAGGATGAACTGAGTGTTGGCTTCGCCGCGCACCCACAACGGCGACTCACTCGATGCTTCGCAAAAATCAGGCAGAGCTTCTGCGCTTTGGGCCTCATGTGGGAAGACATGAGAGTTTGTCCCATTATGTTCGTCTGTGACATCCTCAGGAGTTCGCTCCAGCTTAAGTGTCATTTCAGCTGTTTTGTTTTTGGTCTTCATCACATCTTTATCAACTTTTGTGTGCTCCCCGCCTTGGACATGGCCCCTCCCGCAGTAACTGCACTTCCTCGTCTCAGCCGGTCCTCCTCGAGATGGTCTGGCCTCCAAGTTGCGCGACGCGACCAGCGCCTGCTTCTGCTGTTTGTCCTGCAGCCTCAGCAAGGCGTTCCTCAGTCGGTTCTCGCGGCGCCTCGCCGCGTGAAGTTGCCGGAGCGTTTTCTCCAAGTAGTCCACGGCCAGGTCGTAACGTCTCCTCCACACCAGGGGGCAGAGCTGAGCGTAGCTGTGCTCCTTGGGCAGGTAGAAGCCCGGACGAGGGGGCAGGCGGCGCATGTAGCGAGAAGGCGAGACGGAGCGGGATGGCGGCGAGGAGGTTTGCGTTTGCCGCTGCTCGCTTTCTGGTGTGCCTTGTGAAGATTCCGGTGTCTCCTCATTGGTCTCCTCGGCCTCCACTGACCTTTGAACTGTGGCTTCAGCTGCAGGCTTGTCGCTTGACATCTCACCTGAACTTTTTCTACACAGTAAAACACACAAAGTATTACAAGTTATAGTTGTTGTTTTGTTTATTCATCTTTATTTACCTTTCTTCTTGTTTCAGGATCTTCCCCAGCCATTTGTATTTGGTGGCAGAGGAGGAATCAAAC
Organism: Entelurus aequoreus; assembly: GCF_033978785.1. Taxonomy (NCBI): domain Eukaryota; kingdom Metazoa; phylum Chordata; class Actinopteri; order Syngnathiformes; family Syngnathidae; genus Entelurus; species Entelurus aequoreus. Next base: position 26,308,566 of record NC_084735.1, on the reverse strand, counting down.
AAAGTGGGAAATGCATCCTCTCGAAGTCTCCTGATTCCACTACAGGCACACAAAACAAACACATGACTGCTACACGATTTATTAACACTGCAATACACATATGCATATAAAATAATGCTATTCAGTAACAATATGAAATAGACCACGTAAACATTGTCAGTAGAGATGTCCGATAATTGCTTTTTTGCCGATAATCGATATTCCGATATTGTCCAACTCTTGATTACCGATTCCGATACCGATATATACAGTCGTGGAATTAACACATTATTATGCCTAATTTTGTTGTGATGCCCCGCGGATGCATTAAACAATGTAACAAGGTTTTCCAAAATGAATTAACTCAAGTTATGGAAAAAAATGCCAACATGGCACTGCCATATTTATTATTGAAGTCACAAAGTGCATTATTTTTTTTAACATGCCTCAAAACAGCAGCTTGGAATTTGGGACACGCTCTCCCTGAGAGAGCATGAGGAGGTTGAGGAGGTTGAGGTGGGCGGGGGCGGGGTTGAGGTGGGGGGGTAGGGGGTAGCGGGGGGTGTATATTGTAGCGTCCCGGAAGAGTTAGTGCTGCAAGGGGTTCTGGGTATTTGTTCTGTTGTGTTTATGTTGTGTTACGGTGCGGAAGTTCTCCCGAAATGTGTTTGTCATTCTTGTTTGGTGTGGGTTCACAGTGTGGCGCATATTTGTAACAGTGTTAAAGTTGTTTATACGGCGACCCTCAGTGTGACCTGTATGGCTGTTGACCAAGTATGCTTTGTATTCACTTGTGTGTGTGAAAATCCGTAGATATTATGTGACTGGGCTGGCACGCAAAGGAAGTGCCTTTAAGGTGTATTGGCACTCTGTACTTCTCCCTACGTCCGTGTACACAGCGGCGTTTTAAAAAGTCCTAAATTTTACTTTTTGAAACAGATACCGATAATTTTGAAACCGATACAGATAATTTCCAATATTACATTTTATATTATCGGACATCCCTAATTGTCACTGTAAAATAAATGATAAAAAGAACAGGAAGTGTCATATAAAAAAGCTGGCCCGAAATACTTCAACAATGAATAAAGCAAAATATGTTTGAGACCAAAAATCCCTCCAAATTCTCTACTCAATGTTACCATATCTGAGATTTTGTGTAGAAATATTGGGAAATAACTAAAAAAGTACACTTAATTCACTAACCGCGTTACAAAAAAAGTCAGTTTGGATAATACATAAAAGGCATGTTGAACTAAGATCCCAAATAACAAGTGCAAACTATAAAATCGCATACTTTTAGTGGGTGTGTTGCAGGTGATCTACTAAGACTGTGTATGCAATTGAAGTCCAGAAGTGGTGCAAACTGCCATTTAAATGGGGATTTTGTGTGTACTAAACAGCTGTCACCATGGAAACACTCATTTTCCCTCCACATTTATGTTACCATGCCCCTACCTGTGGCGTTTTGCTGCATGCTGTTTTTAGACATGCAGCATACAACTATGACATGTACCATTTTTTCTGGTCAATGCGATCGTCAACGGAAAACACGTCTTAGCATGCTGAAGGTGTGCTCTGGGAAATGCTGGCACTAACTGCGAGCTGGAATGTTCTAGACATAAGAAAATGCACATTGCAAGACTTTTTTTTGATATCTCTTTTTGCACAGACATTTTAAACGTGCTAAATATAGACATAAAACAGCGGTCGCAAAATTTGATAAATCACATTGACAGCACAGTTTTTATATTTGCATCTCCTCCTCCTAATGTGGGCGTTTTAATAATCAGCATACATTCTGCATATACATGAAGACAGACACGCTAAATGGATTGCACTCTGTATTTTGGTCATTTAAAAGAGACAACCCTCTCACCAAATTTCCTAAGTGGACTATTTGGGGAAGCACCTCAGTCATCTACCTTTTGTAAATCCAGAAAGATTCTTGAAGCATTCACTGCTTTGTGTAAAATACTAATTGTGTTTAATTGGAAAGCAACAATGCCTCTGCTGGATTTAATATGTTCTGTATTTTCTCAAATTGGAGACGATTAGGCTGACATTGAATGGTTGTGCCTTTCTGAGATATGTAGAAACTGATCTCCAAATGAACCCTGAGTGAATCACAATTGAAATGTGGGTGGTTGATGAGTCCTTTGTGTGCTTGTGGGTTGCTATGTCTCTCTAAGGTCATTCATAAATGCAGCTGTTTGTGGTTTTATGTTGACATCAGTCTAGGGTTTCTTACTTTATTTATTTGTTAATATTACTATTATATATTTTTTATCTATTTGTTTTTACTTGTCGGGAGAAAAACACAGAATTTCATGTTTGCTAGACAATTCATGTCATTTACATGTGTCTGAAAATCAATAAACAAATTATAAAGAGGCGATTGTCTGGCTCAAACTTAATAGATTGGCTTTGCGTGTGCTATCACGTTTGTGTGTATTTTAATACAAAAGTTTCGTAGATCACGCCAATGTCGTTAATAGAGAACATACAAACCCTTTATTTATTGAATCAAAATATTGCAATTCAATGATTTGGTGCATTTGCAAACAGCAAAAATGATGCACAAAGCAAACTATAACCTGTTACCCAAGACTGTACAACAATTCTTCTCAACAAAAGTGGAGAAATATAACCTTCAGTAAACGTCTAACTTAAAACATATGTATTCACGTACAGCACTTAACACCTTTAGTATATCTGTATGTGGAATTCAATTGAAGAAACTGTTCAAACTCAAAGTGTTTATAAAGTACAAGAAAGATGAATTCCTGATAAACTCTCTAACTTTAACGATACATTAAATAATCGTATTATGTGAATAACAACGGATAGTCGAACCTCGGATTCAGGAGGAACAGTGTGGTTTTCGTCCTGGTCATGGAACTGTGGATCAGCTCTATACTCTCGGCAGGATCCTTGAGGGTGCATGTGAGGTTAGTCTACATGTGCTTTATGGACTCGGAGAAGGCATTCGACCGTGTCCCCGCGGAAGTCCTGTGGGGAGTGCTCAGAGAGTATGGGGTAACGGACTGTCTGATTGTGGCAGTCCGCTCCCTGTATGATCAGTGTCAGAGTTTGGTCCGCATTACCGGCAGTAAGTCGGACCCGTTTCCAGTGAGGGTTGGACTCCGCCAAGGCTGCCCTTTGTCACCGATTCTGTTCATAACTTTTATGGACAGAATTTCTAGGCGCAGTCAAGGCGTTGAGGGGATCTGGTTTGGTGGCTGCGGGATTAGGTCTCTGCTTTTTGCAGATGATGTGGTCCTGATGGCTTCATCTGGCCAGGATCTTCAGCTCTCACTGGATCGGTTTGCAGCCGAGTGTGAAGCGAGTGGGATGAGAATCAGCACCTCCAAGTCCGAGTCCATGGTTCTCACCCGGAAAAGGGTGGAGTGCGATTTCCGGGTTGGGGAGGAGATCTTGCCCCAAGTGGAAGAGTTCAAGTACCTCAGACTCTTGTTCACGAGTGAGGGAAGAGTGGATCGTGAGATCGACAGGCGGATCGGTGCAGCGTCTTCAGTAATGCGGACGCTGTATCGATTCGTTATGGTGAAGAAGGAGCTGGGCCGGAAGGCAAAGCTCTCAATTTACCGGTCGATCTACGTTCCCATCCTCACATATGGTCATGAGCTTTGGGTTATGACCAAAAGGACAAGATCACGGGTACAAGCGGACAAAATGAGTTTCCACCATCGAGTGGCGGGGCTCTCCCTTAGAGATAGGGTGAGAAGCTCTGTCATCCGGGAGGAGCTCAAAGTAAAGCTGCTGCTCCTCCACATTGAGAGGAGCCAAATGAGGTGGTTCGGACATCTGGTCAGGATGCCACCCGAACGCCTCCCTAGGGAGGTGTTTAGGGCACGTCCGACCGGTAGGAGGCCACGGGGAAGACCCAGGACACGTTGGGAAGACTATCTCTCCCGGCTGGCCTGGGAACGCCTCGGGATCCCCCGGGAGGAGCTGGACGAAGTGGCTGGGGAGAGGGAAGTCTGGGCTTTCCTGTTTAGGCTGCTGCCCCCGCAACCCGACCTCGGAGAAGCGGAAGAAGATGGATGGATGGATGGATGGATGAATCACGACATATAGACAACTATCTATTCATGAGAATTTTTTTGACAGTTTATTTATTCAATTTGTCTTTGTTACAAATTGAGCACAGGAAGTGGACAAACGTGTCAGAAATGTCTATGAAATGAAAAAGGGGTGGGATTAAATAAGATCTGCTCCTTCCAAATCCCACTCCTTTTCTGACATGTTGTAATAACAAACTGTAAATATGGGATGTACCTTGTAATACTATCCATGTTCGAAATAAATTATATTTGTGGTTTTGACAATGATTTGGTTGTTACCGACCTGCAACTGGCCAGCTCAAAGCTCTCCGGGGTGAAGTGTTTGGAGCAAAAGTAGACAAAGTTGGTCTGAGGATCCCAGGAGTCGGCACGGTGGGAGTTGCTGATCCAAAGGTTTCGCCGTGAGGCCTCTTTAGGTATTCTGGACATCAAATTGAAACAATATTAAACAAAGTTAAATTGTCAAAAAAAATACAATTCTAGGACACAGTTGTGTCCTAATTATTTAATGTGTCGCATCTCCTATGCCAGGGATATTCAACTCATGTGTTTTGGGGGCCACATTTCCAGAATGGAACCTTGAGGAACACCACGAGTATTACTTAAGTGGAACAAACAACTACTGACTGCATCTGAAGTAAACAAACTACAGCAACACCTGAGTTACATAAATTACATTACGAAAAAAAAGTGTAACTGACAAAATGGAGAGGACTTAAAGGTGTGCCCTGAGGAACGCCTCAGTTACATAAACCACAAGTTTGGACCCCAGTGTTCTGTTTGCTAGCAAGATTAAAATATCAATGCAAGGATCTCCTAATGTGTCAAATTGAGCAATCTAGTGTTCTTAGGAATTTGCTGCAAAAATTAATGTCCTCCAAATTTTGAACTGAACTTGGGCCGTAAGTTCAGTTCAAAATTCTCAGTAAGACATGCTAGCATACATGAAATGCAGACTTTGTCTTAAGTTTCATCATCATTGAACAATTAGTCAGAGACTTCTGGACAATTAGGTTGACAAGTAAGACATTTTGCTTGATGCATGTTTTTCAACCAATCTTGCCTAAACATTACACACATGATCTTGTCAGTTCTAAATAATACTCTGAGATGCCCATCTTTGACCTCATCTTCTCCCTTCTGTGAACAGTGGGTAAGGACTATAACATGATGACTGTAAGTTACAGGGTTGAAATACTAAATACACAATGCTCACTTATGAAATGTGATACCAGCATTACGAGTCTCACGGTTGTCACGAGATTTGCAGCCCCCAGCAGAACAGTGTCTGGGCATCTGAAAGACACAAAGATATGAAAAGAAATCGTTTTTTATTAGCATCAATACAACACTCTCCAGTATGATGCCAATCTATTTGTACATTACTGCAAATCAGTGATCCTCAACAGGCGGACCGCGGTCCATGTCCGGACCCAGCGACGTGTCCGTCCGGACCCAGCACGAATTATAGTTAAAAAAAAAAAATTTAAAAAAATATTTTTTTTTTTTTTATAATTATAATTATTATAAAAAATATAATAATTGTATTTATCTTTGAGTTATCGCTAGCGCAAGTCAATGTTCTTTGCTGTTTTTAGTCAAATATCTCAACGTTTCGTTTACACTTCTCCATACTTGCCAACCTTGAGACCTCCAATATCGGGTGGGGGGGGGGGGGGGGGGGGCGTGGTTGGGGCGTGGTTAAGAGGAGAGTATATTTACAGCTAGAATTCACCAAATCAAGTATTTCATATATATATATATATATATAATATAAATATATATATATATATATATATGTATGAAATACTTGACTTTCAGTGAATTCTAGCTATATATATATTTTTTTTTAAAATATATTTTATTATACATATAAATAAAAGACATACTTGAATTTCAGTGTTCTGCAGGCTATCCAGTAGGTGGCAGTATTGTCCTGTTTAAGAGTGTCACAACATTGCTGTTTATGGCAGACGAAACTGCTTTACGGTAGACTAAACGTGACTGCTGTTGTTGTGTGTTGTTACCGCGCTGGGAGGACGTTAATGAAACTGCCTAACAATAAACCCACATAAGAAACCAAGAACTCTCTCTCCTTGTTGTGCACTCTACTCTCTAAAAGCCGTAGATGTTATGACGTCATTGGGCAGGCAAGCTGCTGGGAAAGCGGACGTGAGAATGGCTGTCCCCACTCAGGTCCGCATTGAGCTGGAGGGGGCGTGGCCTCCAGCTCCGGCTGAATACCGGGAGTTTGTCGGGAGAAAATCTCTGCCGGGAGGTTGTCGGGAGAGGCGCTGAATACCGGGATTCTCCCGCTAAAAACGGGAGGGTTGGCAAGTATGCACTTCTCCGTGTCTCACTCACTCCGTCTCTCTCTCTCTTTCTAGAGAGACGGAGTGAGAGCAAGAGAAGGCCACTCTGATTGGCTGCAGAATCAGCCAATCAGATATGGGTTGTCATCTCTATCACAACGACGCGCTGATAGGCTGTTACCACTTGGGTCATACGGCGCTCATGCCACATGCATGGAACCTTTCGCTGCAGGCACACAGTTGTCTCATATCGCTACTTCGCTAACTGTTCACTCGTCAGTCACTGAATGTGAATCAAATCACAATGGCATGCTCCAAGTTGGCTCAGGCTGGTCAACGAAAGGTGGACAGGGAAAACCGACGTTTCAAGGAAGAATGGACAGAGCAATATGTTTTCATCCTACCTACTGGCCATCACACCTTTTGTTTTTGTGCCAAAGTTCAAAGTCTTGGCTTCAACCCCAAGAGCCCAATTCTCCCATTGAGCAGCTGTGTTTTACACAATGGGGATGTACTGTACCAAGGTTATATTTGCACATGAATGAGATCTGTTGAGGTCATTTGTTTGCCAGGGATAGGAGGTTTGTGTTTAAAAGTATTTATTTTTTGTTAAAACTGAAAGTTGTATTTAAGTTCTTTTTTTTTTTTCAAAGAAAATCTTTCATGTATTTTATTGGATATTTATTTTATATTTGTTAATTTTAAGAAAATGTTAAACTACTACCTACCTCCTGCTACTATATAAGCTTGACCGATAATAAACGGACCCAGCCTGTTTCAAAACAACATTTGTGGACCTTCAAGATTTGTACTTGAGGACCCCTGCTGCAAATGTAATTAATAAAGTCTTGTAATGCACCTTTTGTGACTAGTGTGTGTCAGTGTTGAAGCAAAGATGATTTAGTGATCGTTGACAAGCAACATAAGAAGTCACTTGATTAATTATAACCCGGAAAAAATTATTGACGCAAAACCAAGATGTAAGTGTGAGGCATTTCAATCAAGTTTTCCCCATGACAGAATATTTATAATGTCAGTTTAAAGACACTAAACTGAAAGTTTTTAATGTTTGCTTGTTACTCAAAACACTGTTACTTTACTGTTCTTTGCACTTTAAAAACATATTGGTAGTAATACATTAAATTACAACACTTGAGTATTAGGTTTGTGTTTATTGACACACTGCAAAAAAGAGCTGTCAAAATATAAATTTCAGGAAAAAAAAAAAAAAAATTTACTGAACCTAACTAGTATAATAATACATAATAATTTTACTTGATAAGAAATCCTAAATTAAGAGTTGTACATTAAAAAATAGCAGATTTAAGATATAAATAGTATTCAATTCCGAAAACAAGAATTATTCAACCTGCAATACCTAAATTAAGCATCCTCGAGATGTTGCAGAGACCTTAAAAAAGATTTTCTATGGTGGGAAAACCAAAATATCTTACTTGAAGGGTTATTTTCTCAATTTATCTATTTTTAATAAGGAATGGAAAAATATAATTATTCATTCCAAAATTAAGATCAGTCATTGACTAAAAATAAATAAATAGCTCTTACAGCGAGGGAAATTAGAAATAAAATAGAAATAAATAAATAAAATAATGAATAAATACAACTTTAAATCTAATTTGCAGTGCAAGTGTCTTTATCCTGACATTAGTAGCACTTAATTTTCGGAACTAAGACATTTTTCCAAGTCATCTTTTTTACATTACTGCAATATGCACAGTGGCCTTAATACCGTGACATTTTGATAATATTACATCCCTAGTATCAAACCAATACCGATACTTTTTAAGAGAACATTTTCTTGATTGAATGATTGTGCCTTTTTTCTTTTGTTTGTCATGATTATAATCAGAGACGAAAACAATACAATCCTGTAATTGCATACGATTGCTTAAAGTGTAACTTATATTTCTTTAAAAAATAATAATTAAAAAAACAAGGAAAAAAATAGTATTGGCTCTTATTTAAATTATTTGGGGGTTGGTTGCCACAAAGCCCTCCAGTGTTCAGGGAGTTTGTAGAAATAACAAACCAGATTGTGTACAAAAAATAAACCGAAATACATCGATCTCATCACGATATTATCGCTCGTATCAGATATTGATAGTGCGGCTGGTATCGCTACTATACAGTATTTGGCTCTATCCGCCCACCTCCCACTAACGTCATAAAGTCGTCGTTGAATGCTACACGATACATTGACGCCATCTCGGCCTTAACCAGCGCCAGGCGTCGCACAAACGGAGGCGAATGAGTTGAAATTATAATCGAACTCTTAACTTCTCGTCGCTAACAGTGTTTACATCCTGAGGCTAACAAGCTAGCGAGCCATGCGAAACCGGAAGTAGCTAACATTGCTAACCAAATCGCTCCGAAATCTTCTAAACATACTATATGTCTGAGTTGTCGCGTCCCTTTCTAATCAAATAAGAGGGAAAGTTGACTATTTTGGTGGATTATTGAAAAAAATATATATATTACCCTGCGCCGAAGAGTTGACCTCAGGAAGATGGCTGCCAACTTCTTCCGCACACCTTCTTCCTGTTTGGCGTTTATTTATTTATTTTTTTGCGTATAAACTATATTTAAGACAAACTAAGCGAAGTTACAGAATGTGCTGCATTTAAAAGAATATAAATACAAGAAACAACACAACACGTCTATATTGTATCATTCTCCATTTATTCCGCACATTCCTCATATATAAGTTTGAATTCGGTGCAAAGCCATGATTTAGCTACACGAGATGTGCAAAATAATAATTAATTAAAAAAAATAATCATTAAAATAATAATTAATACAAATAAAAAAAGAATATTATTAATGAAAATTAAATTTAAAAAAATCCTAGTGAGTTCAAATATTCGCAAATAAATGCACTTATAGGTGTCATGATGTGTACCTAATGTAGTGACCATCACATGCATATTCGTATGCATAATTTTATTGTATTTCTTGTCTGCAGGTCACGGCCAGAAATGTTTTTTTTTTTTGGTTTTTTTTGCAGAGGCTGTCTGGAGGACGTGTCTGGCCCTCCCCTCCTCCATTGTCCCCCCTCCACACCAAGCGGTCCTCCCCCATGGAGTTGGGGGGTAGGCGGGCTGTAAATCAGACAGCCTGGCTCTAGACACACAACACTCGGATGCGAAGCACCGGAGAGTTGTTGTGAGGTATTTTTTCCTCCCCATGGATGTTTTTTTAGAAGTAAAATGAGGTATCCGGGCCCATGCACCACACGGAACTTCCCCGGGGCGGTGATGGAGGTATAGGCTGCATGTGGAGGCTCCGGGTGGCCGCACCTCCTCCACCTCCTCCCGTCCGTCCTCGGGCTGCCGGCGGCGGCGGCTCCCTGCACCGGCGTCCCGGTCGTCTCATGCGAAACACAGCGGCCCAATTGCGGAGCTCCGGGCCCACGTCATCCAATGGTTATTGCTTCTGCACCGGACCCCAGCCACAGGGCATGGATATATGTAAGTCGCATACCAAATCATACCTTCATGCATGTCACCCAAAGGGACATTTTTTTAAGCGCAAAAAAATAAAACTAAATAATAAGCATGTATGAATATTAGCGGTATTAAACCCGGGCCTTGGTGCATATTGAAGCAGGTATTGTGCAGTATTTTGGTCCCCCCCCCATCACCCCCTACCCCTTACACGTCTGGTCTCTGCATGGTGCATAAAAGTGCACCAGATAAAGTACACTAAGGTACCACTGCAATAGCAAAACTAATAGCAGTGCCAATTGAACCGGGTTTGTAGTTTGCGCCGCACAACTCCGATTGTCAATCAGAACTTGTCATTATTGTCTTAGGCGTGTCTGATAAAGTGTCCAGTCATATCTGTGTACGTATAATAGCTGTTTTCCTGATTGCTTATACTTATTTTTGGGAGGGGGTAGTGTCAACTTCAGGATCACATGCAAATTGGGGAAACCCGCTTAGAGGGGTCAGGGGTCATGCACTGGAGTAAAACCAATGCGGAATGACCTCGGTGCATGCAGGATGCGGCAGGAACGGGCAGCTGATATTCTCACAGGCGTGCAGTATTACTGCAGTATTTTTACCCTGCATCTCTTGGCCAAATGGTGTGCATGAGACAGCTGGGCTGCAAAGATCCTTTTATTTTCCTCCATTTTTCTATGTCGGAAAAAGATCAAGTATCGCTCTTTTTGTAGGAGTTTCTCGCGCAAATCATATGCGTATCGTAATCCGTCAATTTGATCGTCAGAATCATGCCAAGTGTCGTTAGGTGAAGAAGTAAATGGTGTTTTAAAATGTGTTAAATGTAAGAATGGCTGCACATGCAGGGAAGAAGGAGGCAAACAAAAACATCGGATTGATTTGCGATGCACCAGACTCCTCATTAAAGCCGGCTGCTGTCTGGGGTCGCTCCTCCTCGGGGGTCAAGGGTGAAAGGTGAAGGTCTGTCAGTCAGGGTCTGCGTCTGAGTCTTTGTCTCTCCCTCGCTCCCGTATTTCTCTTTGTTCACACGCTGCATATACTATATATTCAACGCAGACTCTTGCTTGTCTCTGCATTGCCTCTCTATCTTTTCATGTTTAGGGGTAGTCATAAATGTTATATTTATTAATAATCAAGTGGGCTACAATTTCATTAATTCAAGGAATAACAGTCACAAAGCTATAAATATTCAAATATGTATTTCTTTGGACTATAAACATTGAAGTGTACTCACTCTCTTCTCTAAGTGTATGTAGCGTATTGTTTTCTCAAAACCCACAGAAAATAAGTTTTAATTTCCAATTCTGACTTGGTCTAATTTGTAGAAACATTACTAATAATAGAAATACAATATACATCTGATTTGTATGGTAAGAGCTTATATTGCAGAAACACTATTACTATACTATAGTAAAAAAATATACGTGAGATATTACACTCTGATTTTTAGTGCAAGAGGTTACTTTGCATAAATATTACTATATTAATTAAAAATACATATGATATTATACTCAGATTTTTATTGTAAGAGTTTATATTGCAGAAACAGCAATAATAATATTAATAGAAATAGAATAACAGCAATAACACATACATATAATTTGTATTGCAAGAGCTACTACCACTACTGTTACGACTACTACTAATAATAATAGCAAGATAATATACATATGATATTATACATTGATTTGGATTGCAAAAGCTTATATTGCAAAAACACTACTACTACAGTACCATTACTAACAATAATACAAATCAGAGCAATGAAATATACATATACTCCGATTTGTATTGCAAGAGCTTATATTACTAACGCTATCATCACTATTACAACTGTACTACTAACGATATTAATAATAATAACTATGAAACATACATATAATATGATTGCAAGAGCTTCTATTGCATAAATACTACTATCATAATAATAAAGTATACATAAGACATTAAACTCTAATTTTTTATGCAAGAGCTTTTTATGTTGCAGAAATACTAGTACTACTCCTACTTGTATTATGTATGCTTGTTTTTAATACATTAACTTGCATACACAATACTATTGTTGTTGCTATCACTTCTATTATTAATAACAACAATACTATTTACGTATGATATACCCGGATTTGTATTGCAAGAGTTTGTATTGCATAAATAGTTCTGCAGTAGTAGAATATATATATGATATTATACTCTCATTTGTATTGCAAGCAATTATGTTGCATTACTCTTACTACTTATATTAAAACGTACATATAATATTACACTTGCATACACAATATTTTTGTTACTGTTATTAGCAGTACTATTACTACCAGTGATATTCATAATAACAATACAATTTTGGCATGATATTATACGTGGGTTTGTATTGCACGTATTGTATTGCATAAGTACTGCTGTAATAATAAAATATACAAATGCTTGTATACAGTTATTTGTATTACAAGAGCTTGTATTGCATAGCACCACGACTACTTTTAATAATGATAATAACAATACAACTAATAATGATACAAAATATAAATAAAATCTTGTATATATAATATGTGCTTCTGCTTATATTGCAGAAACACAACTACTACCTCTGCTAATAACTATACAAATAATAATAATACCAATAAAATATAGTACATAATATGTGCTTCTGTTTATGTTGCAGAAACACTACTGCTACTATCTATATTAAAATGTACATATTTACATATTACACGTGCATACACAATACTATTGGTACTGCTACTACCACTCATACTAATGATACAATTTACATGTGATATTATACTTTGATTTGTATTGCATGAGCTTGTATTGCACGGTTGCAACTAAGTGTAATGATAAAATATACAGTACATATGATACTTTACTACTGTATGATTTGTATTGCAAGAGATTATGTTTCAGAAGCACTACTACTACTACTTGTATTAAAAACTACATATACTATTACACTTGCATACACTATACTATTGCTACTGCCATTTCTAGTACTACTAATAATAATATTAATGCAATCTACGTAGGATATTACACTCGGATATGTATTGCAAGAGCTTGTTTTGCATACATTTTTTACAGTATGATAATAAAATATACATAATATATTATACTCTCATTTGTATTGCAAGACCTTGTTTTGCTTAAGTAGTACTACAGTGTAATAATAGACAATATATATTATCCTATACTCGAATTTGTATTGCAAAAGCTTGCTTTGCATAAATACTACTACAGTCAGTGTAATAATAAAATATACATATTATATTATACTCTCATTTCAATTACAAGAAGTTGTGTTGCAGAAGCAATACTACTACTTTTACTGCTGTTACTACTTCTAGTATTGATCAAATATGAATCATATATTATTTGTTTCACAATAGCCTGTGTTTCTAATAAAACAAAAGAAAAATATTTGTTTTAAACTGAAACAATGTCAAATTCAATTGTACATATATTTAATGTGTACAATGGTAAGGCTTTTGATTTAAAAAAAAAATGCTTTATTTAACAAAACCATTTTAATGCTTTATAAATTAATAAAAAACACAAGTATCTCAGAAAAAGCAATGCATTTTGTATAAAACATTTTTTTTTTTTGGAATATTAGATTGGGATTAGAGCTAATGAGGCAGACAGATGGCGTCTGATCTGCTCCACCTCGCCACATCCGTCTCTCTCTCTCTCTCTCTCTCTCTCTCTTGTGACTGGGCCTCCATGATTAAACACCGCGTGTCTGCGTATGATGTCTAGACGTGTCTGGCTAATAAATGATCTCCCCAAAAACCAGACCGCACGTCTCGACCCAACAACTCAGCCCCCGGCCCCCTACTTTTTACTTATAATTAAATCACTGCCTGTTTTAAATGAAGCAAATTGCATCAAAGGAGCCAGATTGCACACGGGAGATGAACTGATTAGCTGGGAGACTAATTGAAGCACTCACTCCTCTATATAGAACCCTTTAGAGATGCATGCTGCAGTGTATGCATCCATACATACATCACACATCTTCAAGGGCTGTAACCAAAAATAATGGCGGTATAGAGACATATTGTTTACCCTTTTTTTCCCCGAATTAATGAGATGCGTATTGTTTTCTAGTAGACACAATGTAAGTCATAGTTGGAGTATAAGCCAAAGATGTTGCAGTGTTACCATGGCGACCTGAACATCACTGCACGCGTTGTGCTACTTTGGTTTCTAATATCCTCAGCTTGTGGTCTGCAAATCTTTATAGTGCGTGTATGTGTGTGTGTTTGTGTGTGTGTGCAGCTGAACTGGAGTTGGTTCAGATAATAATTATCCTGCTGGCGATGACCGCCACGGTGGTCGTGTTGGTCTGCCTCCTCATCTACTACCGCCTCTTCGCCCTGTCTCTCTTAGGCAGGCTCGGCGACACGCAGGACACGCAACGGGTAAGATGACTATTTTTTTTATTTATTTTTTTTATTTGATGTGGTGTAACACCTGCTATATGTGTTCTATTTGTGTCAGGATGCCAACGGGTGGTCAAACAGTGTGCTGACTCAACATGGCAACAGCGAAGTGAGTAAAGGTTTTGGTTTCTCTATAAATGTTTGCCTTTTTAAGTGGTTTTATGATATATTTTCAGCCACTTTTGACCTATTTGTACAACCTACTTATAGCATCTTAATAATATTATAGAAATTAACTAAGGTATACTTCCGGTCAGGGTTTTATGCCGACGATTCTGACACCAATCAACCATGTATTAACTGTACATTTTTCAATGTATATCTGTATGGTGAGTGCTATTTCGAGTGTAACAATATCAACTGAGGGTGCACCAAAAAATCGATTCACAGCCACATCGCGATTCATGTTCATTCCGATTCTAAATTGATTCATAATTTAATCAATTTAAAAAAGATTTTTTTAAATTTTTTTTAAATGAAGCAGTCAGAAGCAGATTGTTCAATCCAGGGGTCCCCAAACTTTTTGACTGCACTGGGTTAAAACAATTTGGCCGGGGGCTGGGCTGTATATACCGTATTTTTCGGAGTATAAGTCGCACCGGAGTATAAGTCGCACCTGCCGAAAATGCATAATAAAGAAGTCAAAAAACATATATAAGTCGCACTGGAGCCCGGCCAAACTATGAAAAAAACTGCGACTTATAGTCCGAAAAATACAGTATATTTATATATACACATACAGTATATTCCTCACGCACTAATTGACTGAAAGCGTGTGCACTTGCCGCATTTGACGGACTTGATGTCACGTTATCGATGGGAAAATGCATTTTTAGACAATATGATTTGCCTGAGCAGCTAGGAGACACCGAGAGTAACAAGTGGTAGAAAATGGTTTAGAAAGGACTGATTCTTAAAGGCCTACTGAAATTAAATTTTCCTATTTAAACGGGGATAGCAGATCCATTCTCTGTGTCATACTTGATCATTTCGCGATATTGCCATATTTTTGCTGAAAGGATTTAGTAGAGAACATCGACGATAAAGTTTGCAACTTTTGGTCGCTGATAAAAAAAGCCTTGCCTGTACCGGAAGTAGCGTGACGTCACAGGTTGTGGAGCGCCTCACATCTGCACATTGTCTACAATCATGGCCACCAGCAGCGAGAGCGATTTGGACCGAGAAAGCGACGATTACCCCATTAATTTGAGCGAGGATGAAAGATTTGTGGATGAGGAAAGTGAGAGTGAAGGATTAGAGGGCAGTGGAAGCGATTCAGATAGGGAAGATGCTGTGAGAGGCGGGTGGGACCTGATATTCAGCTGGGAATGACTAAAACAGTAAATAAACACAAGACATATATATACTCTATTAGCCACAACACAACCAGGCTTATATTTAATATGCCACAAATTAATCCGCATAACAAACATCTCCCCCCTCCCGTCCATATAACCCACCAATACAACTCAAACACCCGCACAACACACTCAATCCCACAGCCCAAAGTACCGCTCACCTCCGTAACGTTCATACAGCACATATATTTCCCCAAAGTTACGTACGTGACATGCACATAGCGACACGCACGTACGGGCAAGCGATCAAATGTTTGGAAGCCAAAGCTGCGTACTCACGGTAGCGCGTCTGCTATCCAACTCAAAGTCCTCCTGGTTGTGTTGCTGCAGCCAGCCGCTAATACACCGATCCCACCTACAACTTTCTTCTTTGCTGTCTTCATTGTTCATTAAACAAATTGCAAAAGATTCACCAACACAGATGTCCAGAATACTGTGGAATTTTGCGATGAAAACAGACGACTTATTAGCTGGCCACAATGGTGTCCCAATATGGCCGCACAATCCGTGACATCACGCGCAAACGTCATCATACCGAGACGTTTTCAGCAGAATATTTCACGGGAAATTTAAAATTGCACTTTACTAATCTAACCCGGCCGTATTGGCATGTGTTGCAATGTTAAGATTTCATCATTGATATATAAACTATCAGAATGCGTAGTAGTGGGTTTCAGTAGGCCTTTAAAAAATAATAATAAAAAATAATAATAATAATAATTTTTTTTTAAACTTGGTACTTCCTGCGGGCCGGATTTTGGACGCTTGCAGGCTGGATCCGGCCCGCGGGCCTTAGTTTGGGAACCCCTGGTTTAACCTGTAACCTGTTTTGAAAAAGTTTTATTATAACTATTATACCAAATAATACATTGTGAGAATCGGTTTAAATCGGTCGCCATTACCAATGAATGCCTTTTAAAGCCAATCACAAACACCGATTCCCTCTGGCTGACTCTATTTATTTTTATCATTCCCCCGGCTGACAAGCGGCTAGCAGCTAGTTGCGTATCTCCACAGTCCACACACAGTGTGAAGCCGCTCCTCTATGCTAATAATTATCACTTCCATTAAGGCAAATAAACTGCATTTCTTAGTACCGTATCTTAAGTATCATTATCAAGGAGGACGGGGCTAAACATGTTAATAGCTACGATAGCGTTGAAAAACACTAAGAAATAAGTGCTTACTAAAGTTAAAGAAGTGTAGATGTTAGCATGTTACAGCAGAAATCGGTAACAGTATTGGTTGATATAAGATATAAGATTTTCTTCATCCTGTTCCTTCTCAAGCATAGGTGTATAAATATGTGTTTTGTTGTTAGAGTTTAATTGTCTGTTGATCAAAAATGCACATCAATGAAGGAGATGAATAAAAAATGAATGAATTAATCTCACTCGGAGACAGTGTTCTGAAAATGACTTTTAAAAAGTAATTAATTATAGATACTCGTTACTTTACCAAAAAAGTAATTGAATTACTAACAGACTTACTCTTTAATAAATGTAATACATTACTGGGTAAAGTAATGTATACATTACTTTTTAAAAAAAACTTTAAATATCTGGCATATGCATTTGAGAGATGTTTATTTTTAAGAGCACAGTGTGTGGAGTCTGTGCTTTTAAAAGGCGGGGCCTGTTGCCTAGTGACGTGTGACGTCATCGAGGGTTTCAACGGCGCTGTGTTTTTTAGCTTCACCAGTTAGCTACACCAGTTAACAGCCCACTTTGTCGGCTTTGACGCCAGCCCTTTTCAATCTTTTCACCGGATTGTGCTTAATAAAGATATTGAATGTGCTTCCGTGGCTGTCATATCTTCTTGTCAACAAACGGGGTATTGTTTGGATGGCAAGTTTGTCACTTCAATCATTGATTTGTTGTTCATTATTCCCATTTTGATGGTGCCTCTTCCTATTTGATATCGAGTTCATTTTAGTGCGGTGCTGCTTGTTGCTTTCACGAGTAAAAAGATATTTGCTTGCTGCACTTATGACGTTGTCTTGTTGTCGACATAAAACCACATCAAAAGTAGCGCACCAGGTTACATCAAACTATCGCTAATGGTGTTGTAACGGACCTAAAAGTAATTAATTAGATTACTTGCTACTAGTTAACGCCGTTAGTATATAACGCCGTTATTAGGAACACTGCTCGGAGACGATCAGTGTCGAAATCGGCAGCAAAAAACCTTGATGGGAACATTATTTATAACATACACTACCGTTCAAAAGTTTGGGGTCACATTGAAATGTCCTTATTTTTGAAGGAAAAGCACTGTACTTTTCAATGAAGATAACTTTAAACTAGTCTTAACTTTAAAGAAATACACTCTATACATTGCTATTGTGGTAAATGACTATTCTAGCTGCAAATGTCTGGTTTTTGGTGCAATATCTACATAGGTGTATAGAGGCCCATTTCCAGCAACTATCACTCCAGTGTTCTAATGGTACAATGTGTTTGCTCATTGGCTCAGAAGGCTAATTGATGATTAGAAAACCCTTGTGCAATCATGTTCACACATCTGAAAACAGTTTAGCTCGTTACAGAAGCTACAAAATTGACCTTCCTTTGAGCAGATTGAGTTTCTGGAGCATCACATTTGTGGGGTCAATTAAACGCTCAAAGTGGCCAGAAAAAGAGAACTTTCATCTGAAACTCGACAGTCTATTCTTGTTCTTAGAAATGAAGGCTATTCCACAAAATTGTTTGGGTGACCCCAAACTTTTGAACGGTAGTGTAATTTATATGCTAAATTAGTAGTCTGTTTAATTTGAACGTCAGAAAATAAAACCCAGCAACGTTGCAAAATAGTTGCACTTGTAAATTGAGACAATGTTGATGTCCAACGTTGGACCCACGTTGTTGGTCTGGAAATCACCAAAGTTCAATGGTCAAATCAACGTGACAACCTGACATTGCATAAATGTCGTCAAAGAGCATGTTGTTTCAACTTTGTATTTGTGTTGGACAATATTGGTTGGCAAATGACCAAAATTCAATGGTCAAATCAATGTCAGAACCCAAAATTGATCTAACATTGTCAACTTTGGATCGGTGGGTACCCTCAGGTTGCTGGTTCGATCTCCAGCTTCTGCCATTCTAGTCACGCTCGTTGTATCCTTGGGAAAGACACTTCACCCTTGCTCCTGATGGGTTGTGGTTAGGGCCTTGCATGGCAGCTCCCGCCATCAGCGCGTGAATGTGGAAATACTGTCAAAACGCTTTGAGTACCTTGAAGGTAGAAAAGTGGCATACAAGTATATAAACAGCATGTTGTTTCAACGTTATGTTTGAGTTGCTCAACAAGTTCTCAACGTTGTTTTAATGTCTCGTGCCTGCTGGGAAAGGTGTTTGTATTTTTAAATTTTTACAAAAATGTGCATGTGTTCAATTCTTTTTTTTTTTTTTTTTTTTTTTCAATTCTTAAGTGCAATTTAAGCACCGGCACCGTTTGTCACATACAGATTTGGTATCAGTATTGGTTTAACTGTAAACGGTACCTAACACTAGCCATGACACATGTGCATGTCATTTCTAGATATTCAGATATTATGTGATTGGGCCGGCACGCAAAGGCAGTGCCTTCAAGGTTTATTGGCGCTCTGTACTTCTCCCTACGTCCGTGTACCACTCCGTACAGCAGCGTTTTAAAAAGTCTGAAGTTTGAAACCGATACCGATAATTTCCGATATCACATTTTAAAGCATTTATCGGCCGATAATATCGGCAGTCCGATATTATCGGACATCTCTAATCTGATTGTATAGTTTATGCTTCACAAATTAAAAGAATGGAACAATTTGAAGTGCATCTATGCAATAAAAAAAAAAAGAAACAGATTTATTCAAGAAGGTAGCTAAGGAAATAGAGAATGCAGGTTTCCTTCGGACTCAATAAGAAATACGAGTCAGATGGAAGCAAACGAAGCAGGTACAATACAGGGCAAAAGTTTGGACACACCTTCTCCTCATTCAATGCATTTTCTTTATTTTCATGACTATTTACATTGTAGATTGTCACTGAAGGCATCAAAACTATGAATGAACACATGTGGAGTTATGTACTTAACAAAAAAAGGTGAAATAACTGAAAACATGTTTTATATTCTAGTTTCTTCAAAATAGCCACCCTTTGCTCTGATTACTTTTTCGCACACTCTTGGCATTCTCTCGATGAGCTTCAAGAGGTAGTCACCTGAAATGGTTCTCACTTCACATGTGTTGATTAGTGGAATTGCTTGCTTTATCAATGGGGTTGGGACCATCAGTTGTGTTGTGAATGAGGTGTGTCCAAACTTTTGGCTTGTACTGTATATATACAGTATATATACAGAATATATATATATAATTATTTATGTATTTTTATTTGTACTTCCTTTTTGGTTTCATTATTCTGAAAGGTAGTAGTTTAAGCGTACACACGTTAGGTATGGTCGTACAATTTTGTACTCACAATTTTTCCTGATTTTTATTGTAGTTTTATTTGTACATTTTATATCCATTAATGCATTTTAATATGACCTATTATTTGTGTATTTTTTTCTATATTGTTAAAATGCTAGACATTTTTTTGGCAAGGGGAAATTCTAACTAGTAATGTCACTGCCAGAGCATGGAAATATGGCAAAAAATACAATTATAGCCAATATTTTAGAATAATTCCAACTAATAGAGTAATATTTGTGTAAATTAAATTATTCTGAGTTTCCTGACACTCTTGTGTCCATAATAAAAATGAAAAAAAACCCAATAACGAACAAGTTTTTTAAGCGACTCTTTGAAAGAAACGGCTCCTTAAGATCCGCTCCCTTCAAAGAGCCATAAAACCCATTTCTAAGACTCCGACTGGTGTGCTCGCTGGCAAATTTTTAATGATACTGGCAAGTTTTGTGCAAATAAAAACATGCATTTAGGTAGATAAATTAGTATTAATAGACAATGTATTATTAATATTTTACTAGTCATGTTCAGATTTGTATTTACTATAAATAATCACAATGAACAATAAACAAAAAGACTACATTACCAACTACAATTCAATTCAATCCAATATGTTCAATAGTCTAGTGTTTATATTCCAGATAATGTCCAAAGTCGATATGAAAATATAAAATTATATAAGTTTACAGGTGCAAGGGGGAAAGAAAATGGAAAAGTGTTCAATTCAAAACTGTTATACCGCTTCGACATTCAATGAAAAAGTAAACAAAATAAATGAGGCAAAACTATGGAAAAATAAATGTTTTTTTAACTATTGTAAAGGAAGGAAAAGTTGGGCTACAAGATACACTTAAATAGTACGGTTGGTTTAGAAATAAGGCCAAAAATCTGTCACGATGACAGCGTTTGAAGATTTGCTAAATTAACAAATATCTCAATGGGCTTTTGAATTGAGTTATCGTAATGAACTAGAACCTTTACAAAAACCATGTTGACTCACTGCTGAATATAAGTTTAACAGAAACAAAGAATATCATTTTATCCATGAGGTAATTCAGTCCATCAAGTCCACCAGTCGTTGTGGCCCCAAATGCCAGGGTATGACACTCTGAC
This sequence comes from Entelurus aequoreus, assembly GCF_033978785.1. NCBI lineage: Eukaryota > Metazoa > Chordata > Actinopteri > Syngnathiformes > Syngnathidae > Entelurus > Entelurus aequoreus. The sequence goes on along the minus strand of NC_084735.1, from coordinate 26,287,357 downwards.
AATAAAATTGAGTTTGTGTCAAAATATTCTGGGGGTTTTTCAAAGTTGATTTTAGTTATGCAAGTAAATTAAATTCAAGTAAATTAACTGTGATTAATCCAGATTATTCAGAATTTAGGTGCGATTAATCTTATCTATTTAGTATATATATATATATATACACTACCGTTCAAAAGTTTGGGGTCACATTGAAATGTCCTTATTTTTGAAGGAAAAGCACTGTACTTTTCAATGAAAATAACTTTAAACTAGTCTTAACTTTAAAGAAATACACTCTATACATTGCTAATGTGGTAAATGACTATTCTAGCTGCAAATGTCTGGTTTTTGGTGCAATATCTACATAGGTGTATAGAGGCCCATTTCCAGCAACTATCACTCCAGTGTTCTAATGGTACAATGTGTTTGTTCATTGGCTCAGAAGGCTAATTGATGATTTGAAAACCCTTGTGCAATCATGTTCACACATCTGAAAACAGTTTAGCTCGTTACAGAAGCTACAAAACTGACCTTCCTTTGAGCAGATTGAGTTTCTGGAGCATCACATTTGTGGGGTCAATTAAATGCTCAAAGTGGCCAGAAAAAGAGAACTTTCATCTGAAACTCGACAGTCCATTCTTGTTCTTAGAAATGAAGGCTATTCCACAAAATTGTTTGGGTGACCCCAAACTTTTGAACGGTAGTGTATATATATATATATTTTTTTCTTTTTCTTTAAGCTTTCCTGTGCAGTCACATGGGCAAATTATAAATGTGATTAAAAAAAGTAATCGTCACTCTTGTCACATTCTTGACATAAGAAAATAGATGAAAAAGTCTTATCATTTCATCATCTCTGTTCTCAGGCAATCCTCCAAACCCCGGCGGCCTTCATGCAGCGGCCCCTGTGTGGCTTCCAGCCCACCTACCCGTACATTCCGCGGGAGGCGGTGGACCTGCCCCCCATCATCTGCTTACCAGACGGGGAAGAGCACAAGGGCCCGCACGGCTTCCAGCGCCGCACCCCGGAGCAGCAGCTGGAGTTGAGCCGCTCCTGCATCCGCGCTCCTCCCAACCGGAGCGTCCTGAGAAGCGACACGGCAGACGGTTACATACACAGCACAAGCGTGGAGGGGCTGCCGGAGCAACCCCCTCCCTCTTACAGTGTGACTATGGAGGGCGGACTACAGAAAGGTCCTAAAAGATTACAAACAAGTTGGCATCCCGGAAGGAGCCTGACATCCACTGAAACTGTTCTTCATAACTCCTCCGTCACTTGAGAGACTTTTCTATCAGATATTTTCTATTAGGTGCTAAAATATCTCCTTCTGTTCGTGTCTATTTTTATAAGCTTCTCCATTTGTGACAAACTCTGTCGGCCCCCATGGGAATGTACACTAGAATGCAAGCTGACGTTGCACTTGAAAGCGGAAAGGCTTCCGCTTTTTTTAATTGTTTTCCATGTGAGAAGAGCTGCTACTGTAAAGTCGGTGCTTTTTGCTTCAGCCTGGCATATACTTGATCACGTTAACGCCCGAGGCAAGTCTCCGTTTTTTTGTTTTATCATTCGTGGCGCGCGGACGCCGCCGTCCCAAGCACTTTTGCCTCTGAATAAACAAAAAGACAGGAAGGCGGAGGAGGACTCCGTATAAGCCATGCACAGCAATACTCGAGCAGCTGAGCTAAATCGAAGCTACAACTATAGACGAAATATCCTTGTCGTTTACATTTTCATGTTATTTAACAAATATTTTGTATTTAAAATGTGTAGCGGTTTACAATAAAGGACTGAAACTGATGGAGTGTTTTATTTTTTTTAGAGATGTCCGATAAATGTTTTAAAATGTAATATCGGAAATTATCGGTAACGTTTTTTTTTTGTTATCGGTATCGTTTTTTTTTATTTTTTTTTTTAAATAATTAAATCAACATAAAAAAACACAAGATACACTTACAATTAGTGCACCAACCCAAAAAACCTTCCTCTCCCATTTACACTCATTCACACAAAAGGGTTGTTTCCTTCTGTTATTAATATTCTGGTTCCTACATTATATATCAATATATATCAATACAGTCTGCAAGGGATACAGTCCGTAAGCACACATGATTGTGCGTGCTGCTGGTCCACTAATAGTACTAACCTTTAACAGTTAATTTTACTCATTTTCATTAATTACTAGTTTCTATGTAACTGTTTTTATATTGTTTTACTTTCTTTTTTATTCAAGAAAATGTTTTTAATTTATTTATCTTATTTTATTTTATGAATTTTTTTTTAAAAAGGACCTTATTTTCACCATACCTGGTTGTCCAAATTAGCATAATAATGTGTTAATTCCACGACTGTATACATCGGAATCGGTTGATATCGGTATCGGTTGATATCGGTATCGGTAATTAAAGAGTTGGACAATATCGGATATCGGCAAAAAGCCATTATAGGACATCCCTAATTTTTTTCGTTACTTTGATGACGTTTTACTCGACAAAAGTGCACGTCAAAAACATACTAAAGTAATGTTACCATCCATCCATCCATTTTCTACCGCTTATTCCCTTAGGGGTCGCGGGGGTGCTGGAGCCTATCTCAGCTACAATCGGGCGGAAGGCGGGGTACACCCTGGACAAGTCGCCACCTCATCACAGGGCCAACACAGTAATGTAAAGTTACCAAAAAAAGTAATTGATTTGAAAAGGAATCAGAGCAGCTCCTACGTACTGCAAAAAGGGAAAAGGTGGCACAAGTTTCAAACCGAGGTATGAATTGTTAAATAAAAGTGTGAAATTAATCATCTTCCTGTAGACCAGGGGCCATATTTATCAAGCTTCTTAGAAATTACTCCTAAGAAGTCTGCTGAGAGTTGACTTATGAGTAAAAAAATTATTCGCTGAAAGCTGCACTTAAAAGTTAGTTATCAAGCGTCTTACTCACACTTTCAGCGAAGTGTAGGACTGAATCTTAAGTGTCACACTCAGAGCTGAATTACGACATTACTATGTGCCGTAAACGGAATTTTAGGTGACGTCATTTCTGTGTCCATAGAAATGACCAATCACGGAAGGGAATCCCTTGTCTAAGAATAAAGAAATATCTTAGAAATATTTAAGTGGACAATGGGAGTGTATATTTTGACAATAAACTACAAAATAATACAAAACAAACAAACAATATTGGCAATGAATCAAAAATAAATGTTTCCTTTTCTTTCCAATTCATTACTTAGGCAACTAATTTGAAACTGGTGTGGGTGGCTCTATATATACTAGCCCACTGCAGCCACATGCAGAAATCAACATGGAATCGAAAACAAAACCAAACTGGCGAGAGGAGGAGACACTGTTGTTAGTAGAGCTAGTCGAGGAAAGGAAGGTCATCATTAAAGGCAAGTTCAGCCCGACGCTTACCAGCCATGACAAAAAACAGGCATGGGAAGACATATCAAATCAACTAACCACCTCTCAAACCTTCAGCCATCGGTCACCAGCTGACTGCGAGAAAAAGTGGTATAACGTTCTCTCGAAAAGCAGCTTCAGACCATTTTCATTTAGTATCCGTGCGTCATGGGTGGACCCAGGCCACTTGGGTACCACATCCAAGATTTTGTAGTCTGCATCGAACACTACTTGCGTGTTGATGCTGTGGTACCTCTTCCTATTAACAAACACACTCTCGTCCACACTTGGAGCGATGATCCTTATGTGTACCATCGATTGCCCCGACCACTCCAGGGAAGCCAGCTACCTGCATGAATGCAGTTTGCTTCTGCTGAATTATCCGGGGTGTAGTTGGAAAGTCAATGAAACGCATGACGAGGTGAGGAGCAGTAAGGGCCATTATTGTTTCCATAACAATTTTCTTACTGATGGTTGTGATGGCCCCAAATCATCAGCGTTACACTGTTGCATTTTCCCAGTGGCGAGATATCGAAGCATCGTGATGACCTTTAGTTCTGCTGTGGAAGCTCTGCTGCGTGATGTTGCTGATGAGATGACGCCCCTTATTAAATCTGTGACAAAAATAATACCCGCTCTGTCTAAACCAGGGGTCGGCAACCTGCGGCTCTAGAGCCGCATGCGGCTCTTTAGCGCCGCCCTAGTGGCTCTCAGGAGCTTTTTTAAAAATGTATGAAAAATGGAAAAAGATGAGGAATTTTTTTTTTGTTTGTTTTAATATGGTTTCCGTAGGAGGACAAACATGACGCAAACCTCCCTAATTGTTATAAAGCACACTGTTTATATTAAACATGCTTCACTGATTCGAGTATTTGGCGAGCGCCGTTTTGTCCTACTAATTTTGGCGGTCCTTGAACTCACCGTAGTTTGTTTACAAGTATAACTTTCTCCGACTTTCTAAGACGTGTTTTATGCCACTTCTTTTTCTGTCTCATTCTGTCCACCACACTTTTAACGTTGTGCGTGAATGCACAAAGGTGAGTTTTGTTGATGTTATTGACTTGTGTGGAGTGCTAGTCAGACATATTTGGTCAGTGCATGACTGCAAGCTAATCAATGCTAACATGCTATTTAGGCTAGCTATATGTACGCATTGCAGCATTATGCCTCATTTGTAGGTATATTTGAGGTCATTTAGTTTCCTTTAAGTCATCTTAATTCAATTTATATCTCATGACACACTATCTGTATGTAATATGCAGTGGAGGCTGGTGACTTCCAGAATTGAGGAGGCCATTTTTTTCCGCTTGCTCACTTCACTCGCGATGGAATGTTCCCTGTTCTCTTATCTGTCTTTGTGCTGGCCAAAGGCATACTATTTGGAGTGTAAGCTACAGTCAGAAAGTTCTTGCTGATGCAATTCATTGTGCAGAGCTTAGCCTTGTGCCTTCCTGAAGAAATTACATTGCTGTAAGTCTATGAGCCTGCCTGATAATTAAGCTGAGAAATGACATTTGGATGTTATATAAACGCCAAGTGAACATGTGTAAAAGGCAGGAATTTTAATTATGTAGTTAAAAACAATTTTGTTTAGCTTACATTTTTCATTCTTCTACAGCTTCAACATGTAATCACCAATTTAATCAAGTTTAGCATATAAAAAAAATAAGATAACACTTTCTTTATCATATGTAGTTTTATTCAATATATTTAATATAAAATATGTAAAAATATGGTTCCAGTTGGCTTTATCTGCTGAGAAACACAGACAAAATGGAGTGTTATTACTACTGAGAACTAGTGGTGTAACACTGGTAGAGACATCTAATTAGTTCAACTCACATCTGGTTTAGCTGAGGGGCGGCATGCTCTCTCCTGGACACCACTCCACAGGTTGGTGCTGGCTTCATTTACTATTAAATTGCGCCAGAATCTCGCCGATTTCCGAGGTCGTTTTAAGCAAAAGTATTTGGCTATATGAGCTATAAACTTCACGGATGATAGCCAGGGGTGTTCTCTAAATTTCCTGAAAAGCACAAGTTGATAGGACACTCGTAGCCACTATGGCGAGTGTTTGTTTGACTGAAGTGGCTGGCGAATTCTCAAAATGGCTTCTGTGTTGATTAGGAAAGGAAAGGATTGATTCCAAATGAACCAGTAGCATGTGATTGGACGAACAAAATGTCAATCTTTCAGCCCTGGACACAATGCATGGTGAGGCCAGGCCTCCGTTGCCCACCCATTTTCAGTGATCTGGCCAATCACATATTGGCATGAAAAAGCATGCATTACATTGACTTCTATGAGAAGCTAATTTCCTAGGGGAGGCCTGGCCTCCCTTAATACAAACTGATAGGGAAATCTGGCCTGTTGCTTTACAATTGCAATATTGGGTTTTAGCCATGGGAACATTTAGATTTATGAACAAAACTAAAATAATATGAATATAAAAAATAAAAAATATGTTTTTTGTTAAAATAAATAAATAAAATAAATATATTTATTGTTTTTTTTAAATCTCTCTCTTCTCTCAAATTATTGGGGAGGCCAGGCCTCCTCCACCTCTATGGAGGAGCCTCCACTGGTAATATGGCTTTTAATTTTTTGCGGCTCCAGACAGATTTGTTTTTGTATTTTTGGTCCAATATGGCTCTTTCAACATTTTGGGTTGCCGACCCCTGGTCTAAACGATACCGTTTGATCAGCTGCTCGTCATCAAACAGAGCCAGGACATCCTTCCGCTCCCTGAACGTTCGCACACGTCTCTCTCGCCTCAGTGCCATCCCCCGCTGGCAACTCCTAACCACTTAGGACACCTCTGAAGGTCTCTTAAATATCGTGGAGAGTAGGAGTGATTCTTAGACTTAAGAAAGTTGATAAATAGCTTTTATTCTTAAATTTGAGAGTAGGACTACATTTCGCAAATTCTCAGGACTTAAGTGTAAAATGGCACTCTAAGATGCTTGATAAATACGGCCCCAGAGCTGGGCAAATATTTTGACTCGGGGGGCCACATTGAGAGAAAAAATGTGTCTGGGGGGCCTATGTGTGTATAAATGATATATACACATGTAGCTGTAAAAAAAATATCCTGTACAGTATGTTAAGTTAAAGTATCAATGATTGTCACACACACACTAGGTGTGGTGAAATTACCCTCTGCATTTGACCCATCCCCTTGTTCACCCCCTGGGAGGTGAGTGGAGAAGTGAGCAGCAGCGGGGGCCGCGCCCGGGAATCATTTGTTGATTTAACCCCCAATTCCAACCCTTGATGCTGAGTGTCAAGCAGGGAGGTAATGGGTCCCATTTTTATAGTGTGTTTGGGTCCATTTTTTCAGGAACACTAATACCAAAAGTCACAATAGAATTCTAAAAAAGGTATGACAGACCACCTAAAAAAAACAAATGGAAGTTTTTTACTGGATGGGACACCCAAAATGTACATTAAAATGAAGAAAGTGGGATTTACAATATTTAATATGAACAATAAAACACTGAATATTAACAACATACCTGCTCAGTGGCCTTGTGGTTAGAGTGTCCGCCCTGAGGTCGGTAGGTCGTGAGTTCAAACCCCGGCCGAGTCATACCAAAGACTATAAAAATGGGACCCATTACCTCCCTGCTTGGCACTCAGCATCAAGGGTTGGAATTGGGGGTTACATCACCAAAATGATTCCCGAGCGTGGCCACCGCTGCTGCTCACTGCTCCCCTCACCTCCTAGGGGGTGGAACAAGGGGATGGGTTAAATGCAGAATGTAATTTCACCACACCTAGTGTTTGTGTGACTATCAATGGTACTTTAACTTTAACATATGAGCATCGCTCCTCGATAGACATCTTTATTATCATTTCCTTCCTTACCCTTTCCATCCTTTGTAACTGAGCTACTGTGTGGAACAATTTCCCTTGTGGATCAATAAAGTTTGTCTAAGTCTAACATCGCTCCTCCATAGACATCTTTTACAATCAAGCAAAACACAACAAAAATGTAACAAACACCTACAATATGATATATTGTCACTTTTATGCGGAAATTTGTTCTAAAAATTGGCTTCCGCATATGCTCCTGACACATGCGTTTCGAGTTGGATGCTCTGAAAACAAACCCCGCCCACTCTTCTTTGTTCCTGTCTGAGCTGCTAAATGGTAAATGGGTTATACTAGCATAGCGCTTTTCTACCTTCAAGGTACTCAAAGCGCTTTGACACTATTTCCACATTCACCCATTCACACACACATTCACACACTGATGTCGGGAGCTGCCATGCAAGGCGCTAACCACGACCCAAGGGTGAAGTGTCTCGCTCAAGGACACAACGGACATAACGAAGTTGGTAGAAGGTGGGGATCGAACCAGGAACCCTCAGGTTGCTGGCACGGCCACTCTCCCAACTGTGCCACGCCATCAGCTGCTGTGATGTAGATTACCGTAATAACTCGTACAACACTCAAAAGCGCAGATTTCAACGACTGAAACACTTTCTATGGTTCAAGACTTACAGTAATTTAAAAACACCATAATGGTGGCTACAGTTTTGATGTTAAAGGTTTAAAAAAATGTAGAACGTCCAGCAGGCCGGATTGAAAATCTTAATGGGCCGCATGTGGCCTGCGGGCCGTATTTTGCCCAGGTCTGTTTTAGACTCTATCGCCATGGGATTATCTTTTCCAATGAAGTGAACTACAATAGTTTAAAGAAACCATACCTAGGTACAAAATACAGATTTTAAAACAAAATTCTAAATATACAAAAACTTCTATGGAAGCCACTAGGGCTGTGAATCTTTGGGTGTCCCACGATTCGATTCAATATTGATTCTTGGGGTCACGATTCGATTCAAAATCGATTTTTTTTCAATTCAACACGATTCTCGATTCAAAAACTATATTTTCCCAATTCAAAAGGATTCTCTATTCATTCAATACATAGATTTCAGCAGGATCTACCCCATTCTGCTGACATGCAAGCAGAGTAGGAGATTTTTGTAAAAAGCTTTTATAATTGTAAAGGACAATGTTTTATCAACTGATTGCAATAATGTAAATTTGTTTCAACTATTAAATGAACCAAAACTATGACTTATTTTATCTTTGTGAAAATATTAGACACAGTGTGTTGTCAAGCTTATGAGATGCGATGCGAGTGTAAGCCACTGTGACACTATTGTTCTTTTTTTTTTTTTTTTTTTTTTAATGTCTAATGATAATGTCAATGAGGGATTTGTAATCACTGCTATGTTGAAATTGTAACTAATATTAATACTGTTGTTGATAATATTCATTTTTGTTTCACTACTTTTGGTTTGTTCTGTGTCGTGTTTGTGTCTCCTCTCAATTGCTCTGTTTATTGCAGTTCTGAGTGTTGCTGGGTCGGGTTTGGTTTTGGAATCGGATTGCATTGTTATGGTATTGCTGTGTATTGTTGTGTTGGAATTATTTTATTTAATTTTAAAAAAAATAAATAAATAAATAAAAATCGATTTTTAAAAAATGAGAATCGACTCTGAATCGCACAACGTGAGAATCGCGATTCGAATTCGAATCGATTTTTTCCCACACCCCTAGAAGCCACTAAAAATATGTCTAATCTTGGCAAGTCATAATTATGAGATTTAAAAAAAAGTTGAAATCATGAGATGAGAAAGTCATAATTATGAGATTAAAGAGTAAGTACGACTTTATATTTCGTAATTATGACTTCGCATTGAGGTATTTGTTAGTGCCCGAAACGGGCTTCCATACAAGTACATTACAGGAGTATACTCCTGAAGTCTTGGTATGTTTACCGGTATGCACTACAAAAAAAAATAATCTTGCATGGTTTTGGTTGAAACCAACTTTTTAAAACACATGCAAAAACCTTAATTAGGTTTTTCACTTTTAAAAGGTGTGTTTAACGAACATAGAAAACTCCCTTAAGTAATGTGTTTTTGTTTAAAGAAAAAAAAAAAAAAAAACACGCAAAAGTTTCAAACAATTCCTCATGAAGTGGACTGAATAATTTTTTTTTAAATCATTTAACCTGGCATTATTATTATCACATATATCAAGTTTCCCTTTACTTCAGAGCAGTAGAGATTAACCGATTTACATGGTGTTATTATCAGTTAATAATAGGAATTAGGGGTTGGGGGAAAAATCGATTCGTATTCGAATCGCGATTCTGACGTTGTGCGATTCAGAATCGATTCTCATTTTTTTAAAAATCGATTATTTTTTTTTAATTAATTTTTTATTTTTTTTTATTTATTTTTTTTATTAATCAATCCAACAAAACAATACACAGCAATACATAAAAATGCAATCCCTCATTGACATTATCAATAGACATTAAAATAAAAAAGAACAATAGTGTCAGAGTGGCTTAAACTTGCATCACATCTCATAAACTTGACAACACACTGTGTCCAATATTTTCACAAAGATAAAATAAGTCATATTTTTGGTTCATTTAATAGTTAAAACAAATGTACATCATTGCAAACAGTTGATAAAACATTGTCCTTTACAATTATAAAAGCTTTTTACAAAAATCTACTACTCTGCTTGCATCTCAGCAGACTGGGGTAGATCCTGCTGAAATCCTATGTATTGAATGAATAGAGAATCCTTTTGAATCTTGGCAAAAATCTTACCCACACGATTATCAAATGTAATAGGAAAATTAATTCATACTGACTAAACTGGCTTCATGGAAGGTCGACAATCTTCAGACAATACAAGGAAATTGTTTAATGTTATTTACTATGCTAGAAGTCTCCCTTATCCCACAGCAGTATGTACTGTTGATGCGGAGAAGGCATTCCACCGCATAAACTGGTCATTTATGTTTTGCACATTACGTAAATTTGGATTTGGAGATAATTTTATACAATGGATTAAGATGCTTTATACAAGGCCCATGGCATCAGTCAAAACCAATAATCATATTTCAGAACCTTTTTTGTTCAAAAGAGGAGTAAAACAGGGATGTCCTGCATCTGGATTATTATTTAATTTGGTTATTGAACCCTTAGCTGCAAAAATAAGAAGTGAAAATAATATTCATGGTATAAATATTGGCTCTCAGTATAATAAGCTATCGATGTATTGTGACGACATAATTTTTTTACCTGTCACATGTTAACTCCTGTCTTCTTTATATCAATAATGTCATCACTGAATATGGCTGTTTATCAGGGTATAAAGTTAATTGGGACAAATGTGACATATTACCACTTAATAAACACTGCAAGAAATTACAAGTTCAGAACTCCAAAATTAAATTGTATTGCATTATTATGGTATTGTTGTGTATTGTTTGAAAAAATTAAAAAAATAAAAAAGTTTTTGAACCGAGAATCGTTTTGAATTGAAAAAAAAAATCGATTTTGAATCGAATCGTGACCCCTAGAATCGATTTTGAATCGAATCGTGGGACACCCAAAGATTCCCAGCCCTAATAGGAATCATAATAATACATCATTGTTATTCATATGATTTATGACCTAGTAACACTTCTGCTGTTCTTAACTTTAATCAAGGGTCTTTGAACGCACCATAGTTAATTGCAATGGGATGCAAAAGTGGAACTTGCACATAACTTTCTCCTATGCTGTCACAGATAGATTTATTATATATTTACCTTCTTTATGACCTCATCCTTGTTCCAAATTGCTGGCGAATGCTTAAAAGTGAGCTTTGACGCTGTTAAACCTATATGACAGGTTCGGGACGAACCATCCATCATTTTTTAAGGAGGTTGTAGGTATAGTGAGACGTTCTTATTTTGATTTTGCAACCTTATTATTAAACTGTATTTTGTTTTATTATCTATGACGTTTTCTAAATAACTTACATATTTAAAAGACAATTTTACCACTTAACTTTTGCACTTCGACGCCCCTGAGTGTAACAAATGTATGTACAGGACATAAGCTCAAATCAAAAATACATGTTTATATATTTTTCTCTATCGAGTCAATTATTTAGCCCTTTATGTTAACAATAAAACAAACCCCTCGAAACAATAATGTTCACCAAAAAAGAGAAACTGCAGTGTCACCTCCAAGCCACTACGGGCGCTGTGGAATCATCACTCTTCCTGATAGCGCTTCCGGGTACACGTCATGTCAACTGGAGTTTTTATCTTCTGCGCCTGCGCGTTGCCAACTCCTTTGCTGTTTAGGACTGGAAGAGACTACAGACGGTAACAAGCTCTCCTTCTTTTTCTCGGTTTCTTACCAAACTGCACTTTTATTTAACGCTAGCATTTTATGAACATATATTTAAACATTATTGTAGGATGGTTTGGCGTTTGAGAGTGTTGTTATATTAGAGTAACAGTGCGGTATTGAAGGATAGCGTAGGTCCACGTAAGCGTCTCTGACAATGAAGTGTATCCTATGTTATGTTATGTTAGCCACCTCAACTTTGACCAGACAGTCTTAATAAAGTCGTGTTACACTTAAATTTTAAATGTAAACTATACAATGGGGTCAGGCTTGCTTAAAATGCTATATGTTTTTAGTGGGAGTTTGTTACACATCTATGACACTGTATTCTTAACGGCCATTAGCATCATGTTGCCATGTTTGTTTGTTTTTTGCAGACCATGAAGACGCTGCACATCTTGTTGCTTCTGGCCCTGCTCGCCTTGGGCTCTGGAGAAGAAGGAGCCCGTTTGCTGGCGTCCAAATCCTTGCTCAACCGTTATGCCGTGGAGGGTCGTGACCTGACCCTGCAATATAACATCTACAACGTGGGCTCCAGGTTGAAACATTATTAGCCCCGGTGCTATTTTCCCCCACGACGTGGAATGCAAGCGTATGACTGATGTTTGTATTCTTTTGCAGTGCCGCCCTGGAGGTAGAGCTGTCAGACGATTCCTTCCCCCCTGAGGACTTTGGAATCGTTTCGGGAATGCTGAACGTGAAATGGGACAGGATTGCACCGTATCCTTTGCATCTGGGAGTATTTTAGGATATTATTTTTATGTTTGAGGAGTCAAATCTGTGATGACAGCTCGTCAAACACACCTTGGCTCCACATTGTGGCGGATTTTCTTTACCGTCATTAATTTTTTTGTACCTGCTCTGCAGTAACTTCACTGTGCTAGCTGTTGCTGTCATGGCCGGGGGTGTTTGTTTACTTATTCAGCTTCAGAGAGTACCAGGTATCAATTAGTTGTAATACATGTATGATATTTTTAGATCATTGCTTTTACTACACCTACTCAGTGGCCTAGTGGTTAGAGTGTCCGCCCTGAGATCGGTAGGTCGTGAGTTCAAACCCCGGCCGAGTCGTACCAAAGACTATAAATATTACAATATTACTTAAAGAAGTTGATATTACAATATTAAATATGAACAATAAAACACTGAATATTAACAACATACCTGCTTAGTAGCCTTGTGGTTAGAGTGTCCGCCCTGAGATCGGTAGGTCGTGAGTTCAAACCCCCGGCCGAGTCATACCAAAGACTATAAAAATGGGACCCATTACCTCCCTGCTTGGCACTCAGCATCAAGAGTTGGAATTGGGGGTTAAATCACCAAAAATGATTCCCGGGCGCAGCCACCGCTGCTGCCCACTGCTCCCCTCACCTCCCTGGGCGTGAGCAAGGGGATGGGTCAAATGCAGAGGACAAATTTCACCATGTATGTGACAATCATTGGTACTTTAACTTTAACTTACAATGTGTTTTATACACGCACAACTGAACCGATCCAATGCCCAATGCACGTGTTTGATTGAGTGCAGAGTTGCGCGATATATAAATTTTATATATATATAGATTTAGCCAATGATAGTTTCTAATACCATTGCCATATCGTGATAATGCATGTTAATGACACATTCTAGCTGTGTCCTGCAAATTTGAAAGAGACAAACGAACGAAGGCGTCCTCAACGCAATGTAGCATCCTCGCTCTTAAATCACCAATCTAAACTTAAGGTTTTTTTAAAGAGGTATTATTATCAATGGCTAAACATGCTACACTACACTCTGTTGGAGGATACAAAAAAAGCACAACAAACTGCTAAGCCGGAGCCCTTGAATGTAAACAGGGGTGGTCTGATTGATACAGATATCAACAGTAACGATACCAAGTACAGTATCAGGTAATGGTTGATACAATGAGTAGATCGATGTTTTATTATCACAAACATTTTTTGTGGCGTTTGTTATTGTTTACAAACTCAGGAAAAAAAGAGCCAATAATAGTTTTTGCTTTTGTGTAACTATTTTGCACTAATGACTTTATTATAAATGTATGGAATAAAAGGGAATAAGGAAATAGTATGAATATTAATTTATATTGTTACACCCCCTTCTTGTTTTTATGGGATTACCAAAATGTAAGTTAATATTTTTAAATATATGAACATTGGTATGACCAATACTGCCCCTGTGACTACTTGGTGTTGGATCGATACCCAAATTTGTAGTACCGTATTTTTAGGAGTATAAGTCGCTCCAGAGTATAAGTCGCACCGGCCGAAAATGCATAATAAAGAAGGAAAAAAACATATATAAGTCGCACTGGACTACAAGTCGCATTTTTTGGGGAAATTGATTTGATTAAACCCAACACCAAGAATAGACATTTGAAAGGCAATTTAAAATAAATAAAGAATAGTGAACAGGCTGAATAAGTGTACGTTATATGACGCATAAATAACCAACTGAGAACGTGCCTGGTATGTTAACGTAACATATTATGGTAAGAGTCATTCAAATAACTATAACATATAAATATAGAACATGCTATACGTTTACCAAACAATCTGTCACTCCTAATCACTAAATCCCATGAAATCTTATACGTCTAATCTCTTACGTGAATGAGCTAAATAATAATATTTTATATTTTACGGTAATGTGTTAATAATTTCACACATAAGTCGCTCCTGAGTATAAGTCGCACCCCTGGCCAAACTATGAAAAAAAACTGCGACTTATAGTCCGAAAAATACGGTATTGCCCAAAACTAATGTAAAATATCCAATCAGCAGAAGAATAATTGTTTTGTTACATTTTAGCAGAAGTGTAGATGGATCCGCATTAAAGCAGAAAGTAACCAGATATTAACAGTAAATGAGCAATTAGATGAATAGGTACAGCTTCAAATAACGCAGTATGTTACGGCTAAATTAGGAGCCTTTGTTTTGGTTGTGAAATAATTATATTATAATTTATGCAAAATTATATATCGTTATCGCAGAAGGTTGCAATGTATATCGCAATATAGATTTCAGGCCATGTCGCCCATCCCTGATTGAGTAAAGGCTGTTGTCCTTAACGTGAGGACATTCAGAGCCAGCAACGTGTCTCACACCGTTGTGTTGCGACCCCTAAAGGCCGGCTACTTTAACTTCACCTCGGCCTCCGTCAGCTACCTCGCTCAGGAGGGCGGACAAGTTGTGGTAAAGATCACCTTTATTTTTTTTGGATTTATTCAAATGAATGTGTACAGTGAGGTGACGGTGATTTGTCTCAGGTTGGCTACACCAGTGCACCCGGTCAAGGCGGCATCCTCGCTCAAAGGGAGTTCGATCGTCGCTTTTCCCCGCATTATGTAAGTTTCACAGTCACACTCAACACTTTTCTGTACTCTGACGCTCAATGCTTCCGTGTTTCCCCTGTCTTAGTTGGACTGGGCCGCCTTCGGTGTGATGACGCTGCCCTCCATCGGCATCCCGCTCCTCTTATGGTACTCCAGCAAGAGGAAGTACGACTCTCCAAAGGCAAAGAAGAACTGAGAGGACCGGGCGAGATGAGGGGGAGGGCAGATCTATAAAGGGTTAATAAACCGGGCGCAGGATCTTTGAGAAGCTTAATAACCCATATTGGGGGTGAAAGGTGAATGCAAAAGTACAGCGACCGTTTTGTGTAATTTGATCAAGTTGACGTCATGTGGAGGAGAACAATTACAGTGTCAGTTATTTACTATAACTGTAATGAATTTTTATTGAAGTTATTGGACTTCAATATTAATAAAAATGAGATGGTTTTTTTAACAAAAAAGGTCTGTTTTTTTTTACTCAATTTACTGGAGTGAAATAATAAAATGGCTGCATTTAATGATATACATTTATGTATATACAAACAACTAAACTCTGAGCTACTGTAAATACTATCTTAGTATTTACAATCATCCCTCGGCACATAGCGCTTTAAATTTTGCAGCCTCACTCTCTCGGTTTTTCAAAATACTGTATATTTAAATTTTAGATTTTACTATGGCCTTTTAATTAAAAGTATGCTCCATCCATCCATTTACTACCACGTGTCCCGTTCGGGGTCGCGGGGGTGCTGGAGCCTATCTCAGCTGCATTTGGGTGGAAGGCGGTATACACCCTGGACAAGTCGCCACCTCATCACCAACCCAGATGGATAGACAACATTCACACTCACATTCACACACTAGGGCCAATTTAGTGTTGCCAATCAACCTATCCCCAGGTACATGTTTTTGGAGGTGGGAGGAAGCCGGAGTACCCGGAGGGAACCCACGCAGTCACGGGGAGAACATGCAAACTCCACCAAGAAAGATCCCGAGCGCAGGATCGAACCCAGGACCTTCGTATTGTGAGGCAGACTCATTAACCCCTCTCCCACCGTGCAAAGTATGCTTATTTAGGCAAATGTTTCTTGTTTGGCCCAAATAAAGCATTTAAGAATAAACATTGTCTAAATTAACTTCAATGAACTTCCTGCATTTGAAACAATTGTATTGTTGATAATAGAGGTAATTATTAATTATCAATAGTGTTATTTCTATTGGTATTTGTATTGTTCTATTTGTAGTGCAATAATGTTCATTGTCATTTCTGTGTTATTACTATTTACTTCACTAACTCTTTTTGCTATAATTTTTCATATCGTATTTGCTGATTTTTTGTTGTCTCTCTGTCTTATCCCCTTCTTTCTCCCTCTGTCTTCTTTCTATCCCCTCCTGCTTCGGTCTGGCTGGACCAAACATGAATATAAATCCATTTAATTAAGTCAAATACTTTTGTAAAGTAAATCTGTACAGCACATATGGACATCTACATCAACAATATGATTTGCCTGAGTAGCTGGACAGGACAAAAAACAACAACCCTAAATGAACAATACTGTACGGTATTGTTCAGCATCAAATAAGTTGCAGTATTTTCACAGGTTACTGTAAGTCAATATTACTGTACAATTGGCCTTATGTTTTATATGTATTACAATATAGCATATGTGTTACTTTGTTTTATGTCTATACTATATATGGGCTGTTTAAAAATTTATTTATAATAAGAATTCCTACTTTGGAGAATTTCTATTATTGCAGTGGGGTTTAAAAACAACTGTAAAATACTGCATTCTCAAACTATGGCGGTACGCAGGCATCATGTAGTGCTACTCAGGAATACTGTCACGCACTCCCATCAGAGGCAACAGAAGATGTCAATGATGGTAACAGCTTGAGAAAAATAAAGAAAAACAAGTTTCAAACCCCTTACGCTAACTTGAATTATGTTTACAGGATAGGACTATGGTGCACTGAAAATATAAATTTTACTAATATAGATTTATTTTGGGGGGGAAATAACTAATATATTTGGTAAGCAGCATAGGTTCTCTGTGTCACATTTTGGGAATCACATATACTGAAGTGCATTTGCATTTTCCTAAAATCCTATACAGTATACCGTATTTTTCGGACTATAAGTCGCAGTTTTTTTTTCATAGTTTGGCCGGGGGTGCGACTTATACTCAGGAGCGACTTATGTGTGAAATTATTAACACATTACCGTAAAATATCAAATAATATTATTTAGCTCATTCACGTAAGAGACTAGACGTATGAGATTTCATGGGATTTAGCGATTAGGAGTGACAGATTGTTTGGTAAACGTATAGCATGTTCTATATGTTAGTTATTTGAATGACTCTTACCATAATATGTTACGTACACATACCAGGCACGTTCTCAGTTGGTTATTTATGCGTCATATAACGTACACTTATTCAGCCTGTTGTTCACTATTCTTTATTTATTTTAAATTGCCTTTCAAATGTCTATTCTTGGTGTTGGGTTTAATTAAATACATTTCTCCCAAAAATGCGACTTATACTCCAGTGCGACTTATATATGTTTTTTTCCTTCTTTATTATGCATTTTCGGCCGGTGCGACTTATACTCTGGAGCCGGTGGAGCGACTTATACTCCGAAAAATACGGTATACTAAAATTATACCACAATTTAATGTTTAAAGCTTGAATTTTAGGCACAATACCTTTTTATGGAGGAACAGTTTATACATTTTAAACTATTTCATCTGTTTTATTGCAGCTGTAAAGTCACCAACATTAACACACTAAGAAATACAAACATTTCATTTACCATGAATTGATTAACGTGGACCCCGACTTAAACAAGTTGAAAAACTTATTCGGGTGTTACCATTTAGTGGTCAATTGTACGGAATATATACTGTACGTGCAATCTACTAATAAAAGTTTCAATCAATCAAAAAAAAAAACTGTGTTGTGAATCTGTAAAATAACTTTTGTAATTGAATTAATGAAATGAATCAACTGGTAAAATATATTTTAATTTACTGAGATACGATTTTTTTCATATTTGTTTAAAACTCAATAATAGTATTTCTCACACTGCGTTGTCCTGCGTTAAAGCACTTCCGGTTATGTTTTGAAAAGCGCGACTGTATTCCGGAAGTGGAAGTCACTCACGCACTCAATGACAGAAGTGGCGGGTCTGACACAATTCGTTTTAACGGAAATAAGGAACGGCAGCTTGGTTCACGGGAGGGGGCGGGAGGTGTGCACTTAATAACGCCCCTTATTCGAAACTCGCGGCGTGGGACGCTAATTCTGTGGACATGACATCGACGGGGTGTCACGACATGCGTACCTTTTCCGCATTCCGAGCGAACAAGTCGTGACGGCGACCAGCGTGAACACAAGCGACTGTCGGCGGGAACCAAGCCGAGGAGAGCGCTCCTCTTCCCGGGTGAGTACAGCCTGTTTATCGGCACTTTTCCACATGGACGTTATGCACACCGGACCCTTCTTGGGTTTCCCAGTGCTCTTCCCGATTGGTATTACGGTAGTGAGTGATGGCTGTGATTTGTTGCATACTTGCCAACCTTGAGACCTCCAATATCGGGAGGTGGGGGGAGGGGGGGCGGTGTGGTGGTGGGGTGGTGTTTGGGGCGGGGGGTGTGACCAAGGGCGTGGTTAAAAGGAGAGTATATTTACAGCTAGAATTCACCAAATCTAGTATTTCACATATATATATATATATGAAATACTTGACTTTCAGTGAATTCTAGCTATATATATATATTTTATTTTAATTTTATTATACATATAAATAAAAGACATACTTGAATTTCAGTGTTCTGCAGGCTATCCGGTAGGTGGCAGTATTGTCCTGTTTAAGAGTGTCACAACATTGCTGTTTACGGCAGACAAACTGCTTTACGGTAGACTAAACGTGACTGCTGTTGTTGTGTGTTGTTACCGCGCTGGGAGGACGTTAATGAAACTGCCTAACAATAAACTCACATAAGAAACCAAGAACTCTCTCTGCTTGTTGTGCACTCTACTCTCTAAAAGCTGTAGATGTTATGACGTCATTGGGCAGGCAAGCTGCTGGGAAAGCGGACGTGAGAACGGCTGTCCCCACTCAGGTCTGCATTGAGCTGGAGGGGGCGTGGCCTCCAGCTCCGGCTGAATACCGGGAGTTTGTCGGGAGAAGGGAGGTTGTCGGGAGAGGCGCTGAATACCGGGATTCTCCCGCTAAAAACGGGAGGGTTGGCAAGTATGGTTTATGGGCCATTTTGTCAACATGTCACAACAGGTTGGGATCTACAAAGTTGGGGGGGTGTTTTGATGAGATGGACCAGAGCATGCGCAGACAGCACACAGTTACATATTTAAGTTATTTTAATTTAAATGTAAAAATGCACTATTAGACCTGAAAGCAGCAAAAGTGACATATCTTACACTTTGCCATCATGTGCACATTGACGCATAAAGTGACTGCGTTCTTCAGTAAAAAAAAGAAAAGAATAATAAAGGAGACAGTACAGTACAGACAGTAGAGTAATGTGCTCCTACTAAATGGACTTCCTGGATTGTGTTTCATCGTCATCTTCCTACCCAGCACACCTCCAAGGAGTGTAAAATATGCCAAGAGAATAAACCAGCTACCTCCAGGATTACTCAAACTTCTTTTGTAGATGATCTAAAACAGACCTGGGCAATTATTTTCACTCGGGGGGGCCAAATTTAGAGAGAAAAAATGTGTCTGGGCGCCGGTATATCTATTTTTAGGAACACTAATATAAAACCTCACAATAATGTCTGATTGAATGATAACAACGTTTTGACAGACCGCCCTAAAAAACAGAATGGAATTTTAAATTTTTCTATGAAGGATAAAACACTGAATATTGACAACATATGAACGTCACACCCCCTCTCGATCGACATATTTTACAATCAAGCAAAATGCAACAAACAGCGAAATATGAACGCAAAGGGTAAAAAAAAACCACCTACAATCTGATACATCACATACATCACTGAGCTTTAGAACTTTGTTGTGAAAATCTCCTTCCACGTCTGTCCCTGACACCCACATTTCAGGCTGACACTGTGGAATTGCTCCCCACCCACACTGCTTGGTGCCTCATCTGAGCTGCTGTGACTTACATTACCATAGTAACTAATTAGATTACCATAGTAACTAGTATATCATGCAAAAGTGCAGATTCCAACCATTGAAATACTTTGTATAGTTTAAGACTTACGGTCATTTGAAAACATCACTGCACATCATAATGGCAGCTATAGTTTCCATCTTAAAGATCTAAAAAAATTATTTGGGAATGTCCGGCGGGCCAGATTGAAATACTTAACGGGCCACATGTGGCCCCCGAGCCTTAATTTGCGCAGGTCTGATCTAAAATGTCTGCGGCTTTTTCATTAAATTGCAAAGTTTTGGGATTTTGTTCTTCTTCTAAAACACAGGCATTAATCGCTTTCACTGAAGGCCACATCGCAGTTATGTTTTACCTCAGAGCAACACAATTTACTATGTGTTTGATTATAATTTTTTTTCTTGTACTTACAATGTAAAAAAAAAATCTGTAGATTAAGGGTTTGGTATGCTACATTGAGTGGTGTGGCGAGCCTCATTAAATAGTGTGCAGCCCTCCTTAACCGACACACCACATCGCATGGCGTGGTATGCCACATTAGATCATGTGGCAGGCGACATTAAATGTTGTGGGGGGCCAATTTAAATGGTGTGGCAGCCCACTTTAATTGACGTAGCGAGTCAGATCTGACCCCCGGGCCTTGAGTTTGACACTGTGCATTACACTCACAAGTTAACAGCAACATCATGCTAGGCTAGCGTATTTGCTGAAAAGAAAATCCAATTTACAGCTTCCACGTTTGTTGCGGACTGACTGATAGTTGGCAGAGATCTATACTCTATTTTCAGATGTTAAAGTACCAATGATTGTCACACACACACTAGGTGTGGCGAAATTATTCTCTGCATTTGACCCATCACCCTTGATCACCCCCTGGGAGGTGAGGGGAGCAGTGGGGAGCAGTGGGCAGCAGCGCTGGCTGCGCCCGGGAATCATTTTTGGTGATTTAACCCCCAATTCCAACCCTTAATGCTGAGTGCCAAGCAGGGAGGTAATGGGTCCCATTTTTATAGTCTTTGGTAGACTCAGAACCTACCGATCTCAGGGCGGACACTTGTAGCGAAGCCTGCTTTTTTTGCTCCAACAGGGGCCAGAACGTCTCTAGAAAGTTGAACATGGAGGACAAGATATTTATTAGGTAGTAAGTCAGTTGGCAATAGTCCACTTGGAATCTTCCGAGATGCAGAGCATTCCAGTCCAAATTAAACAAAAAAACATGGCTGACGTCCAAAACATTCTGTTTTCTGGAACTGGAAGCGAGGGTAAAACTTTGGACATTGTTTTTTTCCCACCACCGATAACAAAGAAACCCTCAAAAGTTGAACCATGACCAATCTTGTTACTTCCAAAATAAGCTGGAATCGTTATGTAACAGGAACCAGTCTCATCGTTCGAGAAACATTCGCACTGAAGTGAAAGTAAAAACTGGTATCTGGAAAGCAACCCTTGAGCATATTTAGTATGTAGTTCTAAAACCATTCTGAAAGTATCGTTCTTGGTTCTCAGGTAAGTTTTAAAAGTCAAACTGTTGCAGACTCACTGCACTGACAACTACTTTGGTAGTGTGTCAAGTGGGGAAGTCTGGCACAGGAAGTGGATGTTAAACAGCTGATGTCATAATACTTTCAAGGCGGGGTTGCGCTATGATAACAGAGGTAATGGGGAGAGGGAAGGGTCTAATACAAGAGCTGCAAAAACAAAAATATATTTCATTACCAGCATGATTCAGTGTGGTAGACTACAACTAAGACAAATGTTTTTTTTATGCTTTAGGTACATCTGGGGTAGAGGACCATGAACCACTTGAGGTTTAACATGAACTAAGTGGATTTAAGAAACAACCTGAAGGAAATTGCTATGGCCGTGTTTAAACCTGAGAATGTAGAGGACTTCTACGAAATCGGAGAAGTACTGGGAAGGTAGGTTTATATACTTTACCCTGACCTTTAATGCCAAACGAAGGTACGCCATACGTATTATGTCTTTCCCCATTGCAGTGGACATTTCGGTCAAGTCCGAAAAGTTTGCGAGTTGGCCACCGGCACGCATTGGGCGGCGAAGTTCATCAAGCTTCGCAAGACCTCGTGCAGCCGACTGGGCCTGGAAAGGAGCCGCGTGGAGCAGGAGGTGGAGGTGATCCAGGTTCTGCAGCACCCCAACATTGTTGCCCTCAAAGATGTCTTCGAGTGTCGGTCAGAGGTGGTGCTCATTTTGGAGATGTGAGTTGATGAGACGGCGTCTTGTTCATGAGAAACCTATGGGTTTGTGTTTAAATGCTTTGTAAGACGTGTTTGCATAGATATAATACAGATATACTCAAAGGGTTATCGTCATTAGACAAATAGCCAATGACTTAAAGGACCCATAGCGTCCGGATGACCAAAATTTCACCTATTTTTTGCTCCTAAAATGAATCTGGCAGTCATTTCCCATAATGTCTATTAGTTTTTGAATAATGGGTAGATAATTAACTGTAATTGGAACGTCCCCTTTCCATCACGAGACTCGATATGTCGCCCCCCTGTAGCCCATTTCCACAGTGTGGATAAAAGAATGTCAAATTATTTTTCATCACTTCTTTGCATGTTTTGTGGCCACGGTTCATGATTACTACAAAACTGATATGGTTAACATTATGAGCATAAAATAAATATAAAAGGATCTCCATTTCTGGACTTCCTTGCTCTTTAATAGACACCATAGCCTGTGTTTCCTAATGCTCTTTCAGCATTTCCTCAAGTATCTTGAGGAAAACATCAGTAGAAGAGGATGCAAAATACAAAACTAGTGGTTTACCTTTTTTGGTCTTGTTTTGAGTTGCTCTTCTTTCTCCTTTTTTCCCTCGAGGGTGCTCCTGATTCCCGGGATCGCATTTGGATTAAGTAATTTTTTCCATCCAAAGTCAGAATCATTTAAATGATCTCTCCCTCTTGGTCCATACTTTCCTCATATTGCCATCATTTGGAAATATATGAAGGCTCCTTCTTTAGTTGTATTGCTACAACCTGCAACAAAGCATCTGGCAGACATATTTCATCATTCTTTCAAATTTTGTGCAAATAAAACATGTTCCAGGGTGAAGATGCTACCAAAACTCATAATATGCAATATGAAATTACCTCCAGTCTTCTGTAGGTGACTTCAGCAGGCCCACATTTTGGAGCTAAAAGTGGGCAGTCCAAAATGTGCTGATATTCGTTAGTAGTGATTTCAGGCTTGTTTTCTGAGTGTATTTTGGGTGGAATTATTTTTAGGTCCACAACTATGAAATAAATGCCACTGTTGTCAGCATTAGAAGATAGGGCTGGGCGATAAAACATTATCGATATATATCTTAATCGATATAGAAAACATTTTGTTGATAAAATGTTTAAAATAAATGTATTTGACGGAAGAAACCGGAAGTTGTGAAGTTGGTTACATGAACAAACCAAGCTACGCAGAAAGTGATCACTATCAGCGGGAATGAAATGCTAACAGCCCATCAGGTAGTATTATCAAGTTTGGTTGTCATCTCGCGGTTGATTCTTCACATAGAGTGAGAAGAGAAAGTTAAAATGAAGACATTGTCGATAAAACTGGAAAAGTCACCTCGACAGTATGGCAGTTTTTTGGATTTTTTTCAAATGAACTGTAGCCAGACCAATGTGGTATGTCAATTATGCAAGGCGATCGTCTCCACCAAGACTGGTAAACCACACCACACCACCTTAGCTGTGCTCACCCAACCACTTCCTGGCACTAAACATGCGGAAATAGTTGTTCTCATGTTTTTCTATGTTTACATTTTCACACTTTGCACTATTTTGTTAGATTTATTAAGCATTTCTTTTGTATTCCTTATTTTTGCACCTTTATTTTAAGAGGTTATTGTTAAGTGATTGCACGTGGTTTTACAATTTTGTTTGTATTGATTGTTCAGTGTTTCCCATAAACTGCCAAGATACCTGTGGCGGTGGGGGCGTGGCTATGGGCGTGGTTATGAGCGTGGTCACCATGACATCATCGAGTAATTTGCATAATTTACTACAATGATATGATTTTCTCTAAAAAGGCTAAAAAAATGTATACTTACTAATTAATAATAACAGTTTTGTTTTAAACGTCCATCCATCCATCCATCCATTATTATTATAGAGGTTTATTTGAAATAGGGACAGATACAAAAACATAGACATCTGAAACAGTTATCCGATGCATGCATCACCATTTTACAATGTAATTACAACACTTTATGTACATATTTATATACAGATTTGAACAATAAGTTATTCACTGAAATATATTTATTAATTGTGGTTCTTACAAAAAATATATCTTATAAAATATAAAAGCTAAAATGTCTCTTAAAGCTCTGCCCCTTTAATTAGTGCATACTAAATAATTTAACTTTAGCTAACCATATTATTTACCAGCAACATAAAGTGAAACAGAGGCAGCGGTGTCCTGCCACAGTCAGTAACAAATAAACAGAAAACAGTAGTGGTCAAATACAAATAAGGCAACAAGAGAAGTATCCTACACTTCTCTTTTGTAAAGTAAATCTGAACAGCCTATATGGGCATCTACATCAACTATATGATTTGCCTGAGAAGCTGGACAGGACAAAAAAAAAAAATATATATATATATATATTTTATTTGATTTGTGGCGGATGCAATTCTTTCGTGGCGGGCTGCCACAAATAAATGAATGTGTGGGAAACACTGTTGTTTTCCATGGTTGTGTTGACATTTTCATTCCTTTCTGCCTTGATAGCTGAGGGCATTTTAATCAAAAGGAAGTTTACATTTGAAATAAAAATGTTTGTCGATTCTCATAAAGAAAAATGAATAATTATTGATATTGACCGATATAAAACACTTATATCATGATACAGTTTTTAAGCCATATCGCCCAGCCCAATTAGAAGGGCTTGCTAACGTTTTGGTTGATGTTTTTTGACAAATCTTGCGCAAATTTGTGTACAAAATTTTGTGGTGATTGGGCTAAAAACCTGAAAATTACGCAGGGTGTTTTGTAGTGCTGTTTGAGAAATTCCAAATTCCATAATGGCGCCACCATGTGGTGTATTTGTCATAAACATAATAGCACAAATTGCTACCCTTGTGTTCCTTTTTACAACCAGTAGTTTCTTCTGACTTCTGTTTTGAAATGGCAGCGTTAGCGGCGGCGAGCTGTTCGACTTCATCGCAGAGAAGGAGAACCTGACGGAGGACGAGGCCATCCAGTTCATGAAGCAGATCCTGGACGGACTGGGCTTCATGCACAACAAGAACATCGCCCACTTCGACCTCAAGGTTTCTAACGTTGTTTGGACAACTTTGAAGACATCCTAGTTAGCTGTCTAACAACATTGTCTCCATCCAGCCAGAAAACATCATGCTGTCCGACAAAGCGTGTCCACATCCTATCATCAAACTCATTGACTTTGGCCTTGCGCACCATTTTAGCTCAGGGGAGGAGTACAGGAGCTCAAGTGGAACCCCTCAGTACATCGGTGAGACAAAAACCTGTCTGCTTAGTTAATCCATTTCTAATGGTGTCACACTAATTGGATTTAACGGCAAGATCCTCGTTGCACAATTCTGCATACACAACTTCAAATTCTTCATGCCGGTCTGTCTCTTGCAGCTCCCGAGATGATTAATGGAGAAGCCCTGAGCACAGCGGCTGATATGTGGTGAATATGCTGCACTTCCTGTCCTTGCACATTGTGTGTCCTGCACTGCAACACATTTTATTGGGATTCTCTGAGCACTTTTCCTCACCTTCCCCCATTGTCCCCTGCAGGAGCATAGGAGTTATTACCTACATACTGTAAGTGCTTCACATGGCACGTAAATACAATCCACATGTCACTGACTGAATCCTATCTGGTAATGTCCATATATGCTGTGTCCGCAGCTTGAGCGGCTTGTCGCCGTTCCAGGGAGACTCCGATGAAGAGACTCTGAAGAACGTCCTGGCTATAAACTACCAGCTTGATACGCGGTACTTTAGCACCACCAGCTCCACGGCTAAAGACTTCATCCAGAAACTACTGGTGAATAATCCCAGGTATTTGTTTTTATTTATTGTATTTCAGCAATTGTTATATTATTCAACTTTATTTGTTTATAAACTGTACAGGTAGCTCTAAAGGAAAATAACAGTAATGGGCACCTCTAATGGTCAAGTGACAAACTGCATTTTTTTTTTTCCCTTACAGTATTTATGATTTGTTTTCCTCAATTATCCTCTTAATTCTTTTATATTTTATTTTAAGAAAGTCAAAATTGGAGGATGAATGGGCCCTGGCCCTATCTTTAAGAAACACTGTTTAAGATTACTTAAATTGATAGTTCTTAGCCAGTGTGGATGCCTGAAAGATGGGTGTTTCTTTCTCAATCCTCAGTGCCGTGCCATATCTTGTTATTGTCAATAATGCTGTGTGTGAGTGTGTTGCAACTTACCTGTACATAACAAGTGCTATATAAATAAAGTTTGACTTATTGATATGTATGCTAATGACATTAAACTTTTAGTGACAGAATGACAGCTGCAGAGTGTCTTCTCCATCCATGGATCAAGGTTACTATTCCATCCTCCCATCTTTAAATTTTTTTAATCCTTTTTTTAACCCGGCTGTGTTGCACCATGTGTTAACTACTTTTTGTTTTGTTGCAGCCCATTACACGCAAACAGATGGCCCACAGGAATCGATCCTCAATCAACATGAAGAATTTTAAGAAGTTCAACGCCAAAAGGAAATGGAAGGTATATTTTGCGTGTAACTATATATTTTGGCGCACTACTGTCATAATATAACACGGTTTCTCCCATCACAAGATGTCTTACAACATGGTGCGGATGTGTAACCGCCTGGTCCGCTTAAAACTTTTGTGCAAAGGCAGCTCAGATCCACTTGAGGTAAGTCAAATCTCACTCATCCCAACAAATATGAGCTTAAATGTACGACGCTGTCCTGCAGAGACAGTGCGAGAGCGACGTGGAGGACCTCGAAAGCAAGCCCGCCTCTCTGCTGCGGCGAAGGCTCAGTAGCAATTCATAGAGTCTGTTCAGCTTCTTCAGCATTGTTGGGATGAACTGCTTTTATTCTAGAATTTATTCTCACTGTTATACAATCAAAGTGGAAATATTTGTGCATTTATGGACCTTTTTTTTTTTTTAAAACAAAAACAGCATGTCATTCAATGTTTGATGTGTTTCCTGCATGCAAGGCCAGTATCAAATGCAATTATTGTGTCCAATGATGGCACAAACTTGTGAAAAAAAAACATGTTTTGATGCAATTTATACACATTTTAGTGCACTGTGTACGCCAAATTCCAGTTTTGATTCTTCAGACAAGCAGTCCTACCTCAATGGGATTTTAGTAGCATGATGGCTGCCACTCCCAGTGTAAGGAAATGTAGTTCACTACTTCTTATTCTAAAAACATCCTATTTGGCTTTCAAGGATGATCTGACATTATCATGTCATTATTGTTGAAGTCTGCCGTCTAGACATAATCACTAAGAGCATTTATTACTTGTGGTCTCATGTGTTTTATTAATGTTTTCACATGCTCCTATAAATTGTGTGCATGATCCTTTAAAATAAGCTGCTGTTTGTTGCCTAATTCTCTTTCTGTGCGATGCAATTTAAAGAGCATTGTCAGTTTATTTTTGTTGGTCTGAAATATATATATATTTTTTAAAAATCACTGCAAGTTATGGTGTATTTTTGTAATTTAAAATGTTTTATTTTTTATTTGATGCTATGTATTGAGGTTAATTTGTGTGTTTATGTAACTGAATGTTTTTAAATTTGAATTTAGTGAACTGTTTTTATTTATATTTTTTTTTACATCAAATTGATTTTTAAAAAAAAGTGTGGCCAAATTTTGTGTGCTTAAAAATTCAGTTTGGTAAAATTCAGTGTAAAAAAATGATTGATTGCTTCAGGCTTAATTTGCCGGATGAGAGTTTTGATACAACACATTTTTCTTCCCTGAATTCTTTTGCACTGAATTTTTAAACAGTGAAGTTTTACACACTGAATTTTTCAACACAAAAATGTTGCCCACACATTTTTATTGAATGGAATTTTCAGCATAATTAGATTTGGTTCACAAAATTTAAACACAAAAAATTCAGTTGCATAAATTCAGTGTCCAAAAGACATAAATGAACCTCCATTCCCTGTTAAGTTGATTTAGGGCCTCTTGTAATGCATAGCAGTCCAAAACACACTTGCTGGGAAACGCTCCCCCAATATATTCCCCAGTGACAAATAAATGAAGTGTGTTCTGTTCTAAATGGCATGCGCAGCAAAAACAGACACAGACAGGTTACTTTGAGCATTTCTTCCCCCGTTTAAACATGGTTAAAGAACACAAAGTAGTATAACTAAAGGGTGGATTTGCACAGAGTAAACTGCTGCTGCGTGTTTGAAAAGGTGTGCAAGTGCAGCATAAAACGGACAGTTACGAGGAATGGAGGAAGAGAAGAAAAAAAGGGTCAGATTTGAGCTGAGAGAGTGAGAAAGGTGGCGGGCAGGACTTCCAGTGGTGATTTAGCTACAAAACAAAACAAAAAAAGGTGAAATAAAAATTCCATATGAATTGCTGTTACTTATTTTGTTAAATATTTGTATTACTGCGTATTAGGATGAAAATCTTTAATGAAACAAATTTTAAGGGGTGATGGATGCTTACATGGATGTCATGTCATTGAGCGCGTGGTCTAATTCCTCGCTGATGGCTTTGTATTTGAGTTTCTGTGCATAGAGCTCATCTGTGCAAAGAGACAATACAACATGCTTGGATTAAGCAACATTGCATGATGACAACAATATACAGTAAATGCACACCTACTTGTGATTCAGTATTCACAGGTTTTTTTATTGTGATAAAACACACCCATTACTGCTTTTTCCCTCCAAAAAATAAGAGTTTTTATAGACAGACCATCTCATTCAACCTAAGTCAGTTATAATTCATTAATACGTGTTAAAGTGTAAAATGTACAACACCGGAGATGGAAGTATGCAGTTGTCAACCAGGCTAAAGGCCGGACCGTGACTGATTCTACATGTTTATCAATCATTTGTGATGAGCAGGGACGCAGCACCAAATTCTGGGCCCCCATACACAAGACTCCTGAAGTTCCTTTACCCCACCCCAAACCAAATATCTGAACCCCATACACACACACTACAAAAAAAAATATTAGTTTAATTTGGTTGAAAGAAGTTTTTTAAAATGCGTGTAAAAACCTTAGATTTATTTAGAACAGCTAGATCAGGGGTGTCCACATTGCGGCCCGCAGCGCATTTTAAAAATAATATTACAAAAAAAAAGATTACAAAGTGTAACAAAAGAGCAAACAGGTGTAATGTAATGAGAAAATGTTGAAATATTGACACTGATAACACAAAGCTGCCTTATAGGCAGTTTTTCTACTTTAAAACTCTCATTGTTTAAATAATATTTATCAATATCAATGTTGGTATGAATTAGTGACATATTCAAGGCTCCAATTACTTATCAAATATCCTACTTTTGAAAAATATTGCATATTTTGTGTTTGACATGCAAATAAAACAAGGGTTTATTTAACAAAAAGGGCATAAAACATAATAAAAACATATAATCGATGGACAGATCTGAAATTGTTTTAAAGCAGTGATTCTCAAACTAGTGTTCCACCAAAAAAATAACTTAATTCAATATTCAAACACAGTGTAACTGTTCAATCTGTGTGTAATATTTCAATGAATATTTAGGCCTACTACGCTACTGTATTTTGATCTTGGTCATTGTGGTGGTTTTCTGAGTTTGAGAACCACTGATGTAGAGATTTAAGCGTAGAAAGTTTAAAAAAAAAAGTTTTTATATATTATTTATTTTTAACACTTTCATGACCCTTTTAGATCCCAAATACCTTTGGTGGGGTTTTTCTTTTAAACTGTCATAGCTCAAAAATTATAATGAAACAAAAGCAATGTTGTTATGAATTATTTGCCTAATTAAAGGGGAACTTTTTTCTAAAGATAATAAAAAACGCTTGCAAAATGTGGCTTAGGGGAGTCACCGTTGTAGCCTTTAAAGCCCTCTAAAACAACTTCAAATCCCTCCATCTACGTTTTATATACACAATGCAAGTCTATATATATATATATATATTTTATGGTAACAGAGAAGTTCATAAAAATATGTAATATGTACAATATTTACTGTATTTTGGTCATTTTATGCATTACCAAAACTTCTTTCCTCAGCACATTTATTTCCGTTTCCATAGCAGCACACAATGTCCCTACAGCTTGGTTATTATACAGGTTACCAAACGTAAATGAAGTATTGTTGGCGGTTTTTGGATGCATTTTTAAAGTGATATAGAGGTAGAATTGATTGCTCCCATTAGCTGCATTGCTAGCCAACAAGAACAAGACAATTTAAAAATTAGAATGCCCCCGCCCCCAAAAAAAACAACAACAAAAGATTAGGGTTGTGAACGACAGGCAAAATTCCAAAAATTGCAGTTCCCCTTCAAGGCTCCAATGACCTCACATCAAATATTCCACATTAAACAATTTTGGGGGGTTACGTCCAGATTGAGAGTACTTGAGATTATGTTTTTTTAGTGGTAACTGTTTTTTAAAAATGTGTATGACATGTATGTAACTGTATCTTTTGCTGCCTCTTGGCCAGGACTCCCTTGAAAAATAGGTATTTTGATCTCAATGGGACTTTCCTGGTTAAATAAAGGTTAAATAAATAAAATCAAAATTGCATATTTTGTGATTTTCCTATTAAAAAGAGGGTTTTGACAAGAAGGACATAAAAAATAGATATGTCCGATAATGGCTTTTTTGCCGATATCTGATATTCCGATATTGTCCAACTCTTAATTACAGATTCCGATATCAACCGATACCGATATATACAGTCGTGGAATTAACACATTATTATGGCTAATTTTGTTGTGATGCCCGGCTGGATGCACTAAACAATGTAACAAGGTTTTCCAAAACAAATCCACTCAAGTTATGGAAAAAAATGCCAACATGGCACTGCCATATTTATTATTGAAGTCACAAAGTGCTTTTTTTTTTAACATGTCTCAAAACAGCAGCTTGGAATTTGGGACATGCTCTCCCTGAGAGAGCATGAGGAGGTTGAGGTGGGCGAGGTTGGGGGGCGGGGTTGAGGTGGGCGGGGGGGGGGGGGGGGTGTATATTGTAGCGTCCCGGAAGAGTTAGTGCTGCAAGGGGTTCTGGGTATTTGTTCTGTTGTGTTTATGTTGTGTTACGGTGCGGATGTTCTCCCGAAATGTGTTTGTCATTCTTGTTTGGTGTGGGTTCAGTGTGGCGCATATTTGTAACAGTGTTAAAGTTGTTTATACAGTCACCCTCAGTGTGACCCTTACGGCTGTTGACCAAGTATGCCTTGCATTCACTTGTGTGTGTGTGAAAAATCGTAGATATTTTGTGACTGGGCCGGCACGCAAAGGCAGTGCCTTTAAGGTTTATTGGCGCTCTGTACTTCTCCCTACGTCCAAATTTTTTTCGTAATTTGTGTTTGTGTTCACACGCGCGCATTAATATAACAGCATATTTGCGATTACCCTCGAACATGTGGCTTTACCGCAGCATTCAATCGCCGATTAGTTGTAAAAACATCTGTGTAAACATGATCAAAAATCACTTTGAGACAGCACACAGTTGTAATAAATAATAATAAATAAACAACTGAACTTAGTGTATTGTTTTTGTTATCAAATTTATTTACATACTTATTTATTTACATTACACATATATTTAATATCTATATCAGTACACATACTTCAGAACTTTATAAACATTGCATATACATTGGGTGTATATATGTGTGTGTATGTGTGTGTATGTATATATATATATATATATATATATATATATATATATATATATATATATATATATACTCCAGTACCCCCCGCGACCCCAAAAGGGACAAGCAGTAGAAAATCCATCCATCTTCTTCCGCTTATCCGAGGTCGGGTCGCGGGGGCAGCAGCTTAAGCAGGGAAGCCCAGACTTCCCTCTCCCCAGCCACTTCGTCCAGCTCCTCCCGGGGGATCCTGAGGCGTTCCCAGGCCAGCCGGGAGACATAGTCTTCCCAACGTGTCCTGGGTCTTCCCCGTGGCCTCCTACCGGTCGGACGTGCCCTAAACACCTCCCTAGGGAGGCCTTCGGGTGGCATCCTGAGCAGATGCCCGAACCACCTCATCTGGCTCCTCTCGTTGTGGAGGAGCAGCGGCTTTACTTTGAGCTCCCCCCGGATGGCAGAGCTTCTCACCCTATCTCTAAGGGAGAGCCCCGCCACCCGGCGGAGGAAACTCATTTCGGCCGCTTGTACCCGTGATCTTGTCCTTTCGGTCATGACCATAGGTGAGGATGGGAACGTAGATCGACCGGTAAATTGAGAGCTTTGCCTTCCGGCTCAGCTCCTTCTTCACCACAACGGATCGATACAGCGTCCGCATTACTGAAGACGCCGCACCGATCCGCCTGTCGATCTCACGATCCACTCTTCCCTCACTCGTGAACAAGACTCTGAGGTACTTGAACTCCTCCACTTGGGGCAGGGTCTCCTCCGCAACCCGGAGATGGCACTCCACCCTTTTTCGGGCGAGAACTATGCATTCGGACTTGGAGGTGCTGATTCTCATCCCAGTCGCTTCACACTCAGCTGCGAACCGATCCAGCGAGAGCTGAAGATCCTGGCCAGATGAAGCCATCAGGTCCACATCATCTGCAAAAAGCAGAGACCTAATCCTGCAGCCACCAAACCAGATCCCTCAACGCCTTGACTGCGCCTAGAAATTCTGTCCATAAAAGTTATGAACAGAATCGGTGACAAAGGGCAGCCTTGGCGGAGTCCAACCCTCACTGGAAACGTGTCCGACTTACTGCCGGCAATGCGGACCAAACTCTGGCACGATCATACAGGGAGCGGACCGCCACAATCAGACAGTCCGATACCCCATACTCTCTGAGCACTCCCCACAGGACTTCCCTTCTCCAAGTCCACAAAACACATTTAGACTGGTTGGGCAAACTCCCATGCACCCTCAAGGACCCTGCCGAGAGTATAGAGCTGGTCCACAGTTCCACGACCAGGACGAAAATCACACTGTTCCTCCTGAATCCGAGGTTCGACTATCCGGCGTAGCCTCCTCTCCAGCACACCTGAATAGACCTTACCGGGAAGGCTGAGGAGTGTGATCCCACGATAGTTAGAACACACCCTCCGGTTCCCCTTCTTAAAGAGAGGAACCACCACCCCGGTCTGCCAATCCAGAAGTACCGCCCCCGATGTCCACGCGATGCTGCAGAGTCTTGTCAACCAAGACAGTCCCACAGCATCCAGAGCCTTAAGGAACTCCGGGCGGGTCTCATCCACCCCCGGGGCCTTGCCAACCGAGGAGCTTTTTAACTACCTCAGCAACCTCAGCCCCAGAAATAGGAGAGCCCACCACAGATTCCCCAGGCACTGCTTCCTCATAGGAAGACGTGTTGGTGGGATTGAGGAGGTCTTCGAAGTATTCCCTCCACCGATCCACAACATCCGCAGTCGAGGTCAGCAGAACACCATCCTCACCATACACGGTGTTGATAGTGCACTGCTTCCCCTTCCTGAGGCGGCGGATGGTGGTCCAGAATCGCTTCGAAGCCGTCCGGAAGTCGTTTTCCATGGCTTCCCCGAACTCCTCCCATGTCCGAGTTTTTGCCTCCGCGACCGCTGAAGCCGCACACCTGTCCGCTGCCTCAGGAGTCTTATGAGCCAAAAGAACCCGATAGGACTCCTTCAGCTTGACGGCATCCCTCACCGCCGGTGTCCACCAACGGGTTCTAGGATTACCGCCACGACAGGCACCAACTACCTTGCGGCCACAGCTCCAATCAGCCGCCTCGACAATAGAGGCACGGAACATGGTCCATTCGGACTCAATGTCCAGCACCTCCCTCGTGACATGTTCAAAGTTCTTCCGGAGGTGGGAATTGAAACTCTCTCTGACAGGAGACTCTGCCAGACGTTCCCAGCAAACCCTCACAATGCGTTTGGGCCTGCCAGGTCTGTCCGGCATCCTCCCCCACCATCGCAGCCAGTTCACCACCAGGTGGTGATCGGTAGAAAGCTCCGCCCCTCTCTTCACCCGAGTGTCCAAAACATGAGGCCGCAAATCCGACGACACAACTACAAAGGCGATCATGGAACTGCGGCCTAGGGTGTCCTGGTGCCAAGTACACATATGGACACCCTTATGTTTGAACATGGTGTTCGTTACGGACAATCTGTGACGGGCACAAAAGTCCAATAACAAAACACCGCTCGGGTTCAGATCCGGGCAGCCATTCTTCCCAATCACGCCTCTCCAGGTTTCACTGTCGCTGCCAACATGAGCGTTGAAGTCCCCCAGTAGAACGAGGGAATCACCCGGGGGAGCACTCTCAAGTACTCCCTCGAGTGAATCCAAAAAGGGTGGGTACTCTGAGCTGCGGTTTGGCGCGTAAGCGCAAACCGCAGTCAGGACCCGTTCCCCCACCCGAAGGCGGAGGGAAGCTACCCTCTCGTCCACCGGGTTGAACTCCAACATGCAGGCTCCAACATGCAGGCTCTGCTGGGGTGGCAACAAGAATTGCCACCCCAGCCCGTCACCTCTCACTGCCGGCAACGCCAGAGTAGAAGAGAGTCCAGCCCCTCTCGAGAGAACTGGTTCCAGAGCCCTTGCTGTCCGTCGAAGTGAGTACGACTATGTCTAGTCGGAACTTCTCCACCTCGCGCACTACCTCAGGCTCCTTCCCCCCCAGCGAGGTGACGTTCCACGTCCCAAGAGCTAGCTTCTGTAGCCGAGGATCGGACCGCCAAGTGCCCTGCCTTCGGCTGCCGCCCAGCTCACATCGCACCCGACCTCTATGACCCCTGCTATGGGTGGTGAGCCCATTGGAGGGGGAACCCACGTTGCCTCTTCGGGCTGTGCTTGATCGGATTAATCGGGCCCGCAGTAGAAAATGGATGGATATATTTATTGTATATGTATATAATATATTAATATAATATGTATACATACATACATATGTACACATATATACGTATGTATGGGCTATATATATGTGTGTATATATGTTGTTGCTTTACATGCAGTCGGCTTTCGGCCCTCGGTCAAATTTTTTGTAGCCTCATGCGGCCCCCGGGTCAAAAAGTTTGGACACCACTGCGAGTTAAAATATATATTGTATTCATTTTGAAAATGAAAAATATCAAAATGTTCCGCGCGTGCTTTCATTTTTTCAGTGTAAAGTTTGGACACCGCTGATCTATATGAAACCCCCTAAATCATATCAATCAAACATTTTTTCCCCACAAAAAAGTGCCAACAAATTCAATAAAAAGTGTCAAGAGTATGAATCTAAAAAATCATTCACTTAAATATAATTATAAATATGACACATTTCTCTTTATCTCCGAGTCATTAATACATCATTATTATGATTACATTATTATTAGTGTATTACCTTGAGGTTAAGCTTTCCCCTGTCTTTAAAACATAGCGCGCCTTTGTTTCCAACTTTAATCAAGAGACCTTGAACGCACTACAATTATTTAACTCATACATAACTTTCTCCATGCTGTCGCAAATAAGATTTATTAGTCTCATTGAGGTGGCGACTTGTCCAGGGTGTACCCCGCCTTCCGCCCGAATGCAGCTGAGATAGACTCCAGCACCCCCCGCCACCCCAAAAGGGACAAGCGGTATAAAATGGATGGATAGTCTCTGATGCTGGGTTTGCCGCTTTCCATGTGGAACAAACCATTTTATGTACTTCATAGGGGGGTAAAGGTAGTTTTAGACATTCTTCATTTGATTCAAGCAAACTATTATTGAACGTTGACTTTGTAAAAATCCCCTTGTGCCTGAGGCCTCAGTAAATTCACCCGTCCACTTTGTCACACCCTGGTGGCGAGTTCCTTTACATTTAACAATCTAAAGCACTAGTGTCAAACTCAAGGCCCGGGGGCCAGATCTGGCCCGCGACATCATTTGATCCGGCCCGCAAACACCTGAAAATGGTATTTGTCAATAAAGTACTTAATATTTTCTCATTAAATGTAATTGATTTTTTTGATATTGACAGAAAAATATATGTACTGCTTGAAATTGCATACTTTTTAAACTTTAATAGTATCCCTTTTATGGCTAATTGGGCTTGGGTCGCAAGCTAAGGTCTGATCATTCTGTAGCTGGCCGCCTCTGGAGAGGGTGTATAGTGTTAAAGGCCGAAATATCCAATGACCCAGAGGAACACTACTGATGATGCGCACCCGTAAATTGTATCCGTCAGGTCTTCCATTCACGTTCACTGTTCATTTTAATGTGTTAAGTCATTTTATGCATTTGTGTTTCGCACAAGAGGTAGAACATCTCACTCTGTGTTTTCCGGAATCCAATATTGCAACAAATATTACATTCCAAAAATGTTTTTGTCTAAATAATAAAGAAATAAAAATACTTAACTTTACAGCAAACTACCCATCAAATTCATAAAAAATGAAAAACACATTTTATGTTGTTCTTTACAGCATATTACTGTAAATTGAAAAAAACTACTACTGTTTTTTGCGTAAAAATTCTGTTGACTGAGCTGCCAGTTTTTGACTGTAAAATCTACGGTTGT
Organism: Entelurus aequoreus; assembly: GCF_033978785.1. Lineage (NCBI taxonomy): Eukaryota > Metazoa > Chordata > Actinopteri > Syngnathiformes > Syngnathidae > Entelurus > Entelurus aequoreus. Next base: position 26,250,554 of record NC_084735.1, on the reverse strand, counting down.
TGTTTTTAACGGTGTATTACTGTAAATGGAAAGAAGGTACATCTGTTTTTACGGTAAAAAAAAAACTGGCAGGTAAATTGCCAGAATAAGAAAATAACTTGTACTGTTTTTCCATTAACAATATAATGTTGTAAAAAAACAATGTGAATTTAACACACAAATTCTGGCAACTAAGCTGCCAGCTTTTTCCGTAAACCCCCCCCTAAAAAAACAGTGGTACTGTTTTTCCATTTACCGTAAAATGTAAAAAATTTTAAATAAACTATATTTTACAGTCAAATTTTGTAGATCTAAAGTTTTTACTGCAAAATCGACAGTCTACTTAAAACAATTTATATAATGAAATTATATAATTAAATCCAGAGGCAAATTCATACATTATTAACAAGCGGCCCTCTGATGGCAGCCATAACTGCGATGTGGCCCTCAATTAAAACGAGTTTGACATCCCTGATCTAAAGGGTTTAAAAAATATATTAGGGCCTAATAAAGGCCTTAAAGTGTGCATTTGTATGGGTGGCTGCATTATTTGCGTAAGGTTGAGGCGGGACCTCTGCAACAGAAATATACTGTACAGTTTTTCGGGGGCGAGCATAGAGGAAGAATGTGATCCGTACCTTCCAGATCATCAATGGTCTTCTCCAGCTTGGCCACAGACCTCTCAGCAAACTCCGCTCTGGTCTCAGCCTTACATTAAATCAATGCAAATGTCAACATTTTTTAGATTCAAAATGAAAAAAACTCTGTGATCCTTTTGACCTCTTTCAGCTTGTCTGTCAGAATCTTGATCTCTTCCTCGTATTTGTCCTCCTTCTGAGAGTACTGTGTGGACAAATAGCTCCAATTAATGTGCAATAACGCACTGAACTATTTACTTTTGAATTCATCTTTGATGTTTGTTCCAAAAAATAAGTCAAAAATCAAGTACTTTCTCGGCCTGCGCCTCCAGGGACTTCAGGTTATTTGTAACGGTCTTCAGTTCCTCCTCCAGCTCGGCACATTTTCTGGTGTAATGTTTGGTTTAACACAACAAAAGGGAAGAGAAAAGTGGAAGCAAGTGCATTAGAAAAGTATACCTGTTTCCCAAAAACAAACAGACACCAAAAAAGGGCAGACACTTACCTTCTAAAATGGCCGACATGTTAGCCTAAGTATGCTACCTCTTTCTATAAAAATTATAGGTTTCAGAATTAGTTAGTTGTGGTAGAGCACAAAATCATTACAACATTTGTTACTAAAAAACAAACTACAGCTATTAAAGGGGAACTGCACGTTTGTTTTTGGAATTTTGCATATTGCTTACAATTGTTTACACACCTTTTTTTTAGGTTTCTAAAGATGATTTTAAAAAAAAGCTTGCAAAATGCAGCTAATGGGAGTCACCGTTGTAGTCTTCAAAGCTCTATAACACAACTACACGCTGCAAGTACAAACAGACACGTTCATAACAATATGTGATATGTACAATATTTACTGTATTTTGGTCATTTTATGCATTACCAGAACTTCTTTCCTCAGCGCATTTATTTCCGTTTCCATAGCAGCGTACTTCCGACTTTCGTGAACAAACATGAGTGTGTTCTAATCATGGCAGACTTGGTAACAGACAACAAAGACCACATTTTTTGGACAAATGAGGATTCACAACCTTATCAGAATCAGAAATACTTTATTATATTTGTTATATTTTTGAATCTGAATATATGGAGGGTGAACTTAGGGGTGTGGGAAAAAGACGATTCAAACTCGAATCGCGATTCTCACGTTGTGCGATTCAGAATCGATTCTCATTTTTAAAAAATCGATTTTATTTTTTTAATTTATTTTTTATTTTATTTTATTTTATTTTTTTAAATTAATCAATCCAACAAAACAATACACAGCAATATCATAACAATGCAATCCAATTCCAAAACCAAACCAGACCCAGCAACACTCAGAACTGCAATAAACAGAGCAATTGAGAGGAGACACAAACGCGACACAGAACAAACCAAAAGTAGTGAAACAAAAATTAATATTATCAACAATAGTATCAATATTAGTTACAATTTCAACATAGCAGTGATTAAAAATCCCTCATTGACATTATCATTAGACATTCATAAAAAAAATTAAAAATGAACAATAGTGTCACAGTGGCTTACACTTGCATCGCATCTCATTAGCTTGACAACACACTGTCCAATATTTTCACAAAGATAAAATAAGTCATATTTTTGGTTCATTTAATAGTTAACACAAATTTACATTATTGCAATCAGTTGATAAAACATTGTCCTTTACAATTATAAAAGCTTTTTACAAAAATCTACTACTCTGCTTGCATGTCAGCAGACTGGGGTAGATCCTGCTGAAATCCTATGTATTGAATGAATAGAGAATCGTTTTGAATCGACAATGGCGTTGAATTGAAAAAAATCGATTTTTAATCTAATCGTGACCCCAAGAATCGATATTGAATCGAATCGTGGGACACCCAAAGATTCGCAGCCCTAGATGAACTGCTGGTTATATAAGCAAGCACGAAGGAAGCCGAAAGATTGAGGTGAAAGTGACTTGCCAGTGTAAATGTGGAGCTTGGAGCCAAGCTATGCCTACATAAATGGCATGCTTACCCAAAGTCAAACTTCCCCGGCCAGCTGGACCAAACAGTGAGTGAGTCACTGTAATATTGATCGTGATACTACTACATACACTGTCGAGCTAGCTGTGTACAACAAAACATGAAATGTGGGCTAATACTTTGACTTTGACGCTGTACACGTGGAACTTGGAGCCAAGCTATTTTGATTTAAATGGCGTGCTTATCCAAAATCAACTTCACCAACCAGCTGGACCAAACAGGTAACCGTCCATCAAGTGACTTTGATAGTTATCATGATACACATAGCACATCATGCCTTTCAGCTGCTGACGCAAAAGCTAGCTTACCTCCTGCCGTAGTTAGCCTACCTCTTGCTGCAGCTAGCTTATGGCTAGGCGATGTGTTACTACGTTATATAATTAGTTCCTCAGTGTTTGCTCTTACATAAACAAAGTCGCTACAGCTTAGTTAATATACAGGTTACGGAACGTAAATAAAGTATTGTTGGCGGTTTTGCAGTTCCCCTTTAAGGAAGCCAAGAAAATGTGTCTGATACATACATCACTCTAACAATAGCCGGCAAGCTAACAAGGAAGCTAACTTGCTAACTAGCTACATGAATTAATGTAGGCTGACCATATTGTGAAATCCCAAAAAGAGGACACATATATGCGTGCCAAGGCGGGCAGCACGCCAAGGTTGGGACTAGGTGAAAATTTGCCAATGATACTCGAACTTTCTTTATAAATAATATATTTATTTAAATAAAGCATTTTTTCTCCTCTGTTGACAGCAGTGTTGGTGCTTGGAAATTTTCAAAATGGGGTCCCAGAGACCCCATCAAGACATAAAAATGGGGTCCCACAGTACATTTTTGGTGTCGAACTTTTTTGTAAGCGTTTTGAAAAAAAATGAACGTATGCATCAAGTATCAGATACATTGCTTTATCTCACATTCTATATTGTGTTTTGGAAAAAGGTTGTCATAAACGTTACTTAATTCATTAAAAAAAATAATAAAAAAAGAAAAATTTGTATACATATGTAAATGTATTCAGTTATAAACATTCATTCACTTTCTTCTTTCCTTCATGGATCTAAACTTTACCACTGCTGGTAGTTTTTTCTATGTTTTTATTGAATAAGTTGTAGGTGTATTTATTTCAGTATAAAAGTGTAAAAAGTGCTTGGGTCATGAAATGATGATAATGGTGTGCCAGGGCATACATACATTTTGTATTTAATGCTTAAATCTCTGGAGTCTACATCGACTTCAGATCTATCCCTCATTTCAAAATGTTTTAGTTTTTTTTTTTATGTTGTTTTTTTTTGTTTGTTTGTTTTCCGCCCTTTTTTTATCAAATAAAACTATGTTTTTAATGGCAAACACACAAAATATGCAAAATTTTCCACCAAAAATATTTTTCAAAGTGGAATATTTGATGTGAAGTAATCGGAACCTTGGATAGGTCAATAATTCATAATAACATTGATTTTGATTCAATATTATGTTTTGAGCAATGACAGTTTGAAAGAAAAAAAAACAGCTTTGTTTTATAATTAAAAATTGCAACTTTTTCTAAATTACATTTCACCTTTAAGTTTTTTTATTTCACTTTTGTTATGTTTTTGTTTATTTTAATAGTATCTTTAGAATGTGCCGTGGGCCTTTAAAACATTACCTGTGGGCCGCAAATGGCCTCCGGGGCCCACTTTTGACACCACTGCTATAGATAATAAAAAATTAAATCTGATAAATCTATGGATAAAAAGCAGAGCCTGGCGACGCATGCACGTTTATCCTAACTCTCTCGCTCTGTCTGTCTCTGCCCCTCCCTCACGAATGCTGCTGCGTGCGCTCACCTTCACAATTTGTTTTGTTTTCAACCCCTTCTTAACCCTGAACGTACATTGAAAATACATGCAACCCTAACTCAAAATACCGGAGATTTGAGGCATTTAAGAAACTCCGCCCGGACAGCCCCTCAAAAGAAGACATGTCTGGGGAAAAGAGGACGTATGGTCAGTCTAAATTAATTATATGAATGAATGTTGGCTTAGAGGGTGTGGCCTGTCAAGTAAGTGTTTTAGTCAGGCGGCAGGCCTATTTGATTCTTTACAGATTAGAACAAAGGCAAATTAAAGGCCTACTGAAACCCACTACTACCGACCACGCAGTCTGATAGTTTATATATCAATGATGAAATCTTAACATTATAACACATGCCAATACGGCCGGGTTAACTTATAAAGTGACATTTTAAATTTGCCGCTAAACTTCCGGTTCGAAACGCCTCTGAGGATGACGTATGCGCGTGACGTGGCCCGGCGAACACGGGTATGCCTTCCACATTGAAGCCAATACGAAAAAGCTCTGTTTTCATTTCATAATTCCACAGTATTCTGGACATCTGTGTTCGTGAATCTGTTTCAATCATGTTCATTGCATTATGAAGAAGGAAGCTGAGCAAGCAAAGAAGAAAGTTGTCGGTGCGAAATGGACGTATTTTTCGAACGTAGTCAGCCACAACAGTACACAGCCGGCGCTTCTTTGTTTACATTCCCGAAAGATGCAGTCAAGATGGAAGAACTCGGATAACAGAGACTCTAACCAGGAGGACATTTGACTTGGATACACAGACGCCTGTAGAGAACTGGGACAACACAGACTCTTACCAGGATTACTTTGATTTGGATGACAAAGACGCAGACGTGCTACTGTGAGTATGCAGCTTTGGCTTTTTTTTGCGTATGTACGTAACTTTTTTAAAATATATAAGCTTTATGAACCTTGGGTTAGGTGAACGGTCTTTTGGGCTGAGTGATTGTGTGTGTTGATCATGTGTTTGAATTGTATTGGCGTGTTCTATGGAGCTAGGAGCTAGCAGAGGAGCTAGGAGCTAGCATAACAAACACGCAGGTGTTATTATGCAGGATTAATTTGTGGCATATTAAATATAAGCCTGGTTGTGTTGTGGCTAATAGAGTATATATATGTCTTGTGTTTATTTACTGTTGTAGTCATTCCCAGCTGAATATCAGGTACCGTGAGTATGCAGCCTTGGCTGCTAAACATTCGATAACTTGACCGTATGTGCGCGTCACGTACGTAACTTTTTAAAAATATATAAGCTTTATGAACCTTGGGTTAGGTAAACGGTCTTTTGGGCTGAGTGATTGTGTGTGTTGATCAGGTGTTTGAATTGTATTGGCGTGTTCTATGGAGCTAGGAGCTAGCAGAGGAGCTAGGAGCTAGCATAACAAACACGCAGGTGTTTTTATGCAGGATTAATTTGTGGCATATTAAATATAAGCCTGGTTGTGTTGTGGCTAATAGAGTATATATATGTCTTGTGTTTATTTACTGTTGTAGTCATTCCCAGCTGAATATCAGGTCACCCCCGGCTCTCACAGCATCTTCCCTATCTGAATAGCTTCAACTCCCCACTAGTCCTTCACTTGCACTTTACTCATCCACAAATCTTTCATCCTCGCTCAAATTAATGGGGAAATTGTCGCTTTCTCGGTCCGAATCTCTCTCACTTCATGCGGCCATCATTGTAAACAATAGGGAACTTTGCGTATATGTTCAACTGACTACGTCACGCTACTTCCGGTAGGTGCAAGCCTTTTTTTTTATCAGATACCAAAAGTTGCAATCTTTATCGTCGTTGTTCTATAGTAAATCCTTTCAGCAAAAATATGGCAATATCGCGAAATGATCAAGTATGACACATAGAATAGATCTGCTATCCCCGTTTAAATAAAAAAAATTCATTTCAGTAGGCCTTTAAAGACAACATCAAGCCAAAAGCAGGATGGAGAAGTTTAGTAAACAAATAATAATGTGCCAGCTCAGCCCTCAGAAAAATGAACTTACAACACTAAGATGGCCGACATGTTAGCCTAAGTATGCTAAAACTTGTTATGAAAATACTAGGTTTTACAATATTTAGCTAGTGATGGAGGACAACATTACTACATTTGTTAGAAAAACAAACTACACCCTTAAAAGAAGTAGAGAAAAAGTATCAGATACATTACTTTAACAATCAATTCCTATCTTGCAAGGAAGCTAACTTGCTAACTATGTACAACATAGATATAATGGAATGTTGGCTAAGAGGGTTTGGCTTGTCCAGTGAGTGCTGTAGTCAGGCCTATTTGATTCTCATAGCTTCAAAAAAGCAAATTCAAGACTAAATCTAGCCAAAAGCAGGATTGAGAAGTTTAGTAAACAAATAATAATGTGCCAGCTCAGCCCTCAGAAAAATGAACTTACCTCACTAAGATGGCCGACATGTTAGCCTAAGTATGCTAAAACTTGTTATGAAAATACTGGGTTTTACAATATTTAGTTAGTGGTGGAGGACAAAATTACTACATTTGTTGCATTACAAAAACAAACTACACCTTTAAAGAAAGTCGAGAAAAAGTATCAGATACATTACTTTAACAATCAATTCCTATCTAGCAAGGAAGCTAACTTGCTAACTATGTACAACATAGATATAAATGAATGTTGGCTAAGAGGGTTGGCTTGTCCAGTGAGTGTTGTAGTCAGGCCTATTTGATTCTCATAGCTTCAAAAAAGCAAATTCAAGACTAAATCTAGCCAAAAGCAGGATTGAGAAGTTTAGTAAACAAATAATAATGTGCCAGCTCAGCCCTCCGAAAAATGAACTTACATCACTAAGATGGCCGACATGTTAGCCTAAGTATGCTAAAACTTGTTATGAAAATACTAGGTTTTACAATATTTAGTTAGTGGTGGAGGACAAAATTACTACATTTGTTACATTACAAAAACAAACTACACCTTTAAAGAAAGTCGAGAAAAAGTATCAGATAAATTACTTTAACAATCAATTCCTATCTAGCAAGAAAGCTAACTTGCTAACTATGTACAACATAGATATAAATGAATGTTGGCTAAGAGGGTTTGGCTTGTCCAGTGAGTGCTGTAGTCAGGCCTATTTGATTCTCATAGCTTCAAAAAAGCAAATTCAAGACTAAATCTAGCCAAAAGCAGGATTGAGAAGTTTAGTAAACAAATAATAATGTGCCAGCTCAGCCCTCAGAAAAATGAACCTACCTGACTAAGATGGCCGACATGTTAGCCTAAGTATGCTAAAACTTGTTATGAAAATACTAGGTTTTACAATATTTAGTTAGTGGTGGAGGACAAAATTACTACATTTGTTACATTACAAAAACAAACTACACCTTTAAAGAAAGTCGAGAAAAAGTATCAGATACTTTACTTTAACAATCAATTCCTATCAAGCAAGGAAGCTAACTTGCTAACTAGGTACAACATAGATATAAACAGACGTGGGTAGAGTAGCCAGAAATTGTACTCAAGTAAGAGTACTGTTACTTTAGAGATTTATTACTCAATAAAAGTAAGGAGTAGTCACCCAAATATTTACTTGAGTAAAAGTAAAAAGTATGTTGTGAAAAAACTACTCAAGTACTGAGTAACTGATGAGTAACCTGTTCGTTTAATGATGACGGCAACTAATAATGCACAAAAACATAAAAATAGCAATGAGCAAATTCAGAGCCAGGAATATCCCTTAAGCAACTAAAACAATAATATATATTAAATAATAATACATTAACATAAAAAAAATCAAGGCAAATTGAGCCACAGCACCATAGGCTCAGTAGGCAGAGATTACAAAGGAAAATAACAAGTTAGCCTTTACGCAAACCATAAACTAATAGGTGTGGGCTGCACAGTGCACCTGGGAACACACTGTGCACTTCTGATTAGTGTTTCTATGCATACGTGAGTGTGTCTGTCTATGAGGCTGCAGTGCGTTAATAAATGTCCCCACACGATGTACATTTGACAGTGATTCATAGCAGGGAAGCTAACATCAGCCTACGGTGACAGCCAAAATATCTACTAACGTTACTTACCGCGATGTGCTTCCTCAAATTTGACGTTGAGTTCATGTAAGCTTAGGCTTGTTAATCATGTGACCGCCTGGCTCTGTTTGATTGGTGAAACGGAGTCAAACGTCACCAGTGACTGCATTTGATTGGTGAAACGGAGTCAAACGTCACCAGTGACTGTATTTGATTGGTAAAACGCAGGCTTGCGCTAGATCCTACCAAAACAAACAAAGCGTGCATTAACAGATCGATAAAAATCAGTAGCGAGTAGCGAGCTGAATGTAGATAAAAGGAGCGTAGTAAAAGTAGCGTTACTCAAGTAAAAGTATGTTGCATTAAAACTACTCTTAGAAGTACAATTTATCCCAAAAGTTACTCAAGTAGATGTAACTGAGTAAATGTAGCGCGTTACTACCCACCTCTGGATATAAATGGAGGTTGGCTAAGAGGGTTTGGCTTGTCCAGGGAGTGTTTTAGTCAGGCCTATTTTATTCCCACAGCTTAAAAAAAAAAGCTAATTCAAGACAAAATCAAGCCAAAAGCAGTATTAAGAAGTTGAGTCAATAAATGATCAACGAGCAGACACTCACCCCTCTGCCAGCTCGGCCCTCTCCTCCGTGCGCTCCAGCTCCCCTTCCACTATCACCAGCTTACGAGCCACCTGAACGCATCACCACACTCTCAATATCCAACGCTCCCCGCGACCTTCGACCTCCAACAGGGAATGCAAGCTCACCTCTTCGTACTTGCGGTCGGAATCCTCCGCGATGTGCTTGGCCTCCTTCAGCTGGATCTCTTGGAGCTCCATCTTCTCCTCGTCTTTGAGAGCCCTGTTCTCGATCACCTTCATGGCTCTGCACGCACATGAGATGTCCATCATGTTCGCCATCGTTAAAGTAACGCTTAAAATATAACATTCACTCACACATTTGCATGCTTTGAATGGGAAAAAATGGCGCCATCTGGTGGACAAGTATTGAAAATTGAATGTGTGTTGTCCAAATCGCAAATTTAACCCAAATGATTGCACTAGTTATGTGATCTTTATGTCATTATATGTTCTTTGTGTACCGTCGCTGATTTTTTGAAGAAAAAAGAAAAAAAACCTCTCGCTTTCGTCGGCCGCCTTCTCGGCCTCCTCCAACTTCTGCAGAGCGGTCGCCAGCCTCTCCTGAGCTCGGTCCAACTCTTCCTCCACCAGCTGGATGCGCCTGTTCAAGGAGGCCACCTCCGCCTCCGCCTGGTTGCACGCACGCAAACACACGCACATGCACGCGCACGCACACACACACACACACAGGATGCAGGTTGAGTCAAACTGGTGTGAGTAAACTGATGTTTCAGAGGGATGATGCACGTTTTGAAGACTGAAGCTAACCTAGTGGCAATGTTGCTCATGAATAAAGAAATGTCAATCACAGTCATGGGGCTTATCATGTGACTTGTTAGTTTTTTAAATTTATTTTTTTAGCTTTGCTCAGTAGCTTTTTAAAAGGCTCATTTGAATACCAAATGTTGTCAATTTCAACACAAAGTCCCTGTATTAATAGTTTTTTATTATCACTTTGATGCTGAAATGTATTAATAAAACTTCAAATATTATTTATCGTCAATTTCTCCTCATTCAATATTAATATTGAACTTTGTATTGATATTATATAAATATTTTTATAGTAGATACACTACAGTATGTACATATAATCTATATATAACTAATATTTTAAAAATAATAAGGCACATTTTTAAGGGAAATTTATGATTCGTTTTTTTTTTTTAAATACTGTATAATCATCATTTATACACAATAAATGCATTTAAAGACATTTTATTTAACTTAAAATACATATCGATTAATTTAGACAATGTACGTAGAAATAAAAAATACAATCATCATTTTTGTATTCATAGGATCATATGAATTGTTTTATAGTAATTAAAATGCAGTATATAAATCGAATTTATATATAATAAATACAGTAAAATAAAATTATTTGGCATTTTATTTCTAAGGAAAAAAACTAAGTTTATACTATTTTACTTTTGAATTCCTTATAATCTTAATTCATCAATAATAAATGTAAAAAAAAATATTCAGGAAAAAACACAAATCCACTAAAATAAATACTGTACTTATAGATAAAAAAATGTAACCTGTTTTTATTCTATATAATACATACCATAAAATACAATATTTGGTATTTTATTTTTAGAGAAAATAAATTATCCATCCCATCCATCCATTTTCTACCGCTTGTCCCTATTTGGGGTCGTGGGGGGCGCTGGAGCCTATCTCAGTTGCATCCGGGCGGAAGGCGGGGTACACCCTGGACAAGTCGCCACCTCATCGCAGGGCCAACACAGATAGACAGACAACATTCACAATCACATTCACACACTAGGGCCAATTTAGTGTTGCCAATCAACCTATCCCCAGGTGCATGTATTTGGAGGTGGGAGGAAGCTACATTTATATATATATATATATTTATAAATACTGTGTAATCATTATCTCTGGACGATAAATGTATTAAGAAATATTTAGATTGAACTAAAAATACAAATGGATTAAAATAAATATTGTATAGTCATAACTTATCTATGATAAATACATAAAAAATGTTTTACCTATAAATACAAAGCAATTAAAATAAATATTGTACTTAGAAACCAAAAAATCATAACTGTGTATATAATTGTTTAAATATTTTCATAGTACATGAACTACAGTACATACATATAATGTATATATAACAAATACTATAAAATAGTAACATTAAGCATTTTATTTTTAGGGAAAAGCCCTACATTTATATTGTTTTATTTTTAAATACTAGTGTATAATCACAATTCATTAATAATAAATGCAAAAAAAAAAGAATTTAAACGAAAATTAAAATCAATTAAAATAAATACTGTACTTTAAAATAAAAAATACAACATTTTTCTAATAATTCTATAACAGTTTTTTTTTTAAGAAAAAAAAACATAATTTCCATAATTATATTTTTAATGATTACAATAAATACTGTACTTAAAAAAAATATGTATATATTATTTTGTATTTCTATTATACAAATATTTTATAGATTGAATTACAGCATATGGATATCATTTTAATATTATAAATACAGTAAGAAAACATTTTTTTTTTATTTTTTTAGGTAAAAACACATTTATATATTTTTATTTCTAAATACTGTCTAATCATAATTTATAAAATGTAATTAAATTATAAAATTCAAATAAATCATTTAAAATATACTGTATTTACAAACATATATATTTTTAACTATCCCATTATATATAAAGACATTTTTTGCTTAATTTCATATGGATACAATATACAAAAGCAACATTGTATACTAAAAATTTGTAATGAAGCCATAAAAAAATCTATCATTATAATGCTAAAAAGGTGACAAATAGTCAGTCAGTGGCATTAACCAAAATGTATTGATTCATTATTATTCTTTAATTGTAATTATTATTTTTACTTATGTTTTTACTATATGAATAACAATATATATAGTGTTAAGGCAATAATTGGATACATTTGACCTTCAACAATTTTTTATTTTTTTTTGAAAAAAGGATCTCAGAGACATATAAATATGAAATAATAAATAATATGGTACTTAAAGTTTGGGAACCTTTTTTGACAATAACATGAATATTACTGCCATTTATTTTTACACGTTTATTTTACAAACTAACCCACTCTTGACAACATTTAAAACAATACTGTTGTGTCCCACCTATTGGGTAGCGGATGCTGAAGGATGCACCTAAAAAGGAGTGGGGCCATTGTTAAGCTACGAGTCAAGGTTTAGCGGCTGACATCATGGCCTAAAGCAGGCTCCTCAATCCTTGTACCCCCCTCCACACACACACACACACACACAGCTGTCAGTTTGGCCGGGAGGGGGTGGGGGTGGGGGGGGGGGGGGGGTCTCCATTCAGAGCATGAGGAGAATGGAATGCAGTGGAGTGGATCTGCTTGATTTACACCGGCGGCTTTTATCTTACTGTGCCGACCATAATAGCCCCCAGCACGACCTTTCGTTGTGTTACCGGGCAAAAAACAAAAAAAAAACTAAACAAAAGCAACTACTCACATCAGCGGCCTTCTTGTCGGCCACCTCCAGCTTCTCCTGAGCATCCTTCAGCGCCTCGGAGTATTTGTCCAGCTCGTCCTCTGTCCCCTTCAGCTTCTTCTGCATCTGCAGGAGCTCGTCTTCGTGCTAGGAGAACACACAACAGTTAAAAGAAGAGGTCATATTTGTAGTTTCGTCATCTCGGCCTACCTGTTTGCTTCTATCCTCCGCTGCTTTTTTGTCCGCCTCCGCCTGCTCCGCCTGGTCCAGAGCGTTCTCCTTGTCCAGCTTGAGCATGAGCATCTTCTTCTTGATGGCCTCCATCTTGGCGGTCGGTTCTTCTTCTTGTTTTTGTTTTTGTTTTTAAAATGAGAAAAGGACGACGGGATGAGGACGGACAGACGGCCTGGCAAAGTGGACGAGACACCAAACTCTGACCAAGATGGAGGGAGAGCTTTTATACGTCGCTGTTGAAGTGACACGCCCACTTTGGAGAATCCTGAGGATCATCCCCAATGCCGCACCCTCCGTTTGTCCACGCAAATTGGGCACTTTTCACACTCCGACACAAAACCACCACCGAGTTCCACCGATAACTTCGGCCCTCATTTCCAAACATCATCAAAACATCTCCTTAAAAACAAAAAGAAAGCATTTTCCCTCTAATCCCTCGTAATGCTGCTACTTTAGCGTGTAGACTCACAGCTGTTGCCGCCGTCAAGCGAGCAGCTCTAATCTCATTTGACACCAAGTGAGTTTACACTGGCACATAATTCAGATCTGGTGGCTCTGACTCAACACCAACAACATGTTAGACGCATCCGACAAGCAAGTCGAGCGTCGCCAACAACTCAGCGAGAATCTCCGTTCACTTCCCGGTTTGTGTTTAGTAAAAATACAATAAAATGAACGATTGAACTGTAACCTGAGAGGAAATTAGCGCCTCCCGGAATGACATCACAGCAATCTGGTTGGACTATATGTAGGTGTTATGATCTTCCGGCATCTTTGACCCAATTTATTTAATGTAATTAATTTAAAAAAGAACAACATAACACATGCAAAATATACAGCCAGACAGGTGACTATTTTTTAAAAGGCTTGAGTGTTACATCATTTAAAAAAACATTCAAGATTTCTCTACTGTAAAATTTAGTTATAAATTTGATAAAATTGATTATACTAAAATGGATTATACAAACCCCAAAACCAGTGAAGTTGGCACGTTGTGTAAATGGCAAATAAAAACAGAATACAATAATTTGCAAATCCTTTTCAACCTATATTCAATTGAATAGACTGCAAAGACAAGATACTTAAAGGCCTACTGAAACCCACTACTACCGACCACACAGTCTGATAGTTTATATATCAATGATGAAATCTTAACATTGCAACACATGCCAATACGGCCGGGTTAGATTAGTAAAGTGCAATTTTAAATTTCCCGCGAAATATTCTGCTGAAAACGTCTCGGTATGATGACGTTTGCGCGTGACGTCACGGATTGTGCGGACATATTGGGACAGCATTGTGGCCAGCTATTAAGTCGTCTGTTTTCATCGCAAAATTCCACAGTATTCTGGACATCTGTGTTGGTGAATCTTTTGCAATTTGTTTAATGAACAATGAAGACAGCAAAGAAGAAAGCTGTAGGTGGGAAGCGGTGTATTAGCGGCTGGCTGCAGCAACACAACCAGGAGGACTTTGAGTTGGATACGCGGTACCGTGAGTACGCAGCTTTGGCTTCCAAACATTTGATCGCTTGCCCGTACGTGCGTGTCGCTATGTGCATGTCACGTAGGTAACTTTGGGGAAATATATGTACTGTATGAACTTTACGGAGGTGAACGGTACTTTGGGCTGTGGGATTGAGTGTGTTGTGCGGGTGTTTGATTTGTATTGGCGGGTTATATGGACGGGATGGGGGAGGTGTTTGTTATGCGGCATTAATTTGTGGCATATTAAATATAAGCCTGGTTGTGTTGTGGCTAATAGAGTATATATATGTCTTGTGTTTATTTACTGTTTTAGTCATTCCCAGCTGAATATCAGGTCCCACCCGCCTCTCACAGCATCTTCCCTATCTGAATCGCTTCCACTGCCCTCTAATCCTTCACTCTCACTTTCCTCATCCACTAATCTTTCATCCTCGCTCAAATTAATGGGGTAATCGTCGCTTTCTCGGTCCGAATCCCTCTCGCTGCTGGTGGCCATGATCGTAAACAATGTGCAGATGTGAGGAGCTCCACAACCTGTGACGTCACGCTACTTCCGGTACAGGCAAGGCTTTTTTATCAGCGACCAAAAGTTGCAAACTTTATCGTCGATGTTCTCTACTAAATCCTTTCAGCAAAAATATGGCAATATCGCGAAATGGTAAATGGTAAATGGGTTGTACTTGTATAGCGCTTTTCTACCTTTTTTTTTAAGGAACTCAAAGCGCTTTGACACTATTTTCCACATTCACACAAATGATCAAGTATGACACATAGAATGAATCTGCTATCCCCGTTTAAATAAGAAAATCTCATTTCAGTAGGCCTTTAACGTTCGAACTTGAAAACTTGGTTATTTTTTGCAAATATTAACTAATTTGGAATTTGATACCTGCAACATGTTTCAAAAAAGCTGCCACAAGTGGCAAAAAAAGACTGAGAAAGTTGAGGAATGCTCATCAAACACTTATTTGGAACATCCCACAGGTGAACAGGCTAATTGGGAACAGGTGGGTGCAATGATTGGGTATAAAAGCAGCTTCCATGAAATGCTCAGTCATTCACAAACAAGGATGGGGCGAGGGTCACCACTTTGTCAACAAATGCGTGAGCAAATTGTTTAAGAACAACATTTCTCAACGAGCTATTGCAAGGAATTTAGGGATTTCACCATCTACGGTCTGTAATATCATCAAAAGGTTCAGAGAATCTGGAGAAACCACTGCACGTAAGCAATGATATTACGGACCTTCGATACTGTATCACAAAGCGACATCAGTGTGTAAAGGATATCACCACATGGCCTCAGGAACACTTCAGAAAACCACTGTCAGTAACTACAGTTTGTCGCAACATCTGTAAATGCAAGTTAAAAGTCTACTATGCAAAGCGAAAGCCATTTATCAACAACACCCAGAAATTCTGCCGGCTTCGCTGGGCCCGAGCTCATCTAAGATGGACTGATGCAAAGTGGAAAAGTGTTCTGTGGTCTGACGAGTCCACATTTCAAATTGTTTTTGGAAACTGTGGACGTCGTGTCCTCCGGACCAAAGAGGAAAAGAACCATCCGGATTGTTCTAGGTGCAAAGCCAGCATCTGTGATGGTATGGGGGTGTATTAGTGCCCAAGGCATGGGTAACTTACACATCTGTGAAGGCACTATTAATGCTGAAAGGTACATACAGGTTTTGGAGCAACATATGTTGCCATCCAAGCAACGTTATCATGGACGCCCCTGCTTATTTCAGCAAGACAATGCCAAGCCACGTGTCACAACAGTGTGGCTTCATAGTAAAAGAGTGCGGGTACTAGACTGGCCTGCCTGTAGTCCAGACCTGTCTCCCATTGAAAATGTGTGGCGCATTATGAAGCCTAAAATACCACAACGGAGACCCCCGGCCTGTTGAACAACTTAAGCTGTACATCAAGCAAGAATGGGAAAGAATTCCACCTGAAAAGCTTCAAAAATTGGTCTCCTCAGTTCCCAAACGTTTACTGAGTGTTGTTAAAAGGAAAAGCCATGTAACACAGTGGTAAAAATGCCTCTGTGCCAACTTTTTTGCAATTAAATTCTAAGTTAATGATTATTTGCAAAGAAAAATGAAGTTTCTCAGTTCAAACATTAAATATCTTGTCTTTGCAGTCTATTCAATTGAATATAGGTTGAAAAGGATTTGCAAATCATTGTATTCTGTTTTTATTTACCAATTATACAACGTGCCAACTTCACTGGTGTTGGGTTTTGTACATTTAATAAAACATTTTTAAATTATAAATGTAATACAATTTTCATGATCAATTTAATAATAATTTGATTATAAATGTGAAAACAATATTATAAAGTTAATACAAATGTGATTATACATTTAATAAATTATAATATAAATTTAATACAAATTATGGTAAATGTACTTAAAAATTATTATAATTTTAGAAACAATTGGATTTCAAATTCAGTAAAGATTTGATAAAAATTTATAAAATGGGCCTATCCTAGCTGCACTCAGGCGGAAGGCAGTGTACATGCTGGACAAGTCGCCACCTTATCGAAGGGCCAATATAGATAGACAGACAAGCATTCTATTATAAATGTAATACAAATTGAATTATGCACTTAATTTTAAAAAATCCTAAAAAATTTAATAATATTATACATTTAATTAAAACATGTGAATACAAATTTGACAAACATTTTTTTTATAAATGTTATAAAAATGTGATTGTAAATTGACAACAAAAATTATTATTAATTTGATAAAATGTTTTAAGATTAACTTTTTTTTTTTTAATTATGTAAATGTAATTAAATTATGTTTTAATTGCATTTAAGACAGCGGTGCCCACACCTTTTCCACAGAGGGCCGCGGCATACTGATAAAAAAATGTACATGTATTTTTTTAATTTTGTAAAAACAAAGGCTTAAAAAAGTTGCTATACAGTGGTTCCTCAAATTAAGAGTGTTCTGAGATAATTGATATAGTTTAAGCTGCAAACAAAAATTTGAGTTACAAGTAGAGATGTCCGAAAATATCGGCCTGCCGATATTATCGGCCGATAAATGCGTTAAAATGTAATATCGGAAATTATCGGTATCGTTTTTTTTATTATCAGTATCGGTTTTTTAAAAAAAATTAAATCCACATAAAAAACACAAGATACACTTACAATTAGTGCACCAACCCAAAAAACCTCCCTCCCCCATTTACACTCATTCACACTCATTCACACAAAAGAGTTGTTTCTTTCTGTTATTAATATTCTGGTTCCTACATTGTATATCAATATATATCAATACAGTCTGCAAGGGATACAGTCCGTAAGCACACATGATTGTGCGTGCTGCTGGTCCACTAATAATACTAACCTTTAACAGTTAATTTTACAAATTTTCATTAATTACTAGTTTCTATGTAACTGTTTTTATATTGTTTTACTTTCTTTTTTATTCAAGAAAATGTTTTTAATTTATTTATCTTATTTTATTTGATTCATTTTTTTAAAAAGTACCTTATCTTCACCATACCTGGTTGTCCAAATTAGGCATAATAATGTGTTAATTCCACGACTGTATATATCGGTTGATATCGGTATCGGTTGATATCGGTATCTGTAATTAAAGAGTTGGACAATATCGGCATATCGGATATCGGCAAAAAGCCATTATCGGACATCCCTAGTTACAAGCATGCCCGTCATTAGTTGGCGGAGCAAATGTCACGGTGAACCCTGTAAGATCCGACCAAAACAGCTTCGAGTGAGAGTTTGACATAGTTTTGTTTTTTCAAAAAAGTGAGTGTGAAGGACAGTGCTGAGAAGAAGAGGATGATATTCATGAATTAAAGAAAGAAATCATCCAAAACATTACAGAGGGTGGAGCCAACTTGGCGAAGCAATTTGAGAGTATCACTGCTAGTCTGCACCATACTGAAGCAGAATTGGGTCTAACGCCAGCTAAAGATGTTAAAATAATATCTAAGAGGCAAACTTGTATCCCTGAAAACACGGAAAAGCTGCTGATGTTGTGTTTGACGGAAGAGCACCTTTTCAAAGAAAATGCTGTACACTATTATTACATCACTTTATACAACTACTGTAGTTGTTGTAGTACATTGTATTGTATCGTTTTTCATACATTATTCCCTATCTAAAAGGCTGTTGTTGTTTTTTAAAAGGGATGTTACATGTTAAAATTGTGCCGTTTTGGGGGCTTAATTTCAAGGGTTTATGACCTCTACCACCATCATTTAAAATCAACTTATGTTTAATTGAATTACAAGTGATTCCACAATAACATTAGTCTTGACTCTTTATTCTCTGAGTGCTCATACAATATATAAGGGATTATTATTGACCAAGATGTTTAGAGCACTGACAAATCATTGCACCTTTATTTTTTTGGATTTATTTCTTAATTAAATTATTATCACATCTTCCAGTATCATTGCTCTTCTGTTTTTTAAACTGTCCAAATTAATTTTATTGCACTTTATTTTGGTTTAGTTTAATTTAATTTAATTCTAAATCATATATATATATATATATATATATATATATATATATATATATATATATATATATATATATATATATATATATATATATATACACAAAAGAAAATAGTTTTAAAGAAAACGAGTTTGTGGAGTTGCTTGCATGATAATACTGATAGAGGTGGGAGTATCCAATAAATTGGCAAGCGAGTGTGTATCACATATCATAAAATGTGATGCCTTAAAATACGCTACAGGGTGGGAATAATAATAATACATTATGAACGATGATGCTTGGAGAGGAGTAACAAACGCAGAAGCGACACAACATTCCGGCCTTGTAACTGTATTCCATCACCTGGCCTGTGGTGCCTATAATTGGGGGTCTCCTGGGAGAGAGGGGTACAGTGGCTATGACAAGCGCATATATGGAGAGGGGGGCGGGGGGTGACTATGTTAGCTATTCCCCTCTGCGAGGCCTAGTTGAGTTATTAATAAACATCTTTTGGCTGACATTGTCTGCGGGATTAGGATGAGGAGTCTCTGCGTGTGTCCGCTTGTCTTTCTATCTTTACTTTTATTGTCCGGGACCCTTTTTTTTCCTATGCAATGAGAGCCGTTTCTAATATTTCGACCAAACAATATATGCTCTTATATCAACACTAGCAGTTCTAGCAACTCTGCTACTTAAACTATTACATTTGGTACAAACAATTTTATTATTAATTTAATTTGGAAAAAAAGTATAAATGCATACAATAAAAAAAGGATATAAATGTAATAAAAAATAATCATAATAAAAAAAAAAATATATACATTTAATTTAAAAAAAAGTTATACATCTAGTACAAATTTGACAATGCATTTAGTAAAAATGTAAATATACATTTAATAGAAAGGTAATTATATTTTTTTAAATAAAAAATCAATGTAATAGAAATTTTATTATACATTTCATAAAAAATTACTATAAATTTAATACAAAATTTGATGATACATGTTTAAAAAGGAACCAGGAACTATATTTAAAAAAATACATACATTTACTATGAATTCGATAATAAAATCCATCCATCCATCTATCCATTTTCTACCACTTGTCCCTTTTTTGGGGTCGCGGAGAGTGCTGGAGCCTATCCCAGTATTATAACTCATAAAAAAAAGATTATATATTTAATAACATTTGTATTTTAAATGTAATAAAAATGTATTATAAATGTAATAAATATATTTTTTATAAATGAATAAAAACGGGATTATACATGTAATAACATTTTTATCATACATAAAAAAATTATTTAAGTTTAATAAAATGTGGTTGTAACTTTGATAAAAAATATGATCGATTAAATAAGAAATTGATAATCAATTTCAGATTATTTTAATTGCCTTTAAGACAGCAGTGTCTAAACTCTTTCCACCGAGGGCTGCCGCATACTGATAAAACCGAAGCATGCGGTTGGGTCACTTTCAAAATATAAATATATCTTTAAAATGTTGTAAAAAGGCTTAAAAAGGGGATACAGCAGAACGTCAACTGAAGAGCTATTTGTTATGCACTTCTAGCTTCAATGGCGCCCTCCTTAGAGCGTGAGTGAGTAATTAGCAAATAGTATAGCACTTCCTGAAAAGAAGTTGACGTTCACCTCTGACCATTTCCTGTGCTAGTGACTCACCCTCGCCGCAATATGTTAGAGACTCGCTTTGGTTTTATCCTGAAGAGGGCGCTTATCTGACACACATACGCAAACGGCCGCTGAGCACAAAATTAAACTATTAAATAAACAAATCAAAATATTAATCTTTTTTCCCCTTCATCCTCGGGAGGCCCTTTTAAAATGCCTCCCTGTGCAATTGCCACGTGGCCTAAAGCTAAAACAGCCACTGTATGTACACCAACATGAACGCTTTTATAAGACATTTTATTTTCTGTGTATACAATCCATATGACAAAAAGTAAGCATACTCCTCCCATATATTGTAATACAGTCTTCTTACACCATTTATTTGCATCCATAAACTTTACCTTGCAACTTTTTGAAAAACAAGAGCAGAAAATACATTCATATCAGAAAAGTCCTTGATCGATAAGATTGTCAAGTGTCTGGAAACAAGATAAATACACAACAAAGCTAAAAAAAAAGGTGTCTATTGCACTAAAATGAAGGTAAAATATGTTCATAAACATGCAGAACAACCAAAAAATACACTTCTGATAGACTATTTGAGAGTTATTGATGCACTAGCCAGACCTTTTGTTTATGTGCGAGAAAGTGCAACACTATAGGTGTTGGCTTCATAAAAACGAGCTTATAATCGTCGCTTATAGCCGCTTTTAAAATACATCATGTTATTTTTTATTTTTTTGCTTCCTGCTTTTTGGTGCTCAAATGCAGTAGTAAATATATGGAAAGGAAACATTTACAATATGCATGATTAAAAAAGTGTTATTGATCAGAAGTACAGCCGTAGTAAGTGTTATTATTCACGTGTTCCCTTTTAAGCCTTTGGTCCAGTGGAAATAAATCATGCAAACGACACATCACAATCAGCCTTAAACCCTGAAAGCGAGAAGCAGCAAACATACCCGGTAACACTACAGTACTAATAAATAAACGGAAAATCGGAAGAGAGAACAGAAATATATTGTGGCGTAATAATGGCTTTCTGTTATTGAGTTTGACCTGTTTGGGAAGGGTGCGGAAGATCAGATCTCCTCTGGAATGTCTTGGAAATCTGGAAGAACACAAACAATGAATTAGAATGAGCACATTATACTGGGCCCAGCCCCTCTTCCTCCTATCCAGGAGATCGCAAAAAGCCGCTGCCTGACCAGGGCTCAGAAAATCTGCAGAGACTCCTCCCACCCCCACCAAGGACTGTTTTCACTGCTGGACTCTAGAACAGTGGTTCTTAACCTGGGTTCGATTGAACCCTTGGGGTTCGGTGAGTCGGGCTCAGGGGTTCGGCGGAGATCAAGACACACCCGACTCATCGTGTAAATAAAAACTTCTCCCTATCGGCGTATTGCGGATATGGCAACAGCAGAAGTCACACTGATTTGCAGGTGTGTAATTTGTTGTGAGTTTATGCACTGTGTTGGTTTTGTTCTTTGAACAAGGTGATGTTCATGCACGGTTCATTTTGTGCACCAGTAAAAAAACATGGTAACATTTTAGTATGGGGAACATATTCAACATTAATTAGTTGCTTATTAACATGCAAATTAGTAGCATGTTGGCTCTTAATTTAAAATTTATTAATTACTTATTAATGCCTTATTCGACATGGCCTTATTATAACCCTAACCCTCTAACGCTGGCCCTAACCCTCTAACCCTAACCCTAACCCTAACCAAATAACTCTAAATTAAGTATTTGTTACTTAGAATATGTTCCCCATACTAAAGTGTTACCAAAAACATATAACTTTGTCTTGAACTTGAAAAAATACAACATTTAATTTTTCACTAGAGAAGGGTTCGGTGAATGCGCATATAAAACTGGTGGGGTTCGGTACCTCCAACAAGGTTAAGAACCACTGCTCTAGAAAGAGGTTCCGCAGCCTCCGTAGCAGAACCTCCAGGTTCTGTAACAGCTTCTTCCCACAGGCCGTAAGACTCTTGAACGCATCATGGTAATCCCCTCAATTCCCCCCAAAAATGGATTAACTGGCTGGAATATAAAGACAATATAACATACATCCATAAACGTGGATGCACATGCATAAGTGCAATATATTTATCTGTACAGTAATCTATTTATTTATATCTGCACCTTATTGATTTTTTATCCTGCACTACCATGAGCTAATGCAACAAAATTTCGTTCTTATCTGTACTGTAAAGTTCAAATTTGAATGACAATAAAAAGGAAGTCTAAGTCTAAACCTAAGCCTAAATCTAAGTCTAGTCTAAGTCTTTTATTTAAATGTGTTTAAAATGTCTTTAAAAAGGCCAAATTCATTATGTTCTCGTATTGGCTGTCATTGTACGAAGGAGGGGTACCTGATAAAATGTCCAATATCTGACCTCGGGAGCTTTCGGAGGGCTCCTCATCATCATCATCATCCGACGTCATGTCCACCTCCACATCGCTTCCTCCCTGAGTAGCCTCTGATTGGTGGAGAGCTTCCTGGTTGCCCCAATGTGCACCGCTCAACTCTTCCGGTCTGGGCTGTAAACAATACAATTAAAGTGAACAAATGACGCTTTTAGAACGTTATTGTACTTTTCTTACCTGTGTGGTTACGTCCCCCTGATCCTGCGAGGAAGCCCCGCTAGACACTTTCATGTGTCGAACCTGCTTCTCCAGCTTGGCCCGGGCCCTCTCGCTGTCCTTGAAGCGGCTCTCGGTGTCCCGCAGCCTCAGCAGCTCCTCCTGCAGCAGGCTGTGCTGTCTCTGCAAGAGGGCCAGCTCCCCGATGGTCGACCCCGTGCCGGCTTCGCGGTTTTGGCGCCATGAGCCCGCCGAGGCCGGCGACGCCGCGTCCTCTTGTTGCAGCAGCAGCTCCAGGATAGAGTCTTGTTTGATGACGGCCGCCTGAAGGGGACAGGTATTATCTGTGTTTAATTAATGAATCAGCAGGAAGCGTGTGCTCTTATTGTGAAGACACGGTGATTATTATGTATTAGGAGGAGCTCTAAATTATGAATATAAATGTTATTATGTACTGTAATGTAATGCTCTACTTGTGAAGCCTTAGTCCACTCTTATTGTGAAGTTGTCTATAAGGCTCTTATTGTGAAAATACAGGCGCATATTGTGAGGACATTTTTGCTCATTATAAGATTATAAAATAACAACGTATTAAGAGGAGGTGGTTCTTACTAGAAAAATACATGTGTCATCATGTATTAGGAGGAAGTGGTTGTATTTTATTGTGACGATATAATAAATATTTTATTGTATCAGGAGTAAGTGTTAGCTCTAATTTCTAAGTACAGCTGTTTTGTGTTAGATGGGAGCGTTAACTCTTATTGTAAAAAATACATACATTTGTGCATTGTGAGGAAATGGTATTTGTTAATGAGAAAATGTATTAATTTCTGTGTACTAAGAGGACAGTAGTTGTATTTCAGTTTGTCAATACAATAATTGATTTAGGAAGAAGTGGTAGCTCTTATTGTGAAATACAGCGGTTTTCATTTATTTGATTCATTTTCAGTTATAATATATTTGTCATCATGTATTAGGAAAAAGTGGTTGTATTTTATTGTGACGATACAATGATTATTTCTAATGTAGTAGGACGATGTGAGAGCTCTTATTGTGAAAATACATACATTTTGTGTATTAGGAGGACTTGGTTGCATTTCAGTTTGCCAATACAATAATTAATTTAGGAAGAAGTCGTAGCTCTTATAGTGAAATACAGAGGTTTTCATTTATTTTATTCACATACAATAATAATATAATGTTTGTCATCATGTATTAGGGAAAAGAGGTTGTATTTTATTGTGAAAATAAAATTATTATTTTTTAGTGTACTGTAGAAGGACAAAGTGAGCGCTCTTATTGTGAAATACAGCTGTTTTCATTTATTGTATTCATTTTCAGTTATAATATATTTGTCATCATGTATTAGGAAAAAGTGGTTGTATTTTATTGTGACGATACAATGATTATTTCTAATGTAGTAGGACGATGTGAGAGCTCTTATTGTGAAAATACATACATTTTGTGTATTAGGAGGACTTGGTTGCATTTCAGTTTGCCAATACAATAATTAATTTAGGAAGAAGTCGTAGCTCTTATAGTGAAATACAGCGGTTTTCATTTATTTTATTCACATACAATAATAATATAATGTTTGTCATCATGTATTAGGGAAAAGAGGTTGTATTTTATTGTGAAAATAAAATTATTATTTTTTAGTGTACTGTAGAAGGACAAAGTGAGCGCTCTTATTGTGAAATACAGCTGTTTTCATTTATTTTATTCATTTTCAGTTATAATATATTTGTCATCATGTATTAGGAAAAAGTGGTTGTATTTTATTGTGACGATACAATGATTATTTCTAATGTAGTAGGACGATGTGAGAGCTCTTATTGTGAAAATACATACATTTTGTGTATTAGGAGGACTTGGTTGCTTTTCAGTTTGCCAATATAATAATTAATTTAGGAAGAAGTCGTAGCTCTTATAGTGAAATACAGAGGTTTTCATTTATTTTATTCATATACAATAATAATATAATGTTTGTCATCATGTATTAGGGAAAAGAGGTTGCATTTTATTGGGAAAATACAATTATTACTTTTTAATGTACTGTAGAAGGACAAAGTGAGCGCTCTTATTGTGAAATACAGCTGTTTTCATTTATTTTATTCATTTTCAGTTATAATATATTTGTCATTATGTATTAGGAAAAAGTGGTTGTATTTTATTGTGACGATACAATGATTATTTCTAATATAGTAGGACGATGTGAGAGCTCTTATTGTGAAAATACACACATTTCGTGTATTAGGAGGACTTGGTTGCATTTCAGGTTGCCAATACAATAATCATTTTAATGTATTAGGAAAAATGTTTATCTTTTATTGTGAAATACAGCAGTTTTAATGTATTAAATGGCAACATGTATTAGGACAAAGTGATAGCTTTTATTGAGAAAATACATTTGTCATCATGTATTAGGAAGAAGTGGTTATATGTTGTTCTGACGAAACAAAATTACTTTTCATTATATTAAGAGGAAGTGGCAGCTCTTATTGTGAAAATACATTAATTTTGTGTATTAGGAGGACTTTGTTGCATTTCAGTTTGCCAATACAATAATCATTTTAATGTATTAGGAAAAAATGGTACCTTTTATTGTGAAATACAGCTGTTTTCATGTATTAAATGGCAACGGTACAGTAACTGTGTATTAGGACAAAGTGATAGCTTTTATTGTGAAAATACATTTGTCATCAAGTATTAGGAAGAAGTGGTTATATGTTATTCTGACGAAACAAAATTACTTTTCATTATATTAGGAGGAAGTGGCAGCTCTTATTGTGAAAATACATTAATTTTGTGTATTAGGAGGACTTGGTTGCATTTCAGTTTGCCAATACAATAATCATTTTAATGTATTAGGAAAAAATGGTACCTTTTATTGTGAAATACAGCTGTTTTCATGTATTAAATGGCAACATTAACTGTGTATTAGGACAAAGTGATAGCTTTCATTGTGAAAATACATTTGTCATCATGTATTAGGAAGAAGTGGTTACATGTTCTTCTGACGAAACAAAATTACTTTTCATTATATTAAGAGGAAGTGGCAGCTCTTATTGTGAAAATACATTAATTTTGTGTATTTGGAGGACGTGGTTTTATTTTAGCTTGACTATACAGTAATCAGTTTAATGTATTAGGAAGAAATGGAGGGTCTTATTGTGAAAAACAGCTGTTTTTAATTTATTAAATGGCAGGGTTAGTGCTTATTGTAAGAATACAGTAACTGTGTATTTAGAGGAAGTAGTAGGTTTTATTGTTAAAATACATTTGTCATCATTTATTAATCCCCTTCTTTTTACCAATTATTGAACATTCTTCACACATCGTCTACATGTTGACACTTACCATAAAATATATCAGGACCCAATACATTATGAAAATGTAATTTTACAATAAGAGCTACCACTTCTCCAATACATAAAAAAATAGTTGTGACGTCACAATGAAATACCACTTCTTTCTCTCCTCATACATACATGCATTTTCACAATAAACACAGTGGTAGCTCTTATTGTGAAAACACATTTGTCATCACGTATTAGGAGGAAGTGGTTGTATTTTACTGCGATGATACAATAATTATGTTATTGTATTAGGAGGAGTAAGTGGTAGCTCTTATTGTGAAATACAGCTGTTGTCATCTAATCGATGGGAGCATAAGCTTTTATTGTGAAAATACATTATTTCTATGTATTAGGAGTAAGTGTTAACTCTTACTGTGAACATTTACAATGTTTGTGTATTAAGAAAAAGTGGTTGTATTTCATTGTGCCAATACAAAAATATTTCTTATGTAGCAGCTCTTATTGTGAAAATACATACATTTTGTTGTATTAGGAGGAAGTGGTAACTCTTATTGGGAAAATATACACATTTTTGTGTATTAAGAGGAAGTGGTTTTATTTTAGTTTGACCATACAATAATCATTTTAATGTATTAGGAGGAATTAGTAGCTCTTATTGTGAAATACAGTTGTTTTCATTCCCTAATTGGCAGCGTTACAGTAGCTCTTAATGTGAAGATGCAGTCATTGTGTATCAGGAGGAAGTAGTACAAGCTCTTATTGTGAAACACAGCAGTTTTCAATTATTACATGGAAGTGTTAGTGCCTATTATACAGTAATAAAGTAATTGTGGATTGAGAGGAATGTGGTAGATTTTATTGTTGAAATACATTTGCCATCAGGTATTGAGCCCCTTCCTTTTTATCAATTATTGATCATACTTCACAAATATCTTTTACATGTAGACACCTAATGTAAAATATATTTGCCAACATGTATTTGGACCTGAGACATGATAACATATTCAGTGTATTTTCACAATAAGAGCTGCCACTTCCCCGATATATTAAACAATATTATTTTATCATCAAAATAAATAAAAAAATACAACCACTTCTTCCTAATATTGTCACAATAAGCTCCTATTGTGAAATAACATTTGTCATTGGGAGGAAGTGGTTGTATTTTATTTTGAAGTCACAATGTATTAGGAGGATGTTGTTGCTTATATTGTAAAAATATATAGTTTTTTGTATTTGAAGGTATGATAGAGAATTATGGACTATTTAATGATATAAAATGTTGTCAAATTTTAGGGTATTTGAGTATATATACTGCATGTTATTGTGAAGTGTTGTACTTACTTGGAGTGCATGGAGATAAACACTGAGATTCATCAGCCTCTGACAGATCTCCTGTCAAACACAAGTAGCATAGACATTGTAATAATTGGTTTGTAGTCATAAATTAGGGTTGGGGAAAAAAAACAAATATTATTTTTTTTATCAATTGTGGATCCATATATTTTAAAGTTGGCAATATCGATTTTACAGAGCATCACATGGGTTCCCCCACCCACTCCCTGGTAGCAGCAGTATCATACTATGCCAATGTTAGCTTCCAACAACAAGCCTGAAAGGGCAAAACAAAAGAAACGTGAGGGACTTACTAGCATTACCGCAGATTCAGTAACATTTGTTAGCATAAATATAAAATAAAAATGTAAAAGCGGCTCGTTCAGGTGCTAAAACCACCCCACCTTAGGATCACGAAACGTAAACATCTGACCAAAACTGGTGTGTTTATTGATTATATTTGTAACTGAGTTAACCGCTTACTTTGAAGAAATGACGGCTGCCGCAACTCGGCAGGTACTTTTTTTATTTTTTATAATTTTTTAAAATGTTATAAACCCTTATTTATAAATTGCAACATTTACAAACATTTGAGAAATAATAATAATCAAAATAAGTACAAAAACAGTACAAAACAGCGCCGGGGGGTTGTAAACGCAATAAAGTAACTAAAATAGAATGCAAAAAATATATATATAACAAAGTGCAAAGCCATAGGCTCACACGAGTTCAGTAAATAATTTAAATTTGGAACACAGCATCATCGTTTTCACAGCTTTTTGGTTGTTAGAGGTAGAGAGTGTTTTAACGTAGAGTTCTAATTCTTTTTTAAAGGCACAAAAAATAGGTTGGGTATTGAGAAACTTACATTTTATGAATATAAAACTTAGCGAATAGTATAATGAGGTTGCAAAGGTAAAATTCCTTTTAATTTTTTTTTCATACAGTGTAAATCCAAATAGAACTCGACAGGTACTTCTGGTTACTTCAATCCCCGCACTGACGTCAAGTGCCTTGAAAAAAACAAGAGCACACTTATGGCCTTCACAATAAAATCCCAGGGTGTTACATCCTGTCTAACCGTGCTAAGCAAATTAAGCTCTTAGAAAAATAGCATAGAACACTATTATTATTGTTATTATTATTATTAGGCACCCAAATAAATACTTTAATGCTATTTGCAGTTCACGAAAACTTTCATTGCAATTCCTTTCTTATTTCAAAATTACACTTTTGAGACGGTTTTATTTACAGTTCAAGTTTAAATTGCCCAATTTCCAAGTCAGCACTGAAAACATGTTTATTGCAAAGAAAGAACAAAAAAAGCACATTTACATTTTGAAACAGAGTTGAGACATAAACTTTTTAAAACGCAGTTCGAATGGATCTAGAAAATTGGCCATGATATCAAGCCCCAGTCATGATTATCAAACATTTTTATTGCAAATTGTGACCATATTGTAGATCAGGGGTGTCAAACTCGATTTCATCGAGGGACACATTGCAGTTATGGCTGCCCTCAGAGGGCTTTCTGTTACAGTCAATAATATATTAATTCAAATTCATAATGATTCGCCTCATTATTAGACATTTGCTGAAGCATTTGATTATTGTTTTTTTTCTCGAGTAATGTAAAAAAAAAATCTGTGGAAAATTCTGAAAACTGCCCGTTTTATTTTTTTTACTATGAAATGATTGAATTTTTTTTTTTTTTTTTTTTTTTTTTACAGCACATTACTGTAAATGCAAACTTAGTACCACTACGGTAAAATATATGGTTGTTGTTTTTACAGCATGTTACTGTAAATGCAAAAACGGTACCACTGTTTTTTTTTACAGCAAAATCCATGGTTGTTTTTACAGAATATTACTGTAAATGAACAATCGGTATTAGAGTTTTTTAAGGTACAATTTTTAGTTTTTGTTTTTACAGCATGTTACTGTAAATGCAAAAATGGTACCACTGTTTTTTTTACAGAAAAATCTATGGTTGTTTCACAGAATATTACTTTAAATGCAAAAACAGTACCAGACTTTTTTAAGGTAAAACTTATAGTTTTTGTTTTTACAGCATGTTACTGTAAACGTCACGGCCCAGGTGCATTCCTCTGTGCGCTGCGCTGAACGCACCTCCAAGTGCGCTCCTGCGCGCGACACTCCTGCTGCAGCCAGCGGCTACGAGCAATCAGCAATCTGCACACCTGTCGCTGATGAGCTCCCTGGGCTTTTTAAGCCAGTGCAAACCTGCGTTCCGGGCCAGAACGTAGCGACCAGTTACAGTACAGTAAGCCGACAAACTCTAGCTCTATGCACACTTTCGCTCTCTGTGTGTTTCTCCCCCTCCGTGTTCATTTGTCTCGTGTCCCTTGTCGTCATCGAGCAGCACTCCTCCATTCCCGCGTCACAAGCTGTGTGTCTCGTCTCCCCGTATTCCCTCTGGTTCCCTGGCTGCCTCTTGGATCTCGACCTCCCGCCTGGACACGGACTTTGACGCCTCGCTCCTGCCCTTGACCTCACGCATGCTCACAAACCTCCGAACTTATCTTGCCCCCTTGGACTTCCGCACCTCGCTCAACACTACCGGTAACACTCAACATCTAATCACTACGGATAGTCTCACACCACACACATTTCGATTAGTTTTTCACACTTCATAATATTGTATATATAATAAATAGAGCTAAACTACGTCCCTGCATTCTGTTCCGTCTTCTTCCCCTTGAACCGTAACAGTAAATGTAAAAACGGTACCACTGTTTTTTTTACAGCAAAATGTATGGTTGTTTTACAGAATATTACTGTAAATGCAAAATCGGTACTAAAGGTTTTTTATGGAAATATTTATAGTTTTTGTTTTTACAGCATGTAAAAATGCAAAAAAGGTACCACTGTTTTTTTACAGCAAAATATATGGTTGTTTTACAGAATATTACTGTAAATGTAAAAACGTTACCATTGGGGTTTTTTTTACAGCAAAATCTATGGTTGTTTTTACAGAATATTACTGTAAATGCAAAATCGGTACCGGAGTTTAATGTAAAATGTATAGTTTTTGTTTTTACCTTATGTCACTGTAAATGCAAAAACTGTACCAATGGTTTTTTTACAGCAAAATCTATGGTTGTTTTACAGAATGTTACTGTAAATGCAAAAACGGTACCAACGTTTTTTTTTAACTGAAACATATATGGTTGTTTTTACTAAATATTACTGTAAATGCAAAATCGATACCACAGTTTTTAAGGTAGAATGTATAGTTTTTAGTTTTTTCAGCATAATACTGTAAATGCAAAAACTTGATGAACAACTTTTTCTGAAATATTTAAATTGTTATTATTATTTTAAGAAAAAGTAGAATGTATAATAACGTTTAAAATATAAAGAATGCAATTTCATGCAATACATGTATATTATTTTCTGTCAAAATGCAAAGAATGACTAGATATAGTAAGAAAAGATAAAGTATGTTATTAACGCATGTTACTTTGAGGTAGGGTTGTCTCGATACCAATATTTTGGTACCGGTACCAAAATGTATTTCGATACTTTTCTAACTAAAGGGGACCACACAAAATGGCATTATTGGCTTTTTTTAAACAAAAAATCTTAGGGTACATTAAACATATGTATCTTATTGTAATTTTGTGCTTAAATAAAATAGGGAACATACAAGACAACTTGTCTTTTAGTAGTAAGTAAACAAACAAAGGCTCCTAATTTGTCTGCTGATGTATGCAGTTACATATTGTGTCATTTCTATTCTATTATTTTGTCAAAATTACGAGGGACAAGCAGTAATATTTGATTATTAATCTACTTGTTCATTTACTGTTACTATCTGGTTATTTTCTGTTTCAACATGTTCTATCTACACTTCTGTTAAAATGTAATAATCACTTATTCTTCTGTTGTTTGCATACTTTACATTAGTTTTGGATGATACCACAAATTTAGGTAGAATCCGATACCAAGTAGTTACAGGGTCATACATTGGTCATAATTTAAGTTCTCATGTGTCCAGGGACATATTTTCTGAGTTTATGAATATAATATGAATTTAAAAAAAAAAAGAAATAAGATTTTGTGACGATAAAAAATATTGATGTAATCATAGTAGTATCAACTAGATACGCTCCTGTACTTGGTATCATTACAGTGGATGTCAGGTGTAGATCCACCCACGGCATTTGTTTACATTGTGACGCCAGTGAGCTATTGTATCCTCCTACGGTGTGTAGTGAAGCATGTTTAGCTATTCCTCGTCCTGCAGGGATGATACTTGAATGAAACATACTTTATTTGTCGCCATTTAGGCGAGGATTAGTGATTTTCTGTAGAAGAAGCTAAAACGCTGCCAATTGCAGATGGACATTAGCCGGTAGCTCGCTAGCCATGTTTTAAAGCACCTCTTCCTGAGGGCGTTTCAGTGTTATAGCTTCACTTTTATCTTTTGTTTTTAAGCCAAAATACGTCCATTCTCCCTTTTCTGTCTAAACACTGTGTCTGCTTGTAAGTACTCTGTGATTGTGCGCTACCGAACATGCTCCTCTGCTCGTAAAAACAGCAATGTCACGACGTGACGACGACGCGCCGTCATGCCCGTAACAAAAAAAAAATATGGCGAACCGGTACTTTTCAAACAGAGTATAGTACCGTTTTTGATTCATTAGTACTGCGATACTATACTAGTACCGTACATTTCTATTTCGAGGCTTTCGCGGGCCATAGAAAATAATGTGGCGGGCTAAATCTGGCTCCCGGGCCTTGAGTTTGACACTGTTGTTGTAGATTGTGAGCACTCACCCTTGCAGCAGGGAACTCATGCGCTCCATTGACAACAAAATCCTGCTCACCTGCAGAGAGAAAAATGCTCACTGAGTTTTCTGGTCCTGGAAGTGTGTAAAAACTCACTGGTTTCCGTCAGTTCATGGTGGTTGTGATGGCACAGCAGAGGGACGTCCACGCTGGAACCCAGTAGAAGCTCGCTTAGTCGGTCCACTATGAAGACAGAGATTAATTTGC
The DNA here is from genome assembly GCF_033978785.1 of Entelurus aequoreus. Taxonomy (NCBI): domain Eukaryota; kingdom Metazoa; phylum Chordata; class Actinopteri; order Syngnathiformes; family Syngnathidae; genus Entelurus; species Entelurus aequoreus. Next base: position 26,217,866 of record NC_084735.1, on the reverse strand, counting down.
ACCATCGCTAGTGATGGGAATTCTCCATCTTGTGTGGAAAAACATTACCTTCGGCCGTGGAATCCAGGAGAAACTTCTCTGCCCGCGGGGCCTGCGGTGTGTCTGCACGGAACAAGTACCGCGTGATGGGGGGCTCTAGGTCCTCCTGGTAACTTGTCACCTGGGCCAGCTCGCAGAAGAGAGTCACCCTCTCCTGCAGGAGCTCCAACATCTCCCGGTCCTTCTGATGGAGGTCAGCTGCCATTGGGGCCCATCAACCAAGCAGTCAAAATCAACACATTTTTGTGGTTATTTTTTTGTCTAACCTTTCAGTCTCCTCAGATGGGCCTTGTGCTCGGTCTCTATAAGCGGGAACTCCTCCCGAGACGGACACCTGACCACCACCATCACATAAATAAGTATAAATGAACAAAGTGAGGGTAAAAACATCTTGTGTTGTGCTCTATTCCCCCACTTGCTGACAGTGCGCTGGATTTGCCGTATCCACAGGTTCTTGTTGTCTTTGGAGGTAGCGTGGACCTCGTACATCTCCGGAGGGGACGAATCGCTAATGAGGAACATGCCTCGCTCTTGGTTGGCTATGTCCCTCACGATGAGGTTCTGCAGGGAAAGCACGGGAGGCTTGTCCTGGAGGTGGTGTCAGAAGGTGGGTAAAACAAGTTGTATGGTACAGTTTGTTGCTTAACATGATCTGTCAGAGGTCTTCAACTGGGGGTCTGCAATCTCCAAGGGATCTGCTGAGGTACTTGCACGAGGGTCGAGTTAGTCATACTAATGCTGATGCTGACACTTGGAATTGTCACTGAATAATTCAATTCTTTATCACAATTACAATCAGGCAAAAACACAGGACGGCGGTGTAAGATAGGCTGACCATATTCTGAAATCCCAAAAAGAGGACACATATATGCGTGCCAAGGCCGGGACAAGGTAAAACTTTGCCAATGATACTCGAACTTGCTTTATAAATAATATATTTATTTAAATAAAGCATTTTTTCTCCTCTGTTGACAGCAGTGTTGGCGCTAGGAATTTTCAAAATGGGGTCCCACAGTAAATTTTTGGGGTCCCACTTTTTTGCAAGCGTTTTGAAAAAAAATTATAATCGTATGCATTATCCTGTTATATCTCACATTCTATTTTGTGTTTTGGAAAAAGGTTGTCATAAACGTTACTTAATTCATTAAAAAAAAAAGAAAAAAAGAAAACAAATTTGTATACATATGTATTCAGTTATAAACATTCATTCACTTTCTTCTTTCCTTCATGGATCTAAACTTTACCGCTGCTGGTAGTTTTTTTCTATGTTTTTATTGAATAAGTTGTAGGTGTATTTATTTCAGTATAAAAGTGTAAAAAGTGTTTTGCTTGGGTCATGAAATGATGATAATGGTGTGCCAGGGAATACATACATTTTATATTTAACGCTTAAATCTCTGGAGTCTACATCGACTTCAGATCTATCCCTCATTTCAAAATGTTATAGTTTTTTTTATGTTGTTTTTTTGTTTGTTTGTTTTCCGCCCTTTTTTGTCAAACAAAACTATGTTTTTTTATGGCAAACACACAAAATATGCAAAATCTTCCACCAAAAATATTTTTCAAAGTGGAATATTTGATGTGAAGTAATCGGAACCTTGGATAGGTCAATAATTCATAATAACATTGATTTTGATTCAATATTATGTTTTGAGCAATGACAGTTTGAAAGAAAAAAAAACAGATTTGTTTTATTAGTCAACATTGCAACTTTTCCTAAATTACATTTCACCTTTAAGATTTTTTATTTCACTTTTGTTATGTATTTGTTTATTTCAATAGTATTTTTAGAATGTGACGTGGGCCTTTAAAACATTAGCTGTGGGCCACAAATGGCCTCCGGGGCCCACTTTTGACACCCCTGCTATAGATAATAAAAAATTAAATGTGATAAATCTATGGATAAAAAGCAGAGCCTGGCGACGCATGAGCGTTTATCCTAACTCTCTCGCTCTCTCTGTCTCTGCCCCTCCCTCACGAATGCTGCTGCGTGCGCACACCTTCACAATTTGTTTTGTTTTCAACCCCTTCTTAACCCTGAACGTACATTGAAAATACACGCAACGCTAACTCAAAAGGCGGGACATTTGAGGCATTTAAGAAACTCCGCCCTGACAGCCCCGCAAAAGAGGACATGTCCGGGGAAAAGAGGACGTATGGTCAGTCTATGTAAGAATACCAACTAGAAAATTTTGATGGGCCTGCTTTCTGTGCCCTGAACCTCTAACCGGGGTCGAAGTTGGCATACGTCTAAGATGGCGTCAAGTATCCAAATCCATGATTTTTAGGTTTAAACATACAAAATTAGCAAAAAAAACTAGCATAAAACATTTGCATGCTAACGTTGCCATGCTAACATAGAGACGATGGCATAGTAACAAGATGGTGGAGAGTATCCAAATACTTGCTTGACAGCACAGAGTGTCAAAAACCATAATTTTTACGTTTAAACTCACAAAACTAGTTAAAAAGCTAGCATAAACGTTAGCATGGTAACATAATCATGCTGATATCAGAGACCTTAGCATATTTACAAGAAGGTGCCAAGTTTTATATAAATGGCGCTTGACAGCGTCATACTTGCCAACCCTCCCGATTTTTCCGTGACAGTCCTGAATTTCAGGGCAACCATTCTCCTGAATGTCTGCCGATTTTCACCCGGACAACAATATTAAGGGTGTGCTGTGATGGCACTGCCTTTAGCGCCCTCTACAACCTGTACAAACAGCGTGCCAGCCCAGTCACATGTTGTATTTGGCTTCTGTACACACGTAAGTGACTGCAAGACATACTTGATCAAGAGCCACACAGGTCACACTGAGGGTGACCGTATAAACAAGTTTAACACTGTTACAAATATGCGCCACACTGTGAAGCCACACCAAACAAGAATGACAAACAAATTTCGGGGAGAACATCCGCACCGTAACACAACATAAACACAACAGAACAAATACCCAGAATCCCACGCAGCCCTAACTCTTCTGGGCTACAATATACACCCCCGCTATCACCAAACCCCGGAATCAATAAAGTACTATCTATCCATCTATCGATTATGACTTTTCAGCCCATAATTTTGACTTTTAAAAAAAAATAATTATCCATCCATTTTCTACCGTTTGTCCCTCTCGGGGGCCCTATCCCAAGGCGGGGTACACCCTGGACAAGTCGCCAGCTCATCAAAGGGCCAACACAGATAGACAGACAACATTCACACTCACATTCACACACTAGGGCCAATTTAGTGTTGCCAATCAACCTATCCCCAGGTGCATGTCTTTGGAGGTGGGGGGAAGCTGGAGTACTTAGATCAGGGGTCTCAGACACGCGCCCCGCGGGCCAATTGCGGCCCGCGAGACGTTATTTTGCGGCCCGCACCTTAATATGAAAATTTAATGTTAATGCGGCCCGCGAGTTTTATATAAATGCCGCTTGACAGCGTCATACTTGCCAACCCTCCCGATTTTTCCGTGACAGTCCTGAATTTCAGGGCAACCATTCTCCTGAATGTCTGCCGATTTTCACCCGGACAACAATATTAAGGGTGTGCTGTGATGGCACTGCCTTTAGCGCCCTCTACAACCTGTACAAACAGCGTGCCAGCCCAGTCACATGTTGTATTTGGCTTCTGTACACACGTAAGTGACTGCAAGACATACTTGATCAAGAGCCACACAGGTCACACTGAGGGTGACCGTATAAACAAGTTTAACACTGTTACAAATATGCGCCACACTGTGAAGCCACACCAAACAAGAATGACAAACAAATTTCGGGAGAACATCCGCACCGTAACACAACATAAACACAACAGAACAAATACCCAGAATCCCACGCAGCCCTAACTCTTCTGGGCTACAATATACACCCCCGCTATCACCAAACCCCGCCCCCCCCAACACTCCCCCCCCCCTCCTCCGTGCGTCGGTTGAGGTGGGCGGGTGTATATTGTAGTCTGCAAGGTGTTCTGGGTATTTGTTCTGTTGTGTTTATGTTGTCTTACGGTGCGGACGTTCTCCCGAAATGTGTTTGTCATTCTTGTTTGGTGCGGGTTCACAGTGTGGCGCATATTTGTAACAGTGATAAAGTTGTTTATACGGCTACCCTCAGTGTGACCTGTGTGGCTGTTGATCAAGTATGTCTTGCAGTCGCTTACGTGTGTCTGCAGAAGCCTCATACAACATGTGACTGGGCTGGCACGCTGAATGTATGGTGAACAAGCGGACGCGACGACAGGTTGTAGAGGATGTTAAAGGCAGTGCTATCACGGCACGTCCTTAATATTGTTGTCCGGGTGAAAATCGGGACAAATTCGGGACAATGGTTGCCCTGGGAGATTGTCGGGAGGGGTACTGAAATTCGGGAGTCTCCCGGAAAAATCGGGAGGGTTGGCAAGTATGTTGCTAGGGCGGGATAGCCATTCAAAGAAGGTGAATTCATTAAAAAGTGCATGTTAGATTTTTTTTAGGAAATCTTTTCTTGCGGCACAGCCTCACCCCGTTTCTGCATCCAGTGGCCCCCCAGGTAAATTGAGTTTGAGACCCCTGACTTAGAGGGAACCCACGCAGTCACGGGGAGAACATGAAAACACACAGAAAGACCCCAAGCCCGGGGATTGAACCCGAGACCTTCTTATTGTGAGGCACCAACACTTAAAACCTGTTCCACCGTGCTGCCCCAAATATTTATGACATTATATGTAATTATTTTGACTTTTTATCCCATAATTTTGACTTTTTATCTCATAATTTTGACTTTTTATCTCATATTTTTGACTTTTTATCTCATAATTACAACTATTTTTGTCATAGTTTCGACTTTTTATTTTGTAATGTCGACATTTTATAAAATATTGATGACTATATATTCAATTATTTGGATTTAATATCTCTTTTTTTTTTTTTTACCTTATAATTTCGACTTTTTTTCTCATAATTTCAACTTTTCAATTTGTAATAAAATGTTATCTCATTAGCATGATTTTTTTCTCAAAATTTCAACACTTTATCTTATTATTTTGACTAGGGATGTCCGATAATGGCTTTTTGCCGATATCCGATATTCCGATATTGTCCAACTCTTTAATTACCGATACCGATATCAACCGACACCGATACTGATATACACAGTTGTGGAATTAACACATTATTATGCCTAATTTGGACAACCAGGTACGGTGAAGATAAGGTCCTTTTTTAAAAAAATTAATAAAATAAAATAAGATAAATAAATTAAAAGCATTTTCTTGAATAAAAAAGAAAGTAAAACAATATAAAATCAGTTACATAGAAACTAGTAATTAATGAAAATTAGTCAAATTAACTGTTAAAGGTTAGTACTATTAGTGGACCAGCAGCACGCACAATCATGTGTGCTTACGGACTGTATCCCTTGCAGACTGTATTGATATATATTGATATATAATGTAGGAACCACAATATTAATAACAGAAGGAAACAACCCTTTTGTGTGAATGAGTGTAAATGGGGGAGGGAGGTTTTTTGGGTTGGTGCACTAATTGTAAGTGTATCTTGGGTTTTTTATGTTGATTTCATTGAAAAAAAATTTAAAAAAATGATACCGATAAAAAAAAAAAACGATACCGATAATTTCCGATATAACATTTTTAAGCATTTATCGGCCGACAATATCGGCCGGCCGATATTATCGGACATCTCTAATTTTGACCTTTTATCTCATATTTTTTACTTTTTATTTTAAAATTACAACTTTTTTTGTCATAGTTTCGACTTTTTATTTTGTAATGTCGACATTTTATAAAATATTTATGACTATATATTCAATTATTTTGACTTAATATCTCTTATTTTTTTAATTTTTACCTTACAATTTCGACTTTTTTTCTCATAATTTCAACTTTTCAATTTGTAATAAAATGTTATCTCATTAGCATGATTTTTTTCTCAAAATTTCAACACTTTATCTTATTATTTTGACCTTTTATCTTTTAATGTTGACTTTTTATCTGATCATTTTGACTTGTTATCTGATAATTTTGACTTTTTATATCATTATTATAATTATTTCAAGTCATGGTAATGACGATTTTTTTACCTCATGATGTAGATTTTTAATCAAATATTTATTACTTTTTATCTAATTATTTCGACTTTATATCTCATATTTTTCACTTTTTATTTCATAATTGTGACTGTGAATCTCAATTTAGACTTTTTATCAAATAATTATGACTTTTTATCTGATTATTTCGATTCTTTATCTGATACTTTTTTATTTTTTATCTCATAATTTCTACTTTTAATTTAATATTTTTTTTATAATTTCGACATTTCATCTCAAAATAAGGATTTTTTAAATTAATATTTTGACCTTTACATATGTGTGTAAGTGTATAAAAATCACTTTTTATACAAGAAAGTACCGTATTTTTCGGACTAGAAGTCGCTCCGGAATATAAATCGCACCGGCTGAAAATGCATAATAAAGAAGGAAAAAAACATATATAAGTCGCACTGGAGTATAAGTCGCATTTTTTGGGGAAATGTATTTGATAAATAAGTGTACGTTATATGAGGCATAAATAACCAACTGAGAACGTGCCTGGTATGTTAACGCAACATATTATAGTAAGAGTCATTCAAATAACTATAACATATAGAACATGCTATACGTTTACCAAACAATCTGTCACTCCTAATCGCTAAATCCCATGAAATCTTATACGTCTAGTCTCTTACGTGAATGAGCTAAATAATATTATTTGATAATTTCACACATAAGTCGCTCCTGAGTATAAGTCGCTCCTGAGTATAAGTCGCACCCCCGGCCAAACTATGAAAAAAACTGCCACTTATAGTCCGAAAAATAGGGTACCTTTTATTTGATATCCAAATCGGCGCTCGTAATTCAATAAACCTCACAATCGAGTTACGCAACCTGTTGCTTTTTCCGAGGAAACTGCTAAAGTCTACCTGATTGTTGAAGACCCCGGATCTACAGTTTGTTATTTTTGCACAATTATTATCGCCGATTACTTTTGCTGCATCGATAAATGTGTGCTTCTGTGTGTATATCACCTACCAGGCATGGAAAGATGTACCTCTGGTCTTTCTCCTGCAGAAACACCAGGATGTCTGTCATCAGGAGGACCTGCACGTCTTCACACAAACACAACGTTACCTCCAAGCAATATATAAAGCGCCCCCTGGTGGAGTTATTTATTCACCTTTGAGTCTGGATCCTGGTGTTTTCCAAAACAGCATCCCTTCATGGACGAGTCTACGGCGAAGCAACTCGGCGGGCCTGAAAAGTCCGCCGTCCCTCACCCTGGCCTCGGCCCGCTGGTCCAGCTTGGCGTGGATCTCCTGCATCCGCTGCGACTTCTCCATTTCCTCCATCTGCCACACAGGAAGTGACCCAGAAAGAAAGAGTTTGAGCCACCACCTTTAATACAAACATGTAATCACATGACAAAAAATAAATACCTGTTGATCTATTGAATTGAGGAGATCTCGGACCATGGACAGAGCGTGCGCAATAGACGACGCTTCTTCCTCATCGTCTGCAAGAGAAGACAAACATTCTCACACTGCCCAGGTCCGGTAATTAGTCATTTTAACAACAAGCCTGGCAATTTACCGACGGTGTTGTCCAAAATACGCTGAATAAGGACGGGATATTTGGAGATGCGCTGAGTCACCAACAACATGCATTCTTGGACACCATGGCAGCGCAGCCACGGTCCTCGACTCACACGCTGCCCACAGAAGGACGGACCCATCAACCATCACGTCTCGGCTCTCACAGTCTAGATTCTTGTACTGTAGTCTCACCCGGATGAAGCACTGGAACCTCTTGTCTCTGGCCATCAGCGACTTGTACAACTTGACCGCCTTCAAGTGGCGACTGCAGAACTCGGCGTAGGTCTTCCGCATGTCGTCCGCACTCTGGCCTGAGAACTGGAACAGTTTTACAGTAGTTATATATGAATTAGGGCTAGGCGATATGGCCTTTTATTAATATCTCGATATTTTCAGGCCATGTCACGATACACGATATATATCTCGATATTTTGCCTTAGCCTTGAATGAAGACTTGATGCATATAATCACAGCAGTATGATGATTCTATATGTCTACATTAAAACATTCTTGTTCATACTGCATTAATTTATGCTCATTTTAAACTTTCATGCAGAGAGGGAAATCACAACTAAGTCAATTGACCAAAACTGTATTTATTCAACAGTTATTAAGCAGTGGCACAAACATTCATGTCATTTCCAAACAGAAAGTGCAAAATTGTCATAGTCATTTTAAAACAAGCTATGAGTGCACTTTTGTGCATGATGTCACTAAGATGACATATCAAAACAACACTAAATTAAAGTGCACTTTTTGTACAGAACGCCACTACAATATTTTAAAACAAATAAAGTGCACTTTTGTGCATGATGTCACACAAGATATTTCAATAACTGTCAAATAAAAATGAGCTGCATAATAGGAAATCAAATAGTGTATGTCCTTCACTATGTGGTAGGTTCCTGCAGACGTTATCTCCTTCTGTTGTTGACTATTTTTTTCCTACGGTGTTGATCTGGAAATAGTTGCTTCGGCATTTTGTTGGTGTGGCACCGAACGGAGATGTTGACATGCGGAGTTTCAAGCACTCCTTATTCTCTAGCGCATGGGTGTCAAACTCTGGCCCGCGGGCCAAATTTGGCCCGCCGTGTAATTTCATTTGGCCCTTGAGGCAATATCAAATTAACACTAGAGCTGGCCCGCCGATTATATACAGCGGCGGTGCCGCGGTAACACTGCATTCACAGCTAATTCTCATACTTGCCAACCCTCCCGGGATACTCCCAAATTTCAGTGCCCCTCTCGAAAATCGTCACGTCCGCTTTTCATCCAGTCCGAGTGCTGGCCCAGTCCCATAATATGTGCGGCTTCTGCACGCACACACAAGTGGATGCAACGCATACTTGATCAACAGCGATACAGGTTACACTGAGGGTTGCCGTATAAACAACTTTAACACTGTTAGAAATATACGCCACACTGTGAATCCACGCCAAACAAGAATGACAAACACATTTCGGGAGAACATCCGCACCGTAACACAACATAAACAAACAGAACAAATACCCAGAACCCTTTGCAGCACTAACTCTTCCGGGACGCTACAAGGTGTGTGTGTGTGTGTGTGGGGGGGGGCGGGGGGTTCTGGGTATTTGTTCTGTTGTGTTTATGTTGTGTTACGGTGCGGATGTTCTCCCGAAATGTGTTTGTCATTCTTGTTTGGCGTGGATTCACAGTGTGGCGTATATTTCTAACAGTGTTAAAGTTGTTTAAACGGTCACCCTCAGTGTAACCTGTATCGCTGTTGATCAAGTATGCGTTGCATTCACGTGTGTGTGCGTACAGAAGCCGCACATATCTTGTGACTGGGCCGGCACGTTGTTAGAATGGATGAAAAGCGGACGTGATGACAGCGCGTAGAGGACGTTAAAGGCAGTGCCTTTAAGGCACGAACCCAAGACTGTGGTCCGGGTGGACTACGAGATATAATGACTGATGAATACCTTTGTTCGATAAAGAAGGTTGCCTCAGCTCAAAGCCTGAGCCCCGACATTAATGAACTAGCATCCAAGAAAAGATGCCAGGTATCTGGCGTGGGCACATCAGATTAGATCAGTGTGTTGCAAACTGAGCAGTTTAAAGACCTGAATGGTTGGTTTATTCATTGTTATTTTATTTTCAAATTTATTAGCCTGTGGAAAAAGTTCATGTTGATATTTACCTCACAAGGCTGCAAATAGAAAAGAGGCATTCAATTTTTATTCAAATTGTATTTGATATGCCATTGATATTTTTTAATTATTATCATTATTATTATTTGAAACTCAAATTTTGCATGTCACTATAAAGTTATATAAGCCTTGCTTGTTCAATATTCAATGCAAAACTTGTTTGGATCCCTATTAAAAGGTTGATTTGTTCAACCTTGGCCCGCGGCTTTGTTCAGTTTTAAATTTTGGCCCACTCTGTATTTGAGTTTGACACCCCTGCTCTACCGGGTGACTTTTCAAATGATGCTACATTAGCAGTGCTGCTACTTTTTGTAGCAACGCTTTTGCCGCATAAATGTTCAACATCTTCCCGCTTGAAGCCAAACCACCGCCAGACGATGGACCCTGTGCTGTTTTTCTTGGGAATTAATTCTTCCTTCATTTGTTACCAGATTTGCACCTTCTCTCTCTCGTATTACCACTCGCACCACTGCACTAGCATCACAGCTAACGTTACCTGTTGGCTCCGCGGGAGCGTGTGACGTTGCACATGTGACGTACGTAAGAAGGGGCGCTTGTTTTAAGTCTCTGTGAGAAGGAGAGACAAGAAAGAGTGGGAAACGCATGCAGTGTAATGCCCGCAACTAAAAGCAACTGCGTGAGAACGTATACTTGAATATCACGATATCGTCATTTTCTATATCGCACGGAGACAAACCCGCGATATATGGAGTATATCGATATATCGCCCAGTCTTAATATGAACTACACTTTTAGCGCCGCCTACAGGTAGTGGTCAAGATGCTTTGGAATACAGTGGAACCTCGATTTACGAACCCCTCTATTTGCCAACTTTTCGGTTTGCAACCTTTTAGATTGCGCCAAATATGACTGTGTGAGAACACTTCATTCAGTCATTAATTTTGTGCTTGCCCGTATTGAAGAAACAGAGCACAGCAAGGTTTTAAATGTGATGAGAACAGACTTTTCTGGAAAATATGCCAAAGCGGACTTATATTTTACAGCAGAAGAGAAGACTACCTCTCGTTCAGCTGCGCTTCTTCCAAAAACGCACACACACACGGCCCCTCCCCCTCTCCCTCTATCTGCTCGTTTCTCTCCTCTCGTGAGCTACTCTTTTGACAATAGTAACGCACTCTACGTTCATTTTACTTTTAAAATGTTCATTATTGTAGCAATATGGTTGTTAAAATGAAGGATTTTTGTGATTTCTGATCGTTTGTGAGGGCACGTGTGTGTGTGTGTGTGTGCGTGTTGTCAGAGCAGCGCATACAGCACAATTCTGATTGTTAATAAAGAGAAAGTTGATCCATCATCTCTTTGTTATGTTTGTCAGATATACAGTGCTGTATAGCACTTAGTGTACAAACCTTATCTAAAATATGGACTTTTGTCAAGGCTGCAACCCAATTTCCATGTTTACATTGTTTCTTATGGACAAATCTGCCTAACTATACAAACTTTAGGATATACAAACCAAAGAACCAAGTAAGTTCGTAAATCGAGGTTCCACTGTACATGCTAGCATGCATGTAACGCGGATATCTTCAACATTTGATCATCATTAGACAAATAGTCAATGACTTTGTAATCCTTTCCAAAAGGTTTGACAAAAAACGAATTAGAGCTGCAACGATTAATCGATTAAACCGAATAATCCAAATAGAAAAAATCTTAATTTATATTATGTTGCTTCGATGAGTAGTTTTAATAGGTGTAAAGTACTAAAAAAACATAAAATACAGACCCGGTGCCCACATCTTTAAAATATGCGATCATAGTGTCCACACAGCCGCTGCAACAGAGCACACATGAGAGCGATGGTGATGTGATCTGTTTGGTACCGAACAGCGGAAAGTTTTGATTGAATCTGTTTTTTAAATGCACACATGTTAAAAAGTGTAATTTCAGTGCTAAATTTGAGAAAAAAAATTCTCGCACGCAAACAAATCTTTGTTTATTTGTTTTCCCTAAAATATGCATTGAGGCTGTAAAATGTTTACCGTATTTTTCGGAGTATAAATCGCTCCGGAGTATAAGTCGCACCGGCCGAAAATGCATAATAAAGAAGGAAAAAAACATATATAAGTCGCACTGGAGTATAAGTCGTATTTTTTGGGGAAATGTATTTGATAAAACCCAACACCAAGAATAGACATTTGAAAGGCAATTTAAAATAAATAAAGAATAGTGAACAACAGGCTGAATAAGTACGTTATATGACGCATTAATAACCAACTGAGAACGTGCCTGGTATGTTAACGTAACATATTATGGTAAGAGTCGATCAAATAACTATAACATATAGAACATGCTATACGTTTACCAAACAATCTGTCACTCCTAATCGCTAAATCCCATGAAATCTTATACATCTAGTCCAGGGGTCGGCAACCCAAAATGTTGAAAGAGCCATATTGGACCAAAAATACAAATACAAATCTGTCTGGAGCCGCAAAAAATTAAAAGCCATATTACATACAGATAGTGTGTCATGAGATATAAATTGAATTAAGATGACTTAAAGGAAACTAAATTACCTCAAATATAGCTACAAATAAGGCATAATGATGCAATATGTACATATAGATAGCCTAAATAGCATGTTAGCATCGATTAGCTTGCAATCATGCAGTGACCAAATATGTCTGATTAGCACTCCACACAAGTCAATAACATCAACAAAACTCACTTTTGTGCATTCATGCACAACGTTAAAAGTTTGGTGGACAAAATGAGACAGAAAAAGAAGTGGCATAAAACACGTCCTAGAAAGTCGGAGAAAGTTATACATGTAAACAAACTACGGTCACTTCCTGTCAATGAGAAAGGACGCAAAGAAAAAAAGCTCCGCTTCTGCTACCGGAGTTTTTGTTAAGTCTGAAGATTTTGACCACTGATTTGCGATCACAGCCACAGGAGAGTCACCTGGCATCTTCGATCTGATTTTGGTCAGTTGAGAGGCACTGATACGCTGAAATAAGGCGAGTGGAAGAGCCGTTAGCCTCAAACCAAAGGCGCCTCCCGCAGTTCAAAGCGGTTGCCTAGCAACCAAAAGTTACGGCGAGTTTACAGCTGTTTTAAAGTGATCCCGACGTCGCAGAGTGATATAAGTTGACAGGCGGACACCTCAAATTGATCTCTGAACGGCGCAAAGTACGAAATTGTTGAAAAAACAAGTTAAAAGTGCCGCAAGTCGCTAAAGAAGTAACTGCCCTTAAGACATAAGAGGCGCTGACGTCAGTGACTGCCGCGATGCCAAAAGTTAAAGGATTGACTGGAAAGACTGATTTGAAGCTGGGCACAGGACATGATGGGATTCAAGAAGGGATACTACAAAAAATACTCCAGGAATTTAAAGAAGAAATGATAGAAAAATTGGAAGAATTGATTGATGGATGGAAAGAGGATATGAAAGAAATGAAAGAAGAAATTAAAGAAATGAAAAAAGAGAACAACTCCAGAAATAAAGAAGCCACTGAAATGAGCACACAAATGAAGATCCTTCAAGAAGACAACAACATGCTGAGGAACATCATAGATGAAATGGATCAGGATAAACGAATGAATGATATCATCGTGACAGGGCACCGAATTAAACCAAGATCCTATGCGAAAGCTGTGAATAATGAAGGTGAACCAGATGAAATGGATATGATCTCAGCAGAACAGCAAGTGGTCAACTTTCTGCAATCAAAAGAAATTGAAATTGACATTAATAGCATCGAAACATGCATCCCACTGAACGGAAGAAACAACAACGCCACTCCAGTCGTGCTCGTGAAACTCGTAAACAGAAAATCTAAAATGGCATTGCTGAGACAGGGAAAGAAGCTGAAGGGAACAAATGTGTACATGAATGAGCATCTCACAAAACGCAATGCTGGAATCGCCAAGAAAGCACGCGACTTGAGAAGGCAGGGAAAAATCCAGGGAACTTGGAGCACCAACTGTAAAATCTACATCAAGCTGAATGGAGGTCCAGAAGCAAGAGTAATTGTTGTCCATGACATCAAGGACCTGGACAATTTTTAAAGTTTACACAGCTACCAAAACAACGATGATAATGGACTCTGACAGAAAACAAGCACCTAAATTCAGCATCGACACTACTCTGTTCCAAGGGACGACTAAACAAGAGGACCTACATTCAGGATTACATCCACCTACACTTATTGAGATTATTGAAACAACATCAAAGTTTGTTGAACAAGAAAATATGGAACTAAAAAATTTCTGCAACAAAGATCACAAAAACCAGGATTTGGAAAATGATATAGATCCAGATACAAATTTTTTCTCCCACATCAGTAATAGTTGTTTTTATTATACAGATGATCAATATAATAGCAACATTGAATGTGATAACAAATTGTCAATTATTCATTTTAATAGTAGAAGCTTGTATGCAAATTACAACAACATTAAGAACTTTTTGGAACACATCAACGGACCCTTCAAAGTGATTGCTGTCACAGAAACATGGATTGATGATAAAAAAGGAATAGATTTTGATCTGGAGGGATATGAACTAAACTACATCAACAGAACCAACAAAAATGGAGGAGGAGTAGCTGTGTACGTGATGAAGAACCTGAACTACAAAGTGGTAAAAAACATGTCATTTGCCATTGATAATATCTTAGAATGTATAACCATTGAAATATGTCAGGAAAAAAGCAAAAACATATTCATCAGTTGTTTATATAGATCACCTAAGTCAAGTATAGAAACATTTGAAGAATGGATCAAGGCTACTTACATGGACAATGGTCAAAGAATAATGTTCTTATGTGGTGACTTTAATATTGACTTATTGAACCCCAACAAGCAAAAGTCTATTGATGACTTCATTGATACAATGTACAGCATCAGTCTATATCCTAAAATCACAAAGCCAAGCAGAATCACAGGACACTGTGCCACGCTTATTGATCATATTTTTACCAATGATTTTGATAATAACACTACAAGTGGTCTACTTATAAGCGACGTTAGTGATCATCTGCCAGTTTTTACAATATATGATGGAAACTACAAGAAGAACATGGAAGACAAAAGGACATTTCGAAGACTATGCACAGAGAAGAGGATGACTGCCTTCAAAATTGAGCTACAAAAGCAAGATTGGGACAATGTGTATAATGAAAAAGAGGTTGATGAAGCATATGAACATTTCTTAAACAAGTTCATAATACTTTATGACAAACATTGTCCATGGATACAACTCAGTAACAAGCAGAGAAAGAATAATCAACCATGGATGACAAAAGGATTAAAAAATGCTTGTAAGAAGAAGAATACACTATATAGAGAACTTATAGCACAAAGAACTATAGAGGCAGAAATTAAGTACAAAAAGTATAAAAACAAGTTAACAGACATACTACGATCATGTAGAAAAGAATATTACAGTGAATTATTGGACAGGAACAAAAATAATATGAGAGCAACATGGGGCATCCTCAATAGCATTATTAAAAATGGAACTAAGAGGGACTACCCTCAATACTTCTTAGATGAAAATAAAAAAAATGACAACATAAAGGAAGTAGTTGAAAGCTTCAATAATTATTTTGTAAATATTGGACCAAAATTGGAAGAAAGGATTCCAGACCCAGTTCCAATTGAGGACTATAATGACACCATAGAGCCAAATCCCAATTCCATGTTCCTCAGTAATGTGACACAGGAGGAAATAGTTACAATCGTGAAAAAATGTAAATCTAAGACTTCAACTGATTGTAACGGAATTGATATGGAAACGATAAAAAAGGTTATTGAAGAGATCTCAGGACCATTAATGTATATTAGTAACCTATCATTTCAAACAGGTACATTTCCAAACAAAATGAAAATAGCTAAAGTTGCACCAATTTATAAGACTGGAGATAAACATCAATTTACAAATTATAGACCTGTTTCTCTACTTCCACAATTTTCTAAAATCATTGAAAAACTGTTCAATAACAGATTAGAAAGTTTCATAAATAAAAATAGAATACTCGAAGAGAACCAATATGGATATAGAGCTAATGTCTCAACTTCAATGGCTTTAATTGAAATTACAGAAGAAATTACCAATGCAATAGATAGTAAAAAATGTGCAGCAGCGGTTTTTATGGATCTAACTAAAGCTTTTGACACAATTAATCACAATATTTTAATCAAAAAACTAGAACGATATGGCATCAGAGGGTTAGTCTTAAACTGGATAAGAAGTTATCTAACGAACAGGAAACAATACGTGAAGCTAGGCGAACACACGTCTACAACGCTAAATATATCCTGTGGTGTACCTCAGGGATCAATATTAGGACCTAAATTATTCAATCTCTATATAAATGACATTTGTAAAGTTACAAAAGATTTAAAGTTAGTATTATTTGCGGATGATACAACAGCGTTTTGTTCAGGAGAGAACACACAGGAGATAATACAAATAATAACAGAAGAAATTAACAAATTAAAAAGATGGTTTGACAAAAACAGACTATCGTTGAATCTTAGTAAAACTAAAATAATGCTATTTGGTAACAGTAGAAGAGAAAGTCAAACACAAATACAAATAGACGGAATAGAAATTGAAAGAGTAAACGAAACCAAATTTGTAGGTATAATGATTGATGATAAATTGAACTGGAAATCTCACGTAAAAAATATACAACATAAAGTTGCAAGAAACACGTCAATAATGAATAAAGCAAAACATGTTCTAGACCAAAAATCCCTTCATATTCTCTACTGCTCACTAGTGTTACCATATCTGAGCTACTGTGTAGAAATATGGGGAAATAATTACAAAAGTACACTTCATTCATTAACGGTGTTACAAAAAAGATCAGTTATAATAATACATAATGTTGGATATAGAGAACATACAAACCCTTTATTTATTGAATCAAAAATACTGAAATTCCACGACATAGTGAATTTGCAAACAGCTAAAATTATGCACAAAGCAAACTATAACCTGCTACCCAAGAATATACAACAATTCTTCTCAACAAAAGAGGAGAAATATAATCTTAGAGAAAAACGTAATTTAAAACATTTGTATGCACGTACAACACTTAAGACCTTCAGTATATCAGTATGTGGAATTAAATTATGGAATGGATTAAGCAAAGCAATCAAACAATGTACTAATATGATACACTTCAAGAAACTCTTCAAACTTAAAGTGTTTACAAAGTACAATGAAGAAGAACCATGACAAACATTCTGAATTTATTTCATCCATCCATTCATTCATTCTTAAAGTAATCTTACTTATCTCATCATATGAAATATGACTTACTTCACCAATTATTATTATTAAATTCTTACTATTATTTATTTATTTATTTTTATTGTAATTACTTATGGAGTTTATTGTGAAAAAATTGTGAACAGGAAGTGAACAAAAAGTTTTGCAACTGTTATGTAAAGAAAAGGGGTAGGATTAAATAAGCTCTGCTTCTTCCTACTCCTTTTCGAACATGTTGAAAAGAAACTGGAAATTGTGATGTATCATGTTGTATGCTTGCATGTTCGAAATAAACTCAAACTCAAACTCAAACTCAAACGGTGAGTTCAAGGACCGCCAAAATTAGTAGGACAAAACGGCGCTCGCCAAATACTCGAATCAGTGAAGCATGTTTAATATAAACAGTGTGCTTTATAACAATTATGGAGGTTTGTGTCATGTTTGTCCTCCTACAGTAACCATATTAAAACAAAAAATATATATTTTTCCCCCTCATCTTTTCCATTTTTCATACATTTTTGAAAAAGCTCCAGAGAGCCACTAGGGCGGCGCTAAAGAGCCGCTTGTGGCTCTAGAGCCGCGCGTTGCCGACCCCTGGTCTAGTCTCTTACGTGAATGAGCTAAATAATATTATTTGATATTTTACGGTAATGTGTTAATAATTTCACAGATAAGTCGCTCCTGAGTATAAGTCGCACCCCCGGCCAAACTATGAAAAAAACTGCGACTTATAGCCCGAAAAATACGGTACTCGATTACTCAATTAATCGAAACAAACTAATCGATGGATTACTAAAATAATTGATAACTGCAGCCGAACCCGAAACGTTCAAAACCAAAGCAATTTTTCCCATAAGTAATAATCCAACTAAAGAGGCTGTTTGCAACTTGTTCAAAGTTAAAAAAATGTATACACAAAAATATAACATGAACACCAGTGTAATTAGTGCTTTAATAGTTGTTGTTTTTTACGTGTCTAATAGTGTATAGTATTGAATAGTGATTAAAGGGGACCTTTTTTGCAAAACTAACTGGCCCCAAAAGTTTTTACAATTACTGTACTATTAGGTGTGCTCAAAAAAATAAAAAAATAAAAAATAAATTCACATCCGAATCGCAATTCTTATTCCGATTCATAATTTTTAATAATCAATTAAACTAAATAAAAAAACAATGAATATATATAGAGTATATACATATGTATATACATTTTTTTAAATGTGTTTTTCTCCCATTTCTGTGCTTACTCACTGCATGTATACAGTACATCAATGTCAATTTTATATCTTTTATTAAACTTTGCTAAATCGCTATCATTAGCTGGCATCAAAGCTAATGCATATGTTATGTACGGGCAGAGTTTACGTCATTGTATACTAAAAGCCGTAAGAGGGCGGGATACAACGCTTAAAACACATTGGAAACTTAGAGCCCTCTAGGCATCCATGTAAAGGTTGCAAACAGTCCATTTAATCTGTTCCAAACACCCAAAAATGTAAACAGAAAACCCATTTTTAGAGAGAATATTTATAGTTTTACATGCAAAAATACATACAAAAGATGCATGAACTGGATAAATGAAGATTTAACCTCACACTATTCAAGACAACGATGAGCGGAGAGGGAGAATAGGTAGAGTTCTTTGCTACGAATTCTTTCTTCAATCAATCAATCAATCAATCAATCAATGCTTACTTATATAGCCCTAAATCACGAGTGTCTCAAAGAGCTGCACAAGCCACAACAACATCCTCGACTAAGATCCCAATCAATATGTTCTCACATTTTTTTTATCTAAGTGCTGGCACTTGCAAATTTCTTCGGCCCCAAGGTGGCTTAGTTGGCAGTCGTACTTCATAAATAAGTACCGCAACTCGAGGGATTCTTTGTTCAGGATCTCAAATTTGCGTAATTATATGGGGGAAAGACGATTTGTTTGTTACGCAAACTGTAACAAACAATAACCGAGACGTCGTACAGGGCAAAGTTTGGCAAAAATGTCTGTCGTAAACCAAATCATCAAAAAGTGATACCACTGTAAGATGTTTTGTTTGTTTTTCAACCGATGAATCAACAGCGCTACCATGTGGTGTAGTTGGGATATGCTTTGCCAAATGTTCCCACTTTTGTGTGCTACTGAATGCATGGAAGGTAATTTGTGTCTTCATTACGAAATACTTTTTTTGGCACTAAATTGATGTTACTGAATTTTTTGTATTTGCGATTTGTGATCAGAATTTTTTTTTACATTAAATTATGCTGACAATTTCAGTGAATATAAAATGTGTGAGCAAAATGTGTGTGTTTAAATTGTATTTTGGTAAAATACAGTGTTTTGCAATTAAGTGTATAAAAATTCAGTGTATAAAAATTCTGTGTATAAAAATTCAGTGCAAAAAAATTTAAGTGTTAGTAGTTCTGCACTTACCGTAACCTTTCTACAATTAATTTGAATACACTTATTGGTTTTGCACAAAATTTTTGTACACCGATTTTTTTTGCACTGATTTTTTATGCACTTAATTGTTTTTGCACTGAATTTTTATGCACTGAATTTAAAACAATCAAATTATGCAGACAATTTCATTGAATAAACAGTTTTGAGCAAAATGTGTGTGTTTCAAAATTCAGTGTGTAAAAATTCATTGTAAAAAAATAATTTTCAAAAAATTCAGTGTAAAAAAATTCAGGGAATAAAAATTTAGTGCAGAAATATTCATTGCTTCAAAACTCAAGAACCACTTCCAGTAAATCAAGACAGTATTGAATGCTTCAGTCTTATGTTACTTTAAGTGGGTGTTGAGTTTTGAAGGAACGGATAGTTCTGCCCTGAACATTTCTACAATTAATTTGTATACACTTATTTTTTTGCACTAAATTTTCATACACTGGATTTTTTTTGCACTGAATTTTTCTGCACTAAATATTTTTACACAAAAATTTGCTTTCATTTAATTTTTATACACTTACATTTTTTTGCACTAAATTTGTATACAATGAATTTAAAAAAATAAATAATATAATGCAGACGATTTCATTGAATACAAATGTGTGAGCAAAATGTGTGAGTTTCAAACTTCTGTGTGTCAAAATTCAGTGGGAAAAAAAAATCATTTTGTAAAAATTCAGTGTAAAAAAATTCAGGAAATAAAAATTCAGTGCAGAAATATTCGTTTAAACTTAGACTTAGACAAACTTTCGTGATCCACAAGGGAAATTGTTCCACACAGTAGCTCAGTTACAAAGGCTGAAAAAGGCTAAGAATGGAAAGGATAATGCACACAAGGGCACAAAAAGAGGGCGAAAACAAAAGTTATAAATTACACAAAAAATGTACCATAGTAGCAATATAAAATATGGCACATTTTTAGTTTCTTCAAAACTCAAACCCACTTCCAGGAAATTAAGACAGGATTGAATGCTTCAGTCCTAATATAACTCAAGTGGGTCTTGAAAATTTCTGCACTGAATTTTTATACACTTTAACTTTTTTGCACTGTATTTTTATACACTGATTTTTTTAATTGTCCGCATAATTTGATTTAAAAAAATTCCATCCATCCATTTTCTACCGCTTAATCCTTTCGGGGTCGCGGGGGGCGCTGGAGCCTATCTCAGCTACAATCGGGCGGAAGGCAGGGTACACCCTGGACAAGTCGCCACCTCATCGCAGGGCCAACACAGATTTTGAAAAAATTCAGTTACATAAATTCAGTGTAAAAAAAAAGCGTTCGTACATAAATAAACCTCTATAGAATGTATATCATTGCTAGTTTTATGGTTTGTATGGCAACTACCTGCTCCAGCAGAATGTCCCCCAGGCGATGTATGGTGAAGTTGCAGTGCGATTCGGGCTGCAGGCTGCTGTTCCGCCGCAGCAGAAGTTGCACCAGGAAGTGCGAGTGTATGCTGATCAGCTGGTCCAAGCATGGGAACAAGGCGTGCACGGTGCTCGGGTCCAGCTGCAGCTCCTCCAGCAGGCCCTGCCGGAACACGCGCTCCATGATGCGTAGCGTCCGCATGTGGTGCACCTCGGTCTGGATCAACTCTGAGGGGAAATTGATTGTGTATTTGAGCGCACGTCTGCTTTGTGTTTAGCAACATGGGTCATGATTGATGATATATCTTCACCATAAATGACATCCTGCCTCTTGATGACGTTTTTGCAGTGTGCGTGGAGGTAATCGGTGTCCACGGCCATGCTCCACGAGTCCGCCTTGAAGTCCTCGCCCTCCAGCTCCATCTCCTCCAGGATGGAAGTGTAGTAGAGATCTCCTGAAGAGGACCATCAACAAAACTGACAAAAGCGTCACTATTATCACACGTGTCGTTCACCCTGAATGAATAATACCGTCATCATTGAGGGACTCCACCGACATGGCTCTGTTCCTGAAGTTGAGGGAGTCTGTGGACTGGGACAGGATCCGACGTAGCCCCAGAGGCGAGTCGTCATTCAGGTTTCTGCAGCACGCACATTCACTTACTTACATTTGCTAGTGGGGCTGCACGATAATACGTTGTGTACCCCTCACTCTTCGATGCTTTAGGAGCCAGCTGCCCTGGACAATGGGCTGACAGCCAGGGGGTTTTAGCTCATTGGCTAGCGCTGCTCGAGTATTGTGACTTGTGGGTCGCCGGTTCAAGCCTAAGCGCATGCACAACTTGAATGAGGTTTGAGAGGGATAATTTAGTGGATGATTTATTTAGAAAAAATTATGCTCCCACAAGCATATTTTGTTTTGTTCAACTAAGATATCTTTATTTTTTAGAACATTATTTTAAATCATTTTATTATCTATGTACAGTACAGGCCAAAAATTTGGACACAGCTTCTCATTTCAATGCGTTTTCTTTATTTTCATGACTATTCACATTGTAGATTGTCACTGAAGGCATCAAAACTATGACACCTTTCAGGTGTCTATTTCTTGAAGCTCATCGAGAGAATGCCAAGAGTCTGCAAAGCAGTAATTAGAGCAAAGGGTGGCTATTTTGTTAAGTACATAACTCCACATGTGTTCATTCATAGTTTTGATGCCTTCAGTGACAATCTACAATGTAAATAGTCATGAAAATAAAGAAAACGCATTGAATGAGAAGGTGTGTCCAAACTTTTGGCCTGTACTTTATGTGTGTTCCCTCCAACAATAATTAAATAGATACAAAAAGAGTGAGGTTTGGGAGTGATAAATTAGTGGCTCATTTATTTCGAAAACATGTATGATACATACTGTAAGTATGACAAAGAAGCACCATTTTGGACAATAATTAGTAGGCTGTTGGAAGGGTGAATTTTTAAAAATAATAATTCATGTACACTCCCACAAGCAAATGTTGTTTTGTTCAACTAAGATAGCTTTATTTAAAAACATTTTTTATCATCATTTTATCATCTATGTACCGTATTTTCCAGACTATAAGGCGCACTTAAAAAATAAAAAATAAATTCTCAAAACTCGACAGTCCGCCTTATAACCCGGTGCGCCTAATGTAAGGAATACAATCGGTTGAGCTTACCCTCCTCGAAGCAATATCAGAATCAGAAAAATACTTAATTAATCCCAGAGGGGAAATTAAGAGAAATTAAACATTTTTATTTGGTACATGGTGTAATGATAAGTGTGACCAGTAGATGGCAGTCAAACATAAGAGATAAGTTTAGACTGCACTATTATGACAATATGTCTCAAGTAAACAACACCAACATTTTATATGTTCCATTGAAAATATAGAACATTACACACGACGCTCAAAAATCCATCAAAATGTTTTAGTACGACCTTGGTAAGCTGTGAAGCCGCACCGCTTAATGGATTGTACTGTGCTTCAACATATAATAATAATTATTGTGTGTGTATAAGGTAAGACATATTAGCTGGCGTTTTATTGCACAATATTATGCAAAAGCAACTTTTCTTACCTTCTGGTACCTGCTGATCTGTATTTGGGATCTGTATAAGTCCTGAAAAATTGCGCGCGTCCGCGCCGACGCTGTAGTCGATGAGCTTCTTCTTTTTTTCTATCTTCTTGTTATGGGACATTCATCCTCCGCTGTTGCCATTTCTAATATAAAGTAATGTAAAGTTCTTACTTATATCTGTCAGTAAACTCGCCATGAAAGCGCTAAAACATACCGGTGTAGTGAGTTTACTTTATTCACCCAAGGAACTTTAGTTATTAGAGAGTTCCGGTTTTTCACGTGACACATTTCCTGTGTTGTTGTTTCCGGATGAGGAGATGCTGCTCCGTTATTGATTTAAGTAAAGTCTGAATGTCATTAAAACAGTTAGCTCCATCTTTTGACACTTCTTCCACTCCCGTCCTTGCACGCTACACCGCTACAACAAAGATGACGGGGAGAAGACGCTACAGAAGGTGAGCCACGTAAATAAGACCGCCCACAAAACGGCGCATCCGGAAGCGACTGTCAGAAAGCGGCTTGAAGATGATCTGTAAAACATCATCTATGCAACATTTTGACCAAAGAACCACCATTACATGTTACATTATGTAGACCACAAGGAAGTGTTTTACATTTAGAAAAAAATAATAATAATATGACTCCTTTAATGCGCCCTATATGCCTTATATATGAAAAAAGATAAAAAATATCATCAGCAGTGCGCCTTATGGTCCGGAAAATACAGGTAAGTTTGTTTTCTCAAAAAAAAAACCCGTAAATAATAATTAAGTTAAAAAAGGGCGTGTTTTCGGGGTGATAATTTAGTGTCTAGATTTTTTTTTTAACGATACATACTGTATGTTTGGTAAACAAGCACCTTTTAGGAAGGGTGATTTTTTGTAAATAATAATTTATGTATGCTCCCACAAATATATAATTTGTTCTGTTCAATTAAGAGATTTTTTAAAATCTTCTATGTATGTTTGTTCCTGCCAAAAAAAAAATTCCAATAATAATTAAGTACAAAAAAAAAAGAGTGAGGTTTAAGAGTGATAATTAGTGAATGTTTTATTTTGGAAAAAGATAATAAATCAAAAGCCCTTTGAGACACTCGTGATTTAGGGCTATATAAGTAAACTTTGATAGATTCATTGATTGAAATAAAATACATTTGTTTTTGCCAATAAGCAGCCTAATGGAAGAGTGGACAAAAATGTGTAATTTATGTACGCTCCAACAAGCATATTTTGTTTGGTATTTTACTTTTGTTTTACCATTTTTTTTAAACAAATACATTTTTTTAATTGAATTTTTTTTTTTGTAAAATTAATTCTTAATTTTTTTAATCTAGCCTATATATATTTGTTCCCTATATTTGTTTAATAAATACATGGAAAAAAACTCCTATAAAAATGTATTTAAAAAAAAAGAAAAATTAGTGAGGTTTGGGAGGGTACCGGTAACAAATGCTAGTTAGTGTGGATGTACGTTGTATAAATCTCACTCCCCTGGGTTTTTAGCTCATTGGCTAGCGCTGCTTGACTTCTCTGATTTTTGGATGCTGGTTTGAGACCCGTGCGGGGGGCAATGCTATAAAATTGCTTTACACTTTAAACGATTAACAGCGATGTGCCCCACAATGTTTTCTGTGTTAAAAGACAGCTCAGTGCAAAAGAACACACCCACGCAGACACTTTCACCATTCTCACCCTGCGATGTTGTTGGTGGAGACACTTTTGGACAGCATGAGGCTGGAGCGTCCTCGGCGGGATCCGAGAAGGGAATGTCGGAGGCTTTCGGAAGGGTAGATGGCTGAACTCGGGCGCTCACGCATTACTGGATCTATTAGGGAGAACGTTGTGTTACAGAAACACAAAGTCACATTTGATCAAGCATCTCAAGCGAGAGTACTGTAGAACGTAAACTTGAACATACTTTAGAGTAGTCAGTGTACAGCTTGTATCGTGGTACATATTTAATATCCACTGAAAATGACTTAACACACAGCCGTTATTATCTAAATAGCTGGTAACACAAGAGCAAAATATTTGTGTCAAGCCTGGTGGTGGGGCTGCATGAGTGCCGCCAGCACTTGGGAGCTGCGGTTCATCCAGGGAAACTAACTCCACTTGTGTTTCCAGCCATTTAGACAATAATGGCTTTGTGTTATCATTTTCTGTGTCATCTGCGCTGCTATCCAAGCTATACCCTCACTACTCTAAAGCAGGGGTCAACGATGTTTTCCAGGCCAAGGACCCCAAAACTGGTGGAAAACTGGAGCGGGGACCCCCTACTTGTATATCCTGTATACAATTATATTTCAAATAGAACTGGTTTGAAAAGCACAGTTGTGCAATACTAACATATTCAAATAATACATTATAGCACTGTTAATAACCAGCTAGCAACCTGTGCTCTAATGGCTAACTGACAACTGGTGCGCTAATTGCCAGTTGGCGACTAGTGTGCTAAACGCTAGCTGGTGACTGGCGCGCTAATAGCTAGGTGACAACTAGCGAGGTAATCGTTGGCTGGCAACTGGCACGCTAATTTCTAGCTGGCAACCAGTGTGCTAATCGCTGGCTGACGACTGACATGCTAATCGCTAGCCGGAGACTGGCTCACTTATTGATAGCTGACAGCTGGTGTGCCAATTGCTAGCTGATAACTAGTGCGGTAATCTCTAGCTGACAACTGGTGTTCTAATTGTTTACTGGCAACTGGTGCAATAAACACTAGCTGACGACAGGTGCACTAATCGCTAGATGACCACTGGTGCGCTAATAGCTAGGCGACAACTAGGGCAGCAATCGCTAGCTAACAACAACCGCGCTAATCGCTAACTGGCGCGCTAATTGCAAGCGGACGCCTGGCGCGCCAATCGGTAGCTGATAACTAGCTCGGTAATCGCTAGCTGGCATTTAGTGCGGTAATTGCTAGCTGATAACTAGCATGTTAATTGCTAGTTGGAAACTGGTGTGCTAATCGCTAGTTGGAAACTGGCGCACTAATCAATAGCTAGGAACTGTCGCTTTAACTGCTAGCTGACGACTGGCGCTTGAATTGCTAGCTGGCAACTGGTGTGCTAATTGTTAGCTATCTCAAATGCTAACATGAATAAAATATTATCATTATAGTATTCATGTTTGTATTTTAAATCAGTGGTCCCCAACCACCGGGCCATGGCCCGGTACCGGTCCGTGGGCCGATTGGTACCGGACCGCACAAGAAATAAAAAAAATAAAAAAATATTGATTGATTGATTTTTTTTTTTTTTTATTAAATCAACATAAAAAACACAATATATACATTATATATCAATATGGATCAATATAGTCTGCAGGGATACAGTCCGTAAGCACACATCATTGTATTTCTTTATGACAAAAAAATAAATAATAAAAAAAATTAAAATACCATCCCCCCGGTCCGTGAGACAAATTTTCAAGCGTACAAAAAGGTTGGGGACCACTGTTTTAAATGATAAACTACACTACGGTGTGTCGTCTCAATGTTAATGTGTATTTACAGTCGTGGCCAAAAGTTTACATACACTTGTAAAGAACATAATGTCATGGCTGTCTTGAGTTTCCAAACATTTCTACAACTCTTATTTTTTTGTGATAGAGTGATTGGAGCACATACTTGTTGGTCACAAAAAACATTCATGAAGTTTGGTTCTTTTCCGAATTTATTATGGGTCTACTGAAAATGTGACCAAATCTGCTGGGTCAAAAGTATACATACAGCAATGTTAATATTTGGATACATGTCCCTTGGCAAGTTTCACTGCAATGAGGCGCTTTTGGTAGCCATCCACAAGCTTCTGGTTGAATTTTTGACCACTCCTCTTGACAAAATTGGTGAGTTCACCTAAATGTGTTGGTTTTCTGACATGGACTTGTTTCTTCAGCATTGTCCACACGTTTAAGTCAGGACTTTGGGAAGGCCATTCTAAAACCTTCATTCTAGCCTGATTTAGCCATTCCTTTACCACTTTTGACGTGTGTTTAGGATCATTGTCCTGTTGGAACACCCAACTGCGCCCACCCAACCTCCGGGCTGATGATTTTAGGTTGTCCTGAAGAATTTGGAGGGAAACCTCCTTTTTCATTGTCCCATTTACTCTCTGTAAAGCACCAGTTCCATTGGTAGCCAAACAGGCCCAGAGCATAATAGTACCACCACAAATTCTTGACGGTAGGAATGGTGTTCCTGGGATTAAAGGCCTCACCTTTTCTCCTCCAAACATATTGCTGGGTATTGTGGCCAAACATCTGGCATCACATGGACAAAGATAAGACCTTCTGGAGGAAAGTTCTGTGGTCAGCCATGACATTATGTTCTTTACAAGTGTATGACCACGACTGTAAATACATTTAAATTTGTGCGACTCCCTGCAGTACCTATGCGGACCACCTGAATATCACTGACCCTCTGTTGAAGACCTCCGACTCTGAGTGTACTTTCTATACTAATGTCCATTGAAAAGATCCAAATAAAAAGAGGGGTATCTTACTTCTTGTGCGCAGTGCGACATTCTGCAAGGATGAGTTGTTCCGCATGAGCACTGTCTTCTGCTGCTGTGAATGAGAAACATAAAAATATGACTTATTGTTATTGTTCCACTGACAGTCTCCATTCAACAGCTCATACTATTTTCTTCTTTACAAATGTCCAATGACTAGTATACACTTCTAGATACATTTCTACTCTTTATTTCACAAAACATGGCTGGTTTCTCACCCGCTGTTTGACTTTGGCACAGTTTGGTAACGTGTCCCTGCAGCGGTTGTGGATAGTCACATTGCATGCTGGGGAAAAAAAATGAAAAAAGAGACTTAGTATGTTTAAAAAAGCTCAGACATTTTAGTAATGTTCTCTATGTGTCCTTTGAGTGTTTAAAGAACAAAAATCTCTCATCGCCTTTACTTATTTGCTCCACTTTTGAGAGAAGAGGCGCTGACCCAGAGCCAATCCCTGGCTTTTTGTGGCCCTAAATAAGATTTTGTTTGTGGCCCCATGCTGGTCTTTGATATCACTGGTGTAACACACTATGGGCTATAGGGCAGTTAAGTAAGTATTGTAACACAGTCGTGATATCACGCTTCGAAGTTAGCTGCTTGTAAAGGTGACTATGTGGGTGTTATTTCATGTCTAGAGGGCTTTTTTAAGCATATTTAAAAAGTCGTAAACAGTTTTTTTTATGCTGTAGCGATGAAAATATTCTATTTATACTTAATTCCTACTTCGCAGAACCAATTAACAGCTATAAACGAGGGATTACTTTATTACTCTGGGTGTGTGCATATAAGACACAAGCAACAAAAATGCAGTGCAAGTATGTATATAATTATATATTAAGAAACAATGTATTACCAATATTTTTCAAATTATGTAAAGCTTTGTATTTACTATAAACAATTAGGTATGAACAATAAAGAAAAAGACTACACTGACAACTACAATTCAGTTAGATCCAACATGTTCAATAGTCATGTGTTTATATTCTACATCAGTGATTGTTAACACATCTATGAATACACCAAATATTTGATTTAATATTTAAGTACAGTGTTTTATTTTCCTATATTTAAACACAGTGTTACTGTTCGAACAGTGTGTTATGTTGGAGTGTTCACAAATATTCAGTATAATTGTTAAATAAAACCTCTGCCTTGTTTTTGAGGAATACTTGTGCCTACCAGTGTTGTCCCGATACCAATATTTTAGTACCGGTACCGGTACCATAATGTATTTCGATACTTTTCGATACTTTGTGGTACTTTTTGGTACTTTTCTAAATAAGGGGGACTACAAAAAAATTGCATTATTGGCTTTTTTTTTTACAAAACATCTTAGGGTACATTAAATATATGTTTCCTATTGCAAGTTTGTCCTTAAATAAAATAGTGAACATACAAGACAACTTGTCTTTTATTAGTAAGTAAGCAAACAAAGACTCCTAATTTGTCTGCTGACGTATGCAGTAACATATTGTGTCATTTCTCATTGTATTTTGTCAAAATTATGAGGGACAAGCTGTAAAAATGTTTTATTAATCAGCTTGTTCATTTACTGTTAATATCTGTTTATTTTCTTTTTTAACATGTTCTATCTACACTTCTGTTAAAATGTAAAAATGACTTATTCTTCTGTTGTTTGGATGCTTTACATTAGTTTTGGATGATACTACAAATTTAGGTATCAATCCGATACCAAGTAGTTACAGGATCATACATTGGTCATATTCAAAGTCTCCATGTGTCCAGGGACATATTTCCTGAGTTTATAAACATAATATACATTTTTAAAAAAGGAAAAAAGATTTTGTGACGATAAAAAATATTGATGTAATCATAGTATTATCGACTAGATACGCTATTGTGCTTGGTATCATTACAGTGGATGTCAGGTGTAGTCCACCCATGGCATTTGTTCAGGGTGCTAACTTGCTGTTAGTGGTTAGCTATTGTATCCTCCTACGGTGTGTAGTGAAGCATGTTTAGCTATTCCTCGTCCTGCAGGGATGATTCTTTATTGCAGTTCTGAGTGTTGCTGGGTCGGGTTTGGTTTTGGAATTGGATTGCATTGTTATGGTATTGCTGTGTATTGTTTTGTTGGATTGATTAATTTAAAAAAACAAAATTTAAAAAAAAAAATATATATATATACCGGTATTTTTTTTTTTTTTTAAATCAATTTTTTTTTTAAATGAGAATCGCGATTCGAATTCGAATCGATTTTTTCCCACACCCCTAATGATTAGCTACTGAAGTGACCGCTCGCCATAATCATGTCGTGTTTGTAGGCCTAAACAACCCCATAGAGCAGTGGTTCTTAACCTGGGTTCGATCGAACCCTAGGGGTTCGGTGAGTCTGCCTCAGGGGTTCGGCGCAGCCTCCGCCGCAGAGGTCAAGACACACCCGACTCATCGTGTAAATAAAAACTTCTCCCTATCGGCGTATTATGAATACCCCCAAACAATGTTCCCTCTCTCCATCTGATTTGCAGGTGTGTAATTTGTTGTGAGTTCATGCACTGTGTTGGTTTTGTTCTTTGAACAAGGTGATGTTCATGCACGGTTCATTTTGTGCACCAGTAAAAAAACATATAACTTTGTTTTGAATTTGAAAAAAATACAACATTTAATTTTGCACTAAAGAAGGGTTCAGTGAATGCGCATATAAAACTGGTGGGGTTCGGTACCTCCAACAAGGTTAAGAACTACCGCCATAGAGTGTTTATGCCGGGGGCTTTGCCCTAGCAGCTGGATGAACCCGCCCGATGTAAACGCCCACCACTTTAAGGACTAAAAAAAAATAAAAATAAATGAAGGCTTTGCTACACGTCTTAAAATAAGGCACAAAGTTCTGCAAACTATCTTGCAGTTTCACATGCGGTAGTAGTAAAATTCATAATTTTTCTTTAGCCTATAACCTAACATGGCGGTCTTGTAAAATAGGACAGTAATGTTAGTTAGCTGTGCTATAGTTTCGCTTCCTTTATCCCTTTTCTTTTCATTGTGTTTTTTTGTCAGACTTACTGGGACAGCAGAGCGCCTCCTTGGCCGTGATGCTCTTGTTGCACGCAGAGCATAGCGTGGTTCCCGACACTGTGAGGGAGGTGAAGAGGTGACCGTTGTTGTAACGGGACTCCCTCTCCCGGGCCGCCTTCTCCCGCTCCCTCATGCACTCCCTCTCTTTATTCTGGGGCAGAGGAACACAATGACAAAATAACCATTATTCATCTTATTTTAATACGTTAATTGAACTCCTCCTTTTTTAATCTAGTATGCCAGTGATGTCCAAAGTGTATGTGCAGCCCGCAGCTAATTTTTTAACAGCCCGCGGCACATTCTAAAAATACTATGACGGAAAAAAACATAGAAAAGTGGACTAAAGCAGGATACAGGTGTAATGTAACAAGAACAAGTTGCAATGTTGACTCTAACAACATTAAAACTGTCATTGTTCCAAAAATAATAATGAATTAAAATCAATGTGGTATGAATTATTGACCTATTGAAGGCTCCAATTACTTCGCATCAAATATTCCATTTTTAAATATTTTTTGGGGAAATATTGCATACTTTGTGTTTGCCATAAACACTGGGTTTTCTTTAACAAAAAGGGCATACAACAGAGATTATTTTTTATATAGCTGATCTAGAGTTTTAAGCATTAAATATTATTGCATATCTTGTGTGTTTGCCATAAAAAACAAGGTTTTTCTATGACAAAAACGACGTAAAAAATAAAACTTATACTCGACGGATAGACCCGAAGTTGATCAGAGATTACAGCATAAAAAGGTAAAAAAAAACATATTTTAAGAGTGGGGCCCATTTCAATCCCTGAAAATGTTAGTAGGATTTTTTTTCATTATTTCATTGTTCAAAAATTAATAATGAATGAAAATCAATGTTGTTATGAATTCTTGCACTATTTAAGGCTCCAATTATTTAACTTCAAATATTCAGCTCTGAAATTTTTTGGGGGAGAAATATTGCATATTTTGTGTTTTTGCCATAAACACACAGTTTAAAATTACTTCATAATAGATCTAAAGATTTAAGCGTTGAAAAACAAAAATATATAACACTTAGTTTTAACATTTTTATGACTGAGTCATAAAAATGTCCCGTCCTCAGGACCAAACTTGCGGGGAGCCCTAAAGGTTAAAAAAAGCAATATACCGGTAGTCTATTGCAGGGGTCACCAACCTTTTTGAAACCAAGAGCTACTTCTTGGGTACTGATTAATGCGAAGGGCTACCAGTTTGATACACACTTAAATAAATTGCCAGAAATAGCCAATTTGCTCAATTTACCTTTAACTCTATGTTATTATTAATAATTAATGATATTTACACTTAATTGAACGGTTTAAAAGAGGAGAAAACACGAAAAAAATTACTATTACATTTTGAAACATAGTTTATCTTCAATTTCGACCGAAAAAAAGAAGAGAAAAACTAGCTAATTCGAATCTTTTTGAAAAAATTAAAAAAATAATTTATGGAAAATCATTAGGAATTTTTCCTGATTAAGATTAATTTTAGAATTTTGATGACATGTTTTAAATAGGTTAAAATCCAATCTACACTTTGTTAGAATATATAACAAATTGGACCAAGCGATGAGGTGCGACTTGTCCAGGGTGTACACCGCCTTCCGCCCGATTGTAGCTGAGATAGGCTCCAGCGCCCCCGCGACCCCAAAGGGAATAAGCGGTACAAAATGGATGGATGGATCAAGCTATATTTCTAACAAAGACAAATCATTATTTCTTCTAGATTTTCCAGAACAAAAATTTTAAAAGAAATTCAAAAGACTTTGAAATAAGATTTAAATTTGATTCTACAGATTTTCTAGATTTGCCAGAATATTTTTTTTGAATTTTAATCATAATAAGTTTGAAGAAATATTTCACAAATATTCTTTGTCGAAAAAACAGAAGCTAAAATGAAGAATTCAATTACATTTTTTAAATTATTCTTTACAATAAAAAAAAGAAAAATTACTTGAACATTGATTTAAATTGTCAGGAAAGAAAAGGAAGGCATTTAAAAGGTAAAAAGGTATATGTGTTTAAAAATCCTAAAATCATTTTTAAGGTTGTATTTTTTCTCTAAAATTGTCTTTCTGAAAGTTATAAGAAGCAAAGTAAAAAAAATTATGAATTTATTTAAACAAGTGAAGACCAAGTCTTTAAAATATTTTCTTGGATTTTCAAATTCTATTTGAGTTTTGTCTCTCTTAGAATTAAAAATGTCGAGCAAAGCTTGCTAGTAAATAAATAAAATTTAAAAAATAGAGGCAGCTCACTGGTAAGTGCTGCTATTTGAGCTATTTTTAGAACAGGCCAGCGGACGACTCATCTCGTCCTTACGGGCGACCTGGTGCCCGCAGGCACCGCGTTGGTGACCCCTGGTCTATTGGTTTTAAAAATGAAAAGTATCAAAATGGCCGCCGCATGCTTTGATTTTTTTAGAGTGCGGCCCTCAGTGGAAAAAGTTTGGAAACCCCAGTCTTAGGCTTATGTATGCATTTTTTGTTATTTTACCCCTGGGGGGCCACCTGGCTTGTTGACCTCATGACGGTCACATGCACGCTATAAAAGCAGAAGTCATATTTCCCAGTAAACAAATCTCATTCCAGTGACAGTTACTTCTTTATTCAGACCAAAATAACAAGCTCGTTGTCAGCGATTTAACGCCTCTAATGTGTGTCAAGTGGTCCGCTTTTAGGTCTCGCTCTGTAAGTGTTTCAGTAACCCAGTTTGATTAATTAGTGGGGGCCGTGTGGCTCCTGAGGTAGTTTAACTTTAGACGGCAACATACAGTTCCAGCCTCAGTTTTCACTTAAACGGTTACATACGTCAGGTATTCATTTAACAATGTTGATCATATTTTTCTGTGTATTGGTTACAACTTCTGAGGTGAAAAATATCCGAAACATGTAGTTAAAAAGTACCCATGATTGTCACACACACACTGTGGCGAAATTATTCTCTGCATTTGACCCATCACCCTTGATCACCCCCTGGGAGGTGAGGGGAGCAGTGGGCAGCAGCGGTGGCCACGCCCAAGAATCATTTTTGGTGATTCAACCCCCAATTCCAACCCTTGATGCTGAGTGCCAAGCAGGGAGGTAATGGGTCCCATTTTTATAGTCTTTGGTATGACTCGGCCGGGGTTTGAACTCATGACCTACCGATCTCAGGGCAGACACTCTAACCACTAGGCCATGTAGAAGTTGCTTGAACCAAATTACGAACGTCTAAGACTACCTACACTCCCCTATCAAAAATATAAAATGGTTCGTTCCAGCACCAAAAGCTCACCTTTAAGCACAGTACACAGTATTGTTATTATTATTAACAAGAATGTGGCGATAGAAGAAAGGTAAAAATACACTAATTCTGTCTGTGGCAGCATAGGAGAAAGTTATGTATAGGCACATAACTGTGGTGCATTCAAGGACCCTTGATTAAAGTTAGAAACAGAAGAATTGCTAGTTGTTAAAGACAGGGGGAGGCTAATCCCCGGGCAGATGTACCAACAATATTATCATAATAATAATAATAAGGATGATGATGTACTGTTATGATTCATATTACCCACAGATGATAATCCTATGTGTATCCGCTGATCTCGATTTAAGTAAAGAAAAACCTGATTTACGTAAATAATGACATGAATATTTAAATCCATATTCTGGCCACTTTATATTGAATTTGTAAGGATGTCAATTTGTATTTAAAAAACAACTAAAACCAATGAATTAGGGAGAGGTTGATCTATATATATATATATATATTATTGATTTTAGCAAGGTGGCACAGGGGTTAGTATGTGTGCCTCACAATACCAAGGGGCTGGGTTCAATCTTGGGCTCGGGATCTTTCTGTGTGGAGTTTGCATGTTCTCCTCGTGACTGCGTGGGTTCCCTCCGGGTACTCTGGCTTCCTCCCACCTCCAAAGACATGCACCTGGGGATAGGTTGATTGGCAACACTAAATTGGCCCTAGTGTGTGAATGTGAGTGTGAATGTTGTCTGTCTATCTGTGTTGGCCCTGCGATGAGGTGGCGACTTGTCCAGGGTGTACCCCACCTTCCGCCCATGTGCAGCTGAGATAGGCTCCAGCACCCCCCACGATCCCGTACGGGACAAGCGGTAGAAAATTGGATGGATGGATGGATATTATTGATTTTTCCAATGAAGTTTCTAAGAATGGTGATATATGTTGTACATTTCCTGCTAACATAAATTTTTTAAGGTGTCTTTTCTGATGATATGCCCGAGAAACTTGAGCTGCCTCTTTCGAATTGTTGCAATAAGAGATTGTTTTGTTTTTGCTAGTGCTAATTCCGCTTAATTACAAACCTCGTTTCCATATGAGTTGGGAAATTGTGTTAGATGTAAATATAAACGGAATACAATGATTTGCAAATCATTTTGAACCCATATTCAGTTGAATATGCTACAAAGACAACATATTTGATGTTCAAACTGATAAACTTTTTTTTTTTTGCAAATAATCATTAACTTTAGAATTTGATGCCAGCAACACGTGACAAAGAAGTTGGGAAAGGTGGCAATAAATACTGATAAAGTTGAGGAATGCTCATCAAACACTTATTTGGAACATCCCACAGGTGAACAGGCAAATTGGGAACAGGTGGGTGCCATGATTGGGTATAAAAGTAGATTCCATGAAATGCTCAGTCATTCACAAACAAGGATGGGGTGAGGGTCACCACTTTGTCAACAAATGGCTGAGCAAATTGTTGAACAGTTTAAGAAAAACCTTTCTCAACCAGCTATTGCAAGGAATTTAGGGATTTCACCATCTACGGTCCGTAAAATCATCAAAGGGTTTAGAGAATCTGGAGAAATCACTGCACGTAAGCAGCTAAGCCCGTAACCTTCGATCCCTCAGGCTGTACTGCATCAACAAGCGACATCAGTGTGTAAAGGATATCATCACATGGGCTCAGGAACACTTCAGAAACCCACTGTCAGTAACTACAATTGGTCGCTACATCTGTAAGTGCAAGTTAAAACTCTCCTATGCAAGGCGAAATCCGTTTATCAACAACACCCAGAAACGCCGTTGGCTTCGCTGGGCCTGAGCTCATCTAAGATGGACTGATACAAAGTGGAAAAGTGTTCTGTGGTCTGACGAGTCCACATTTCAAAGTGTTTTTGGAAACTGTGGTCGTCTAAAGAGGAAAAGAACCATCCGGATTGTTATAGGCGCAAAGTTGAAAAGCTAGCATCTGTGATTGTATGGGGGTGTATTAGTGCCCAAGACATGGGTAACTTACACATCTGTGAAGGCGCCATTAATGCTGAAAGGTACATACAGGTTTTGGAGCAACATATGTTGCCATCCAAGCAACGTTACCATGGACGCCCCTGCTTATTTCAGCAAGACAATGCCAAGCCACGTGTTACAACAGCGTGGCTTCGTAGTAAAAGAGTGCAGGTACTAGACTGGCCTGCCTGTAGTCCAGACCAGTCTCCCATTGAAAATATGTCGTGCAATATGAAGCCTAAAATACCACAACAGAGACCCCGGACTGTTGAACAACTTAAGCTGTACATCAAGCAAGAATGGGTAAGAATTCCACCTGAGAAGCTTCAAAAATGTGTCTCCTCAGTTCCCAAACGTTTACTGAATGTTGTTAAAAGGAAAGGCCATGTAACACAGTGGTGAACATGCCCTTTCCCAACTACTTTGGCATGTGTTGCAGCCATGAAATTCTAAGTTAATTATTATTAGCAAAAAATAAATAAAGTTTATGAGTTTGAACACCAAATATCTTGTCTTTGTAGTGCATTCAATTGAATATGGGTTGAAAAGGATTTGCAAATCATTGTATTCCGTTTATATTTACATCTAACATCAGTCGGATGAAACTCAGCGGCAGGAAGAAACCCACAGTCCGCAGAGCATCAGCACCCTGCAGGATGAGGGGGAAGCTTCAGGCAGAACCACCAGTCCAAGACCATACCCAGTACACCGCAAAAAGGAAAACATGCAAGGACGTAAGCCGTTGGTGAAATGGCCAAAGTCTAACAGCAAGGAGTGGGAAACGGAGGGTGCGGCATGGAGGGGGGTGTACCTGGGACGCTAGGTACACCGTTGAGCCCTCTGGAGACGTCGTGGGCTTCAATCAACGAAACGTCGATGAAGCAGGGTGCCCACCCGAAGACCCCAATGACATACTTACCCTCCCTTTCACCACTCCACACCGACTTGCTACTTACCAAGGGATTGAAACATCTAGTTCTATTTGCTTTACTGATCTTCTGGAAGAAAAACCCAGTGACTGTTGTGAAAGTGCAGCTGACGACAAGGGAAAGACCATGTGACAGCTTGGAGAGACAGCTGACAGGAGGAAATAGACCCCAACGGGGCTGTTATGGGCTAGTTCTATTTGCTTTACTAACACAATTTCCCAACTCATATGGAAACAGGGTTTGTACTTTCCTTTTCGTTGTGTGATATTCTCTGTAATAGTTTTTTCACTTGTTGATGATTTAAAGTCCAACATTGACAGCCAAAAAGGAGGACAGACCATTAATACTCTGGACTCAGAGTTTGGTGTCAAGTGAGCTGTTGCTATTTCTAAATATAATAACCGATGTTTGTTGCAACTGTCTCTTTAAATTTGTTTATCTCTTTTTTTGTACATACTATCTATCTACAAACTTGTTTTAATTTCTTCTTGTTGCATGTTACATGCTAGAGGTTTCTTAGAAAGTTTTGTTAACATTTAGGTCAATTTGCTTCACTGTAGGTTACAACGGCGTTTAAAATGTTCAGTAGGTGTTTTCCAGACTCTGCCACTAGTAGGGCGTCGTCTGCATATCTGAATTGGTGATATTGATTCCGACAACTTCTTTTCCAGCTCGATTTGCTGCGTATGGTAATTTTGCTGGATATGTCAGGGGAGAGTACACAACCTTGCAGAACTCCCTTTTGAAGGGCTCTCGATTGACCTCATACTTGTTGACTGCTTCTTGGAAATATGGAACATAACGTGGAAAGAAATACGTCAATAATGAAGTAATATGTTATGAAACAAAAATCACTCCACATTCTCTTTTACTTGCGAGTGTTGCAGTAATATTGTGTACAAAAGTACGCTTTATTCATTAACCGTGTTACAAATAAGGTCAGTTAGGGTAATACATACTATTGAATATCGGGAACATTGAAACACTTTATTCAATCCAAAATATTAAAACTCAATGATTTGGTAAATTTTCAAACAGCTAAAATTATGCACAAAGCAAACTACACTGAACAAAAATATAAATGCAACACTTTTGTCTTTGCTCCCGTTTTTCATGGGTTAAACTCAAAGATCTAAAACTTTTGCTATATACACTACCGTTTAAAAGTTTGGGGTCACATTGAAATGTCCTTATTTTTTAAGGAAAAGCACTGTACTTTTCAATGAAGATAACTTTAAACTAGTCTTAACTTTAAAGAAATACTCTATACATTGCTAATGTGGTAAATAACTATTCTAGCTGCAAATTTCTGGTTTTTGGTGCAATATCTACATAGGTGTATAGAGGCCCATTTCCAGCAACTATCACTCCAGTGTTCTAATGGTACAATGTGTTTGCTCATTGGCTCAGAAGGCTAATTGATGATTAGAAAACCCTTGTGCAATCATGTTCACACATCTGAAAACAGTTTATCTCGTTACAGAAGCTACAAAACTGACCTTCCTTTGAGCAGATTGAGTTTCTGGAGCATCACATTTGTGGGGTCAATTAAACGCTCAAAATGGCCAGAAAAAGAGAACTTTCATCTGAAACTCGACAGTCTATTCTTGTTCTTAGAAATGAAGGCTATTCCACAAAATTGTTTGGGTGACCCCAAACTTTTGAACGGTAGTGTACACAGAAGGCCTATTCCTCTCAAATATTGCTCACAAATCTTTCTAAATCTGTGTTAGTGAGCATTTCTTCTTTGCCAAGATAATCCATCCCACCCCACAGGTGTGGCACACCAAAATGCTGATTATTGCACATGTGGGCCTTAGGCTGCCCACAATAAATGGCCACTCTGAAATGTGCAGTATTATCACACAGCACAATGCCACAGATGTCGCAAGTTTTGAGAGAGCGTGCAGTTGACAGGAACATCTACCAGAGCTGTTTCCCGTAAACAGAATGTTAATTTATTTACCATAAGCCGTCTCCAAAGGCGTTTCATAGGATTGGGCAGTACATCCAACCGGCCTCACAACCGAAGACCACGTGTAACTACACCAGCCCAAGACCTACACATGCAGCAGGTGCACCTTCATGATTGTCTGAGACCAGCCGCCCAGACAGTTGCTGCAATAATTGGTTTGCATTATCAAAACATTTCTACACAAACTGTGAGAAACCCTCTCAGAGAAGCTCATCTGCATGCTCGTCGTCCTCATCGGGGTCTCAACCTGACTACAGTTCGTTGTCGTAACCAAATTGAGTGAGAATATCGGTTTTCACTGTTCAGGGCAGATGGCAGACAGCGTGTGTGGCGTCGTGTGGGAGAGCGGTTTGCTGATGTCAACGTTGTGAATCGAGTGGCCAATGGTTATGGTTTGGGCAGGCGTATGCAATGGACAACAAACGTAAGTGCATTTTATTGATGGCATTTTAAATGCACAGAGATACTGTGACGAGATCCTGAGGCCCATTGTTGTGCCAATCACCCGAGACCATGACCTCATGTTGCAGCATGACATTGCACGGCTCCATGTTGCAAGGATATGTACACAATTCCTGGAAGCTGAAAACATCCCAGTTCTTGCATGGCCAGCATACTCACCGGACATGACACCCACTGAGCATGTTTGGGATGCTGTGGATTGGCGTATACGATAGCCTGTTCCAGTTCCTGACAATATCCAGCAACTTGGCACAGCCATTGAAGAGGAGTGCACCAACATTCCACAGGCCACAATCAACAACCTGATCAACTCTATGTGAAGGAGATGTGTTGCACTACTACCTGCTACCCAAAAATGTACAACGATTATTCTTAATAAAAGAGGGAAAATATCAATCTAAAAAAATCTAATATAAAAACATTAGTATGCACGAACAACACTTAAGACCTTCATTATATCAGGATGTGGAATTAAAAATTTAATTATGGAATGGGTTAAGCAAAGAAGTCAAACAATGCACTAAAATAATGCAGTTTAAAAGACTGTTCGAACACAAATTACTAGGAAGAAGAATCCTGATAAACATCTTGAACCTTATGAAAAAAATTGATAATCTTATTCATCTCATTATGGAATTAGCATCTTACTTAACTATTTATTTATGAAAACCTTATTTTATTTATTTACCAACTCATTTATTGTATTTATTTATTTAGCCACTGTTTGTGTTACAGATTGAGTACAAACAAATGTTACAAAAAAAAATTAACACAAAGGGTTACCCATCTTCTTCCCACTCCTTTTCAGACACGTAATGAGGAACTGGAAATATCATATTGTAACTGTATGCATGTTTGAACTAAACTATAATAAACTTACTAAATAAATACGCTAAATAAATATACCTTTATATCTTTTGTTGATCACAGTCTGTGGCTGCTGCTTTCGTTGACAAGGTAATTTGTATTGTTTATTTTTTTTTTAATATGATAGAATTTGCCCACCGTCGTCGTAAATGATGATGTTTATTACCTATTAATACTTTGCCTTCCTTTGATGTGATGCATCCTGATTTTGAGGGGCCGTTTTCCGTTGACGTCTTGGACTTTTTGGTGTATGTATTTGCTGTCAGTATCCTTGTGTTGTTCTATTGCTTCACATTGTGAGTTCATCCATGCTTCTTTAACCTCATTGCATTTCTTCTATAGTATCTTCTCAAGTTTGTTGTACTCACTTTTGTTTTGTTTCGATAACTCTCCATGTGTCTAGTAAAGGAGCCATATGTAATAATTTTGGGTCAAGTCATCATTAAATGGCCCTGATATGTCAAAAGGCATTAATAAATCATGTTCTTTTCGAGTACCTCCATAACTGATAACAGTAGTTCAGCCGTAATATGCTCATTTCAAAATTAGATTTACAGCCTCAAAATCTTGTTATTGTTTTCATTTCGATGTCCCGCCCTCAACCGTTTGACCAATTAGAAAGTCTGTGAGTGTGTCACATCTAGGTTGCCAGTTACGCACCGCCATCTTCGTCTAGCTGCTGCCACTGGTAAAGTTACTAAACATGTCAGACCTTAGTAAATCTAAAAGGCGTCGTTACGATTCTCAACTTATTCATGACAAAGCTAGAAACACAACGAGGATTTGTATCGGGGATGCCTTTGAAAGATGGAGACGATTGAAGACGGAGAACATTTTTTCATCTGACACCAAACTTGCTAATTTCCTCCTTGATAGGCATTTACGTTTTCTTATTACTTATAATAAATGGAAATGGACATTTCGTATATAAACTATATTGTCCAATACACTCTATGATCTTGTCTAACAAAGCTAATATGTTCGTGCAATGAATGCTTAGCATGACACATCGACGAGGAAAATATATGCCCGTTAGCTTGTATGTCGATGTGTATTTGAACTGACAGGGCAAAATATATTTTCAACAAACAAAACCTGTGTGGATATATGGGTAGTGTCAGTGCCTATTTCGTTGTCAATATGCTGATACGCTGAGGGGATGGGTCCCAACTTTAGCACGGCTATCATGGCAATGTAAAACGTATGGACAGCCAAATCACATGATAAAATAATTCCTCATTCATGTTTGCATATTGTGGACTACACGTACCAAGTTATATGGCAATCTGAAACGTTTGAAACAGTAGCCTATAGGCATACCTTGGTAAAATGTCTCCTCTTTACCTACTCAGTGGCCTAGTGGTTAGAGTGTCCGCCCTGAAATCAGTAGGTTGTGAGTTCAAACCCCGGCCGAGTCATACCAAAGACTATAAAAATGGGACCCATTACCTCCTTGCTTGGCACTCAGCATCAAGGGTTGGAATTGGGGGTTAAATCATCAAAATGATTCCCGGGCTGCTGCTCACTGCTCCCCTCACCTCCCAGGGGGTGAACAAGGGGATGGGTCAAATGCAGAGGACAAATTTCACCACACCTAGTGTGTGTGTGGGACAATCATTGGTACTTTAACTTTAACGTAACTTTAGTTTTGGGCCTACTAAGCATGCTCTACTTATTTTCACCAGTATAACCATTGCTAGCGTTGGTTGTAGTTTGTTTTAGTCTTTGTTTTCTGATAGTACTGACAATAACCATATGATTGCCATTTGTTGTAATATTGTACGCAGGCATGATGTACTTCTTCCTGAAAATAGCCTAATTCCTGTGTAAATTGTGTTGGTTAGAGATTTGTTATTGACAAAACGCTTGTCTATTCAGCTATTATGGTCCCAGCACCTCAACCCCTAGTAAGAGGCAGTGGAAGTTTGAAGTGCCTTGGAGTAGCCCAGTCGATCGAGCTGGATTCGGCTGCGTATCTGGCAACCTCGGTCAGGTAGGGGGGGGGGGGGGGGACTACGGACTTTCGACCGTAATTGCAGTACCATTTCTGGCCAGATTTTTACATATGGCTCCCTTTAATTCAAGAATTTCTGGAGTCTTCCATTTTTTATGTGATTTGCATTCAGTGGCTGGAACAGGTTTCACAATGGTTTACATTAAAAATATTCTTGCATCTTTCTCCATCTGTCTTCTGCATTTGTGAGATCATGTAACATTTCAATTTAGTTTGACACTGATACCGAGAAACTATTTAAAAAATCTTTGTTGTGTTAAAAAAAAAAAAAGGAATTTCTGTTTTGGAGTTCTTTCATATTTTCTGGATGCTTTTGAGTGATCACGACCACAGTCTACAGTCCGTAAATTCTGCCACCAGGTGTTGGTGATGATGAACTTGTTGTCTTGACACCACTCTACCAGTTTTTCACCGCGTTCATTGATCTCTCCAATTCTAAAATGGCCAACAATATTTTGGATGCATTCTTTCCCAACTTTTGCATTGAAATCTCACATTCTAATTGTGATGTCTTGTGATTTAAGTTGGCTCTTCACCCTCATACATATCTTTATAGAATTTCTCAATCTCTGCCTCTTCCAGGTCTGCTGTTGGTGCATAAACTAGTACGAGAACAATGTCAAAGGGTTTTCCTCTCATTTGAACAACAAGTACTCGGTCTGCAACTGCCCAGAAGCCTCTCCATGTCTTTGAACATTCAGAGTCCAAAAAGACCTCAACTCTATTTTTGGTGTTCTCCCTGTTCTATACAGTATGCCAAGGGGAACGGCATTGTTTGGGGAATTTTGCCAACCATTCACAATCCTTATGTAAGACAAGAACACATGTGTTTTTCATTTTTTTATGCATTCTAATTTGTAATACACGGCAAGTACAAGTTGACTCACAATATAGCTAATGGGAGTAATCTATTGTGACTCACAATATAGCTAATGGGAGTAATCTATTGCGTCCAATGAGCCCTCTAAAAAACATCCAAAAAATGCCAACAATACTCCATTCACACGACCTGAAATTTAACCCAGTGTTTCCCACACATTCATTTATTTGTGGCGGCTCGCCACGAAAGAATTAAGGCCGCCACAAATACATTTTTCGTCTTTTTTAAATTTTGATTTTTTTAAATTTTTTTGTCCTGTCCAGCTTCTCAGGCAAATCATATAGTTGATGTAGATGCCCATATCGGGTGTTCAGATTTACTTTACAAAAGAGAAGTGTAGGATCAAGATTTTTGGAGCTCTTTGTTCAGTGGATCAGATGTTTGATGAAGCTCTGTGTCTATCTACCACCACTACGGTTTTCTGTTTATTTGTTACTGACTGTGGCAGGACACCTCTGCCTCTGTTTCACTTTATGTTGCTGGTAAATAATATGGTTGTAGTAGTAGGCTAAAGTTAAATTATTTAGTATGCACTAATTAAAGGGGCAGAGCTTTAAGAGACATTTTAGCTTTTATATTTTTATAAGATATATTTTTTGTAAGAACCACAATTAATAAATATATTTCAGTGAATAACTTATTGTTCAAAACTGTATATAAATATGTACATAAAGTGTTGTAATTATATTGTAAAATGGATGGATGGATGGAAGAATGGACGTTTAAAACAAAACTGTTATTATTAAATAGTAAGTATACATTTTTTGAGCCTTATTAGAGAAAATCATATCATTGTAGTAAATTATGCAAATTACTCAATGATGTCATGGTGACCACGCCCATAGCCACGCCCCCACCGCCACAGGTATCTTGGCAGTTTATGGGAAACACTGTAACCAAGTATTAGCGTATTGTAGTATTGACATACTGAGCCGGGGAGCTGCTGCCTTCCCTCTGAGTTTGTGAAAGCTATAGATTCTAAATCCTGCCTCTCACCTATGTAGTAGAAGGATAAGGTCATAAACTGAGAAATTGGTCAACTTTGACATTCAACTTAGACCCATAGATGACGAAAGACACGAAAAGACACACTTTGCGCCCACCTTATATATTTTTTGTATCTGCGTAAGGATTATAATTAATTCTTCATCTAAACGGGAAGATACAAACAATCCATCAGTTGGCATCCCAGTGAGAGCAGACATTGGGTCATTATATTGGTAGTTTGTATTTCTTGTTTAGCACTTAGCAATAGTGCTACTTGCTGGATCGGCTCATCACTCAGCTTCTAAAACCTGTAGCTTACATTCAGGCTAAAAA
The DNA here is from genome assembly GCF_033978785.1 of Entelurus aequoreus. NCBI lineage: Eukaryota > Metazoa > Chordata > Actinopteri > Syngnathiformes > Syngnathidae > Entelurus > Entelurus aequoreus. The sequence continues at coordinate 26,173,605 of NC_084735.1, read as the reverse complement.
ATATAAGGTTCTGGATTATAATTTGTACCAAAGTAGTCATTGTTGGCTCTCATGAAGTCTGCCATGATTGTTTTTGCAAAATATCTTTTGCGAAATAGCGAACGTTGTGATGAGCTCTGTGAAATTAATAAGCTGCAGTATGCTTAAAATGACCAAAATACGGTAAATCTTACAATAATACAATACCTATATACTTACAGCGCGTATATAAAACGTTGATGTGTGTGTGTATGGAGCGGTGACATTGAGTTCAAGGTTGGATGGGGATCTTGCGTATGGGGGCCCATAATTTGGTGCTATGCCTCTAGTCACTGTACACAGCATTTTGTTTAGTTCTAAGAAGATATGAATAACATGTATCACTATTTATATAAATATATAATCATTTTACAAAAATAAAACATATTGATTAATGTGTGGGTTTATTGTTGACATTTGCATTTTTTAGCAAGTGTTTCTTCAAAACATAAGCTAAAAATGAAATGTTGCACATTTCCAGCTCATCCCCATTAATTCCTGTGAAATACATAATTTTACGGCCATATTTGTAATTGTACTGTGTGGGCGGTATAACAAACAGCCAAAAGCCACATTAGCCGTCATTAGCATAACATTCTCATCTTAAGGTGGAGGATGGAGATGTTCCATGAAAAAACAGTTTTAAGATTCAGTTTTCGCCTCATCTGAATTGGACACATTTTAACGCTCATTTTCATCTACCTTTTGGAGGCCCTTGAAATGTTCACACACACACACACACACACACACACACACACACACACACACACACACACACACACACACACACACACACACACACACACACACACACACGGCCATTTCTATGGCAACAACTATGCAGCAAGCGGGCACACTGACTGCAAGCAAACACACACCTACACCCACAGACCCATACTCCTGCAGTGTGCCTAGATGGGTATGATAGGCCTGTGTGGGGCCCTTGCAGGCATGCACTTGTGTCACAATCAGGAAACCACAGAGTTCACTGACAAGAAGGGGAAGTAACACACCCCAAGCAGGAGAGGAAATAAACACAGTTGTTGGCATGAAAATGACTTCAAATATATTGTAAAGTAGTAAGTTATGCGCGATGATGGCCACTCACCCGCGTGTTGATCTCCTTCATTCTCTCCTGCCGCAGTTTTGACAGGCTGGCAACTCTGGACATAGTGACAGTATAATCAAAAAGATGAAAAAATTAACCCCAAAAACCCCTGCGCTGTCAATCTTTGGTTTGCCACTTAAAAGAAAAAAAGTGGGGGGTTTTCCGCACTGTCCAACTGTAATGTGGCTCTGCTTCCAGTGAAGTGTCTGCTCCTGTGAGAAATCTGACTTGAATCATCACCACCCCCACACGCTAACACACACACACACACACGCACGCACGCACGCACACAGCTATCTGAATGCCTCATCGACTATTATTTGCTCCTTCCTACATCCCCCAGTGTAAAACCGTTTTCAAAATGCCAGTTTAGGACAAGTACACTGCTTTTTATTATTAATATTACGATCAATTCATCAAATCTATGGCAGAACTCACATTTTACATTCACAAGCTCCATCTTCTAGTTGCCCTCCTCCTACACGAGGTCACTTATAAAAATAAATAAGTCTTGTGTGAGTACCAGTGTATTCCTTACAATCAATACTTTATAACATATTAACAAGCACCTCAGCTGGTGGTTACAGTACAATACACGCAAGTATAGTGTAGGAGGAACATGTAAGATAGCTTTTTGACACAGGCCGTGCAATTGTTGCACTGACACTACTTATGGTAGCTAAATAAATTATTAGAAAGAGCACAGTATTATAGCATAACACTGTTCTGCAATACCATTGTTTTTTTTAAATTATACACTGTCTTGCAAAAGCAGGGTTATGTATAATTAGGTTGTGCAGGTGTGCAGGCAAAGTTGGCAAATTGCATGGACTGCTTTGACAGCCGATGCTCACATTAACGCCTCATCTTGGAAACCTATCAAGTTTGATAATATCATGCTGTTCTACAAAACAAAAATACAAAGGAAAAATGATAAACATTTTTGTCTTTGCAAAGGCTGGATTATGTATGATTAGGTTGTGCAGGTTTGCCCAATGAAATGCTGCTAAACATAGTTGGCAAATTGCAGTGCCTGCTTTGACAGCTGATGCTCACTTTTAACGCCTCATCTCTAACACCTATCACCATCTGGCGAATGAATGCTGCACTACAGGAGTAAAAAAGGCTCAGCGTCACAATTAATGTCATTGTCCTTTATTTTGAAGAGTTCCAACTGGCTAAATCATACTATTTCATGCATGCATTCCAGGTGCATGATCACTTTTTGACTTGCATATTGTACACTGCACCACCTGCATGGTGTGTGTGTGGGACAGCTTAGAGCCAACTGGGTGAAAGGACAGGAAAACTGGACGGGAGACACTTCATCGCGAGGACAAAAAATAATGTAAACATATATAACATGTATCACATCTTCAGCGCAGGCAACTATACTGATTTAGCTCGGGTGCACAACCAAATGGTACAAAATGAGGTGCTTTTCGGTGCTCACCATTTTAACAGGGTCGTGCAATATTACATTAGGCATCTCGACCCAAGTTTTAGTGCATTTATCTCAGCAGGAACTTGGAAGCATAGGGATGCTACAATAGGAAGTAAAAAGTGTACCTTTACTTGAGCATGTATCACTGTACAAACGGCATCTCTTCTGTTGCAAAAACAATATGATTGATTTCACACATAATCCAGCACGATCAATGAACCAAACGTAGAAAAATGAGATTGTTACTTGTGTGTTATTTGTGTCCTGGCACCTATATGCTGCCTCGATTTGGAGGCGGCGTCCCCATCTAGAAAGGACGCTTGGACATGGATGACAGTGTTGGGTGTAGGCAAAGCCGCCTTTTTATTAGTCGTTTTCTTGGTTTGTGTCTTGTTGTGCCGTATGTCGGAGGTATTCCTCGGTTTGTGGGACCCGCAGTTCGTGGAGGGGCCAGCTAAGGGGTCAGAGTTCACTCCCGGGCTGTTTCCCTGAGGACATGAGGCTTGAGAGGTGGAGTCCAGCAGACCTTTAGCTCCGTGTTTGCACTGCAGAGGAAAAAAAGCTACGTTAAGGATGTAAACATGAAACAGTTAAAAGAAAATCAAGGCGCAAGCAAAGCAATTTGACTACATAGTGTTTTAAAAGCTGTAATGCTTTGATTGGATTACAGCAAAGGTGCCCTCGAGGAAGAAATCATCCATACAAATGAAATTCTGCATGAAAATAGCCGACAATCACTCTCTGGATCCCATCCAGCATGGACGCATGTATAAAGAAAAAAGCTATGCATGCAGATGCGGCGCTAACAACACTCGCTTGCTTTCCCTCCCTGGCTTACCCAGCTGCACTTTTCCTGCGCTAATAAAACGTGGCTAATCAGACGGTGCAGGACACGGCAAAATCCAGACATTTGTCCTCCTGGTTGGACGGGCGGGGAAGGTGTGGACACAGGAGCAGACAAACATGGAGACAGACCACACACTCAGAAGAGCAGGTTAGGAGAGGCTTGATCAACACATGGGGGAAAGGATGCAAGAGTGCAAAAGGTGAAGGACAGAATGCTTGTTTTATTACATACAGAAATAGCATACAAAGTTATAATAGCCCTAGGGTGTTTATTTACCTCAATTGGACGGAGGGGATTGTTATTGAAAACAGCTCAATATCATAAACATCAACTTTATGGAGTATGTGAGAAAGTGACACATACAGTGCATTCAGAAAGTATTCACAGCGCTTCACTTTCTCCACATGTTATGTTACAACCTTATTTCAAAATGGAATACATGTATTTTTGTCCTCAAAATTCTACACACAATACCCCGCAAAGACAATATGAAAACGTTTTTTAGAGTGTTTTAAAATGTGTTAAAAATAAAATAAAATAAAATCAAGTAATAAGTATTCACAGCCTTTGCTCAGTACTTTGCTGAGTCACATTTGGCAGCGATTACAGCCTCAAGTATTTTTAAATACAATGCCACAAGCTTGGAACACCTATCTTTGGGCAGTTATGCCCGTTCTCTTTGCCCATTCTTCTTTGCAGCACATCTCAAGTTCCATCAGGTTGGATGGGAAGTGTCAGTGCACAGCCATTTTTAGATCAGTTCCATGGGATTTAAGTCTGGGCTCTAGCTGGGCCACTCAAAGACAATTACAAAATTGTCCTAAAGCCATTCCTTTAAAATCTTGGATTGGTGCTTAGGGATGTTGTTTGTCCTACTGAAAGATGAACTGTCACCCCAGTCTTAGTTTCAAGAGAGCTCTGGAGCATGTTATCATCCAGGATGTCTCCGTACATTGCTGCATTCATCTTTCCCTCTATCCTGACTAGTCTCCCCATTCCTGCCGCTGAAAAACATCCCCACAGCATGATGCTGCCACCAACATGCTTCACTATGGGAATGGTATTGGCCTGGTGATGAGTTGTGCCTGGTTTCCTCCAAACATGACGCCTGGTATTCGCGCCAAAGAGTTCAATCTTTGTCTCATCAAACCAGAGAATTTTGTTTCTCATGTTCTGAGAGTCTTTCAGGTGCATTTTGGCAAACCTTTACAAAGGAATGGCGTCCGCCTGGCCACTCTACCATACAGGCCTGAGTGGTGGATTGCTGCAGAGATGGTTGTCCTTCTGGAAGGTTTTCCTCTCTCCACAGAGGAATGTTGTAGTCCTGACAGAGTGACCATCGGGTTCTTGGTCAACTCCCTGATTAGGGCCCTTATCCCGCAATCGCTCATTTTCTGTACACTTGCCCAGATTTGTGCCTCGAGACTATACTGTCTCGGAGGTCTACAGACAATTCCTTCGACTTCATTCTTGGTTTATGCTCTGCCATGCACTGTCAAGTGTTGCACCTTATACATAGAAAGGTGTGTGCCTTTCCAAATCATGTCCAACCAACAAAATTTACCACAGGTAGACTCCAATTAAGCTATAGGAACATCTCAAGGATGATCAGTTGAAACAGGATGCAACTGATCTCACTTTTGAACTTTATGGAAAAGGCCGTGAGTGCTTATCTCACTTTTTTATATGTAAACATTTGCAAATATTTCTTAAAAAAAACATTTTCACTTTCTCATTATGTGGTATTGTGTGTACAATTTTGAGGACTAAAAGGAATGTATTCCATTTTGGAATAAAGCTGTAACATAACAAAATGTAGAAAAACTGAAGCGCTGTGAATACTTTCCGGCTGAACTATAGCTTCTTGATCATATGGTCGTTTTTTTAACAAGCAGAGTGGTGCCTCGGTTTTTGTACGATTTGTTTTTCACAAACATTTTCACCTAAATGCAAAGGTAATTCCAATCTTTAAAAACGGGAGATAAACATAGATTTACTAATTAAAAACCAGTGTCACTGCTGTCACAATTTTCTAAACAAGAAAAAATATTTGTAAAAAATTAGTTTTATTGAAAAGAACATGTTGTTGAGTGAGAGCCAGTATGGATTCCGGACCAATAGCTCCACTGCTTCAGCTGTAATGAATATAATGGAGGATATAGCAACAGCAACTGATAATAAGAAATACACTATAGGGGTGTTTATCGATCTTAAAAAAGCATTTGACACTATATATCATTCTATATTATTGTCGAAGTTGCATTCATTTGGTGTGAGAGGAGTAGTTTTAGACTGGCTAAGAAGTTATTTAGATAATAGACAAGAGTTTGTGGATTTTGAGGGTAATACATCTGAACAAATGAGGATTGAATGTGGAATTCCACAAGGTTCGGTTTTGGGACCAAAATTGTTTATTTTATATATTAATGATATATGTGAGGTATCAAAGTTATTGAAATTTGTATTATTTGCGGACGACACCAACTTTTATAGTTCGGGACATGACTTAAAAGTGTTATCAAACATTAACATTAACATGAACAGGAAATGATTAAACTTAAGAGATGGTTTGATGTCAATAAATTATCATTAAATGTAAAAAAAAACATTTTTGTAAGAGGAAAAGGGAGGAAACGATCAAACTGTCAATAGATGGAATTGATATTGAAAGGGTTTTTGAACTTAGATTTTTAAGAGTGATACTGGATGACAGTCTGACATGGAAATCTCATATTCCACATGTACGAAAAAAGATGTCTAAGAGTATTTTTATATTAAATAAGGTAAAATATGTGTTAGATCAGTGGTCCCCAACCACCGGGCCGCACAAGAAATTTAAAAAAATATATATATATATACAGTGTATATATATATATTTTTTAAATTAAATCAACATAAAAAACACAATATATACATTATATATCAATATAGATCAATACAGTCTGCAGGGATACAGTCCGTAAGCACACATGATTGTATTTCTTTATGGAAAAAAATAAATAAAAAAAATAAAAGTAAATCCTGTTCCTTCTCAAGGATAAGTGTGTAAATATGTATTTAGTTGCTAAAGTTTAATAGTCTATTGATCAAAAATTCACATCAATGAAGGAAATAAAAAATAATAATAATAAATAAACTTTTCCCCAGTGTTCTTTTCTCTCAGTCAGCGTACAGCCAAACAATGGATTTGACAAACCAGTCTCTTTGCCCGCGGAATCGTGTGCCCAGACAAAGAACACAACGCATTGGTGACGGCTGCAAAATAAGCCACCATGGGGTCAAAAAGGGTCAAAAAAGTTTTAAGAGCCAGCACTTTGATCAAAGAAGGTGAGAACACTATTGAGTTCAAGATAGATAACCTCTTCCTATGGTATCAAAATGATGCCAAAACCCGCACGCGGCTGACACAGAAAGACAGCGAGCTCAAACAGACTCCGTGTGCATGCACACAAAGTCTATGTGCGCGCACAGATGGTGGTTTTTATGCACGCAGATTTTGGTACTGTTTTGACGCCATAATCGTCTCTCATCACCATACATGTAAAACTATAATCGTTCTCTGTAAAGTGTGTTTGGTGTTAATATTTCTGGGTCCTAGTTTTCATGCGAGCCCGCGCCAGTCAGTCCGAGAGTTTATTAAAGTGCCGTTATCAGTCTCAGTTTTTGGATAATTTAAATTTAAAACAGTAATATTAACCGCCGGGTGTTTTAAGGTGGTTATCATTAATATTGTTTACAGTTATATCTTTATTGTAGTCTGTAAGATCCTTATTGTTCTCTATCCTTTTGTTGTGGGGCAGACTGGCTCATGCGTGCACATGCATCCAAAATCCTGCGCTATTGCCATTTCTAATAAAAAGTAATGTATAGTTATAACTTATATCTGTCAGTAAACTTCATATGGAAGCGCTAAAAACTACAGCATGATGTAGGGGCTTGGCCTGTAGGAGGGCTTCGGCATATAAAAAAGACCGCCCATTAAAAAGTGCATTCTGTAAACAAAATCTGTGCAAAATTTTGACCGAAGCACCACCATTACATTTTATGTAGACCATAGCAATGTTTTATCATATCATAAAAAGACCCCTTTAGGTGAATAATGAATATTTAAATTCATTTTCTGGCCACAGAAATTCACAATATAGCTATGTTTACGACAACCAATGTTCTTGATGTTTCAGGACCCACCACAAGGCACTAGGTCAAGGCGCTAATCTGAGCATTTTAACAGGTTGTGGATGAGAATGGCTAAGTTTTCTATCTTGACATGTCTCGAATGAGGCACCTGTAGCAACTTCTCCACCAAGGTTCGGTTTGGGATGCTAATCTCTCAGTTGGCCTGTGTTGTTGTAAAGAGTGGGCTATTTTAGCAGCACTATGGAAGAACGTCCAAAGTGTAAACAACAATGGACTGCATTGTTTACTGCATTAAATTATCATTATATTCAAAGCTGTCCCAATACTACTTTTTCATATCCGTTATGATACTGATATTAGATTCTTTGGCTAATACCGATATTAACATGATACGATTTCATCAGCATGAATCATAGTACATACTTTTTGTAGTGTGGAATGGTAATTAAATGAAATTAGTCAGAGAACAATGGTAGGTACGATAAACACTAACCTTATGACAGGCTTATGCTAAATTGGAGTGGAGTGGTCATTTATTTTTGGACGACACCTAGTGGCCACAATAATTCATTAAGTTCAGCGCATGACAAAGTTAAATGATGTGATTTGTTACTGGACTTTCTAATAGACTTTTGCCTTGGAGATCTGTAAGTAACCCTCTCCTTTATATTAACAAATGTTGTGTTTTTTAGACTGCAATATTGTTCAATAAGGTCACTTATTACTTATGTCTTGCTTGTGTGCTTAGCTGTTGTGTAGCTGCTAGCTCCAAGGAGCCTATAGTTTACGATGTTTACCTTTTGTAGATTTCTTCACTAAAATACAAGAAAAGACCAACCTTGTGTGCTTTTTGGGAGACATTTAGATGTTAACTGGCTGTCCAGGTTTGCATAAGTAAACTCGCTGCAGGACTGTTTGTATCGGACGATTTAAATGCAAGCCGATATCATACGATACTCATTTTTTGCTGGTATCGGATCCGGACACCCATAATCATATTATCCCTATTAGAGATGCGCGGTTTGCGGACACAACCGCGGAGTCCGCGGATAAACCACGGGTCTGGAGGGTGACATGACGAAAAAAATAGATTTTAAATAGATTCGGGTGGGTGGCGGTTGAACCAATTCGGAAATATATATACATAGTTAAATGTTGTTACCCACATACGAAAAACGAGCAGCACTCTTTGAAACAGTCAGTCAGTCGTCTATTTTCATTATAATTCAAGTTTGATGATAAAGTGCAGTCTGATGGGTTTGATTTCCCCCCTTCAGCTATTTGCCTTGGCCAATAAGTTGCAGGTAATTTATTATTGTTATTTTTGTTTAAATAGGGATGACATACATATGTTATTGTATAATTTAAGTTTGTGCGCGTGATTGACAGCCTAAGGCTTATGAGGCACATTTTTTATTCATTTTTTTATTTCAACTTAAAAACGTATTAGCCTATGCCTATGCCTACAACATAGGCTATGTGTTTATCTTTATTTTCCTGCCTGTCGTTGACAATAGAGGTTGTCTGATATTTTGTCATGGCTGCAGATCAATCAATAAAGGTTCATCTTTGTCGCGAAATTGTTCACTGTTTCACTGTGCACCCCGCCCTCATCCCTATTTGAGCATTATAATGTTAACAAGTTAATATTCATTGAAATAAATTCCGAACATTTTTTTACCTAACGAAAATATAGGCCTAGTCTTTCTAAAACATTTTTTTAACTTCTAAAAAGCATCGTTCTGCTTGCTGCAACTGCGCACACAAAGTGTGAGGAACGCACTCCTGATCTGAGGGCATTGGCAACAATAGTCAACACTTTCTTAATGGAAATGACAATAATATTATAATAATGATAAATAATATTATCACGCATTAATATCTCTTAGCCACTAATGCGTGGCCAAGAGATATTAATATGTGGCACGCATTGAATGTCTCTGCTGCATTGGATCAGTCTCCTTTCTTTAACAGGCAAAAGCTTTCTAACCCCTCTAATGCCTTGCATCGTCTATATTAGATATATAACAACGGGCGGGTGGCGGGCGGGTGTGGTTTTGATAAAATGTTGGTTCGGGTGGATGGCGGGTGGATGGCGGGTGGATGACGACTTTTGTGATGCGGTTGCGGATTAAATAATTGCCAATCCGCGGATCTCTAATCCCTATTCCGTTGCAATTGTCACACTGAAGTGATTGTTCTCTATGGACCCATCACTGCGAATGTACTAACTCATGTTCAGGTCATCATCTTTTTGTATTGCTTTATTTACTACTTCACTACTATTTATTAGCCTTGCACATATTAGTTATTTAAGTACTTGTTTATATTTTTACTCAACATTTATTGTTTACATTGAACAAGAGCGCAAAGCCTTCCAAGTCAAATTCCTTGTGTGTTAAACATACTTGGCCAATGAAGCCGATTCTGATGGTAAACAACGGATCGCGGTGTGTCTAGCTCTGTCCTTCTCAAAGAGTAGGGCGGACCCCCCAGGGAGGCACAGTGCGACGACAGTAGGTGGCAGTGGCGCTCTTTTTGTAAGAGGGTGCACAGGGAATACTAGCTCTATGGTGTAGGGCAGGGGTGTCAAACTCATTTTAGCTCAGGGCCCGCATGGAGGAAAATCTGTGCACACGTGGGCCAGACTATTAAAATCATGGCATTAAAACTAAAAAATAAGGACGACTTCAGATTGTTTTCTTTGTCTTACTTTGGCCAAAAATAGAACAAACACATTCTGAAAATACTACAGTAAAAATATATTTAAAAATACTGGCAGCGCGACCCGACCTCGGATAAGCGGAAGAAGATGGATGGATGGATGGATGGCAGCGGTAAAGTTTAGATCCATGAAGGAAAGAAGAAAGTGAATGAATGTTTATAACTGAATACATTTATATATGTACAAAAATGTGTTTTCTTTTGTATTATTATTTTTTTTATGAATTAAGTAACGTTTATGACAACCTTTTTCCAAAACACAATATAGAATGCGAGATATAACAGGATAATGCATACATTTTCAAAACGGTTACAAAAAAGTGGGACCCCATTTATATGACTTGATGGGGTCCCTGGGACCCCATTTTAAAATTTACAAGCACCTACACTGATGGAGTATTGGTGCGTGCAAAACAGCAGCAAGCGGCTGTGGCCTGCGGGTCGGTTCTAATACTAATCAAATATCATCCCGGGGGCTATAGATAATTCATTTGGGGGGCCGGATCTGGCCCCCAGGCCTTGACTTTGACACATAGTGTGTATGTTTTTTTGCATCGAGCATGCACACACAGCGTACAGAACAAGAGATATAACAAGATCAAGCAATAAACTATGCTTCAGTCTAGCGCTGCAGCTTGATAAAACATCCTACCACGTTTATCTCGTTTTTAGTGGACGCGGACGGCACTTCAATGTCTGTGCTGGTCTGAAGGGCTTCGTCTGCGGGCAGGAGACCTCGTCTGTTGATCAAACTGCGGTGGGTGGGGGGAAAAAAGGGTTACCATTAAGTAGTAATGTTTCTGGTATGCATACATGGTAATGGATGTATCTAACCTGGGCGGCATGGGTCCACAAAGCACTGAGCAACAGTTGATGAAGATGTTTCTGTGACTGTATGGGTTAGTGACATCTTCAACACCACTCTTTCCGGACCAAGTACCTTTTATCTGAAATACAACAAGCAGCTTTTAGTTCCTAATAGATATGATTTAATGCGTTTAATGACATTGTAGTGAAACAATTGGCAAATGCGTATCTCAATCTGTGTGTGTAATCAGATCTGTGTGTCTGTGTTCTAACTTGTGTGTATAACAATCTGTGCGTCCGTGTTGCGATTTGTGTGTATGTGAAAACAAATGTGCGTCCGTTTAACTTTATGTGAAGCAAGAACTCTTGATTGGCGTGCGTGCAGCAATTTGTAAGTGTAGGAAAGATTTGTCTGCAACTTCAGCATTCCTTTGCCTACACTCACAACTAGTCGGCAACTACAAACCGTGATATTAACAAGGCTGACGTTAGCTTCCGATTCGAATGGTGGGCGATACTGATACTAAACTGATACTTTTTACTTGAAAAGTCATGATCACTGAATAATTTTGTCACTACTAAGGTTTCAAATAACAAAAAAACAACAAGGTAACAAAAACATGAATATAAACTTTGTGTAAAGATTCAGTATAACAACGCTTATGGTTTGTGAAACCTTTCATCTATTTGTGAAAATGAAATTAAGTCACATTGTAACCCTTTTTTTTCACCATGTGGATCACTTTAGTGAAGGTTCACAATAAAAACAACGATATTTAAGTTCTCAAATCTTGTGTAGATCATCCTATAGACCCTAAAAATAAAAAAAACACAATTAGTGATTTGTAAAACCTTTAGCCATTGATTGATCAGGTTATTGTGTGAATACTTACATTCACACAAGCTAACACACATGCTACACACATGTTAATGTTATTATTAACGTGCTAACTTTTTGGCTGGTTTTAAAAACTTTAACCCAGTGTTATATAACTGGTACTTGACCTATGCTAACTTTAGTGCTAATGCATTAGAATGCTAACTTTTTTAGCCAATTTCACCACCATACACCTCAGAGTCATATACTTTTGTATGTGACATGTGCTAACTTTCTTTGCTAATATTGCAGCTGTTTACTTCAGAGTCATATAACTCGGTACTTGACATAGGCTAATCTTTTTTTTTTTTTTCTAAACAAATATTACATCACAAGTTTAACGAGAAGATTAGCCTGATGAGTGTTTTTGCCTAAATGTGGTCTCTTGTGGATTTTGCCACCCTTTTGCGGGCGAAGACAGTATCGATGGTCAATGCCAAAGAGTTTTATTTGGATGGGACATGAGAACAGCATCCATTTATATGACCGAATCTAAACAGCTTTTCCCACTCATAGTATAAACTAACTATAACCAACAAATATAGAAAAAAATATATTATATATATATAATTTATTTTTTTAAAACAGCTATGTAAACGTGATCACAGATCACTCTGAGACAGCACACATAGTTGTAATAAATAATACAAAAAACTGAAGTTAGTGTAGTGATTTCAATATCAAATGTATTTAATTGCTTACACATATATAATACCTATATAAGTACGCCAAGTTCAAAACTGTATAAAAATATATTGTATATACATTGTATGTATATATATATATTATATATATAAATCACAAATGTACATGATATATATTAATATAATATGTATATACTGTATATATGTATAGGCTATATATATATATATATATATATAGATATATGTATATAGAGCTAATGCAACAAAATGTTGTTCTTATCTGTACTGTACTTCAAATTTGAATGACAATAAAAAGGAAGTCTAAAATATATGTGTATGTGTAATATACATATTCATTGTAACTTTACATGTAGTTGGGCTTTTGGCCCCCAGCCAAATATTTGTAGCCCAATGTGGCCCCTGAGTCAAAAAGTTTGGACACCCCTGCTTTAGAGTCATATAACTTAGTATAAGACACATGCTAGCTGTGAGCATGCGAACAGTTCATGTTAGCATGCTAGCTTTTTTTTTATAGCTAATTTTGCGTGTGTACGCCTCGGAGTCATAACTTGGCACTTTACTTCAGTGTTTTTCAACCTTTTTTGAGCCAAGGCACATTTTTTGCGTTGAAAAAATCCGCAGGCACACCACCATCATTAAAAAAACGAAACTCAGTTGACAGTAAAAAGTCGGTGTCGCAATTGTTGGATGTGAAGTGAATTAGTGAAGTGAATTACATTTATATAGCGCTTTTTCTCAAGTGACTCAAAGCGCTTTACATTGTGAAACCCAATATCTAAGTTACATTTAAAGCAGTGTGGGTGGCACTGGGAGCAGGTGGGTAAAGTGTCTTGCCCAAGGACACAACGGCAGTGACTAGGATGGCGGAAGCGGGGATCGAACCTGCAACCCTCAAGTTGCTGGCACGGCCGCTCTACCAACCGAGCTATACCGGAGGACTTTAAACCATAACCAGCCATGCATCAATATAGCTCTTGTCTCAAAGTAGGTGTACTGTCACCACCTGTCACATCACACCCTGACTTATTTTGAGTTTTTTGCTGTTTTCCTGTGTTTAGTGTTTTAGTTCTTGTCTTGCGCTCCTATTTTGGTGGCTTTTTCTCTTTTTTTTTGGTATTTTCCTGTAGCAGTTTCATGTCTTCCTTTGAGTGATATTTCCTGCATCTACTTTGTTTTAGCAATCAAGAATATTTCAGTTGTTTTTATCCTTCTTTGTGGGGACATTGTTGATTGTCATGTCTTGTTCGGATGTACTTTGTGGACGCCGTCTTTGCTCAACAGTAAGTCTTTGCTGTCGTCCAGCATTCTGTTTTTGTTTACTTTGTAGCCAGTTCAGTTTTAGTTTTGTTCTGCATAGCCTTCCCTAAGCTTCAATGCCTTTTCTTAGGGGCACTCACCTTTTGTTTATTTTTGGTTTAAGCATTAGACACCTTTTTACCTTTGCACTGCCTGCCGCTGTTTCCGACATCTACAAAGCAATTAGCTACCGGCTGCCACCTACTGATATGGAAGAGTATTACACGGTTACTCTGCCGAGCTCTAGACAGCACCGACACTCAACAACAACACATCATTTGCAGACTATAATTACTGGTTTGCAAAAAATATTTTTAACCCAAATAGGTGAAACTAGATAATCTCCCACGGCACAGTGGTTGCAAAACACTGCTTTACTTACATTCGAACTGTTGGCATGCTATTTTTAGCATTTCGGTTCGACTTACACATATCGGCAGCTCGCGCATTTCCGCGCCTTGCGTACATACAGCATTCACACGCAATTTCTCCTGAAATTGCATATTCATGTTATGGATAGAATACTACTGGGATATGCAATACCTTGTCAACAAAACAAAACTCAGTGGCCTAGTGGTTAGAGTGTTCGCCCTGAGACTGGGAGGTCGTGAGTTCAAACACCGGCCGAGTCATAGCAAAGACTACAAAAAATGGGACGCATTGCCTCCCTGCTTGGCACTCAGCATCAAGGGTTGTAATTGGGGGTTAAATCACCAAATGATTCCCGAGCGCTGCACATGCTGCTGCTCACTGCTCCCCTCACCTCCCAGGGGGTGAACATGGGGATGGGTCAAATGCAGAGGACACATTTTACCACACCCAGTGTGTGTGACAATCGTTGGGACTTTGGCTTTAAATTAAAAAAGTGTTTTTTTCCCCGGGTTTTTTTCTCACTACAGTAGTGAGAAATTATTCAACGATAATGACATTTCAAGTAAATGATAAATGATAAATGGGTTATACTTGTATAGCGCTTTTCTACCTTCAAGGTACTCAGAGCGCTTTGACAGTATTTCCACATTCACCCATTCACACACACATTCACACACTGATGGCGGGAGCTGCCATGCAAGGCGCTAACCAGCACCCATCAGGAGCAAGGGTGAAGTGTCTTGCCCAAGGACACAACGGACGTGACTAGGATGGTAGAAGGTGGGGATTGAACCCCAGTAACCAGCAACCCTCCGTTTGCTGGCACTGCCACTCTACCAACTTCGCCACGCCGTCCCCATAAGTAAAAAGTATTTGTCTGGTATCGACTCTCAATATCGCTCACCAACCCAATGGGAAGCTAAATTCAGCGTCTTTACCATCACAAATTAAAATACAGACACAAATTGCAACACGGACACACAGATTGCTTTTACACACACATCTACATAAGCACAAACATACAAATTACAGCACGGGCATGTAGATCTGATTACACACACAGATTGAGATCTGCATTTTTTTTTTGCCACGATAATACTTCCATGTAAATGTGGCTTTTGGTTTATGCACTCACATCTTCATTTGTGGTGAGGTTGGAAGCAACGAGGTATGTATGGAAGCCTGAGAGGCCCAGTATGGACCAGACTGAGAAAAAACATATTACGAGCTCCACGGCAGTGCAGGGTTGGGTCAAGGAGGGTAGATGCAAGTTAGAAAATGGACATAGGGAACATTTTGATGTAAAGGATATCTGCCAGGACTCTGCTGAAGGGCCAAAAACAGGCCTTTCCCGTCCTGAGCTCCTAGAAGACAATACGTTGTTGTTATATAAACAGTACGGACAAGCGTGATGTCATAATAGGTCAAGTAAGTATATTTTCGTGCTGTCAAACGATAGAAAAATGAGCAATTAATTAGCTATGATCTGTAATTAATTAATCACCTAACAAAAATGCAGAGAAAAGCCCTCAACTTGAGGTATTTTCATTTGTATGTTTCATTTATATGTTTGTTACCAACAGTGGATTAAGATAACAGATTAATGTACATTCTGTATTTGTCATGATTAAATGTTAAACTCAGTAAAACAGATTAGAGGAAACATTGGCGTTCCTGATTGTCAACCACCTGTCTCGTACACGTGCATATGCAACATTATCTCATGATTTAAACCTTATTTAATGACAGAACCTGAAGTTATTTTCTAACGAGTAGGGATATTCAGATTAGGGTTTAATTCTGCTGAATTCCCATCACCCATAAGTGAGACGGATACCGATACCAATACCGATCACATGAATTACTTATAAATTTTGAAAGTGCTATTGAGAGTTTAACAATTTCAACACTATATTTATTTCTTATTCCTTTTTAACAAATACATATTATTGATCTAAACAAATGTAATAGTACACAATAACTAAACTAATACCTATTACTCATTTAAATTAGAGATGTCCGATAATATCGGCCGGCCGATATTATCGGCCGATAAATGCTTTAAAATGTAATATCGGAAATTATCGGTATCGTTTTTTTTATTATCAGTATCTTTTTTTTTTTTTTTTTTTTTTTATTAGATCAACATAAAAAACACAAGATACACTTACAATTAGTGCACCAACCCAAAAAACCTCCCTCCCCCATTTACACTCATTCACACAAAAGGGTTGTTTCCTTCTGTTATTAATATTGTGGTTCCTACATTATATATCAATATACCTGTATATCAATACAGTCTGCAAGGGATACAGTCCGTAAGCACACATTATTGTGCGTGCTGCTGGTCCACTAATAGTACTAACCTTTAACAGTTAATTTTACTAATTTTCATTAATTACTAGTTTCTATGTAACTGATTTTATATTGTTTTACTTTATTTTTTATTCAAGAAAATGTTTTTAAATTATTTATCTTATTTTATTGTATTAATTTTTTAAAAAAAGGACCTTATCTTCACCATACCTGGTTGTCCAAATTAGGCATAATAATGTGTTAATTCCACAACTGTATATATCAGTATCGGTATCGGTTGATATCGGTATCGGTAATTAAAGAGTTGGACAATATCGGGATATCGGCAAAAAGCCATTATCGGACATCCCTAATTTAAATGTTTTGGTGTTTGCCCTTAAAGTCCTCCTGTGTCCAGGGAATTATGCCTTTAGTTTGTAAACATTAACAAAAACAACAAAAAAGCATTTGAGAAAATAAAAACATCAATCTAATCAGTCTAGTATTGATCATATATTGATACTAGCCTTGGTATAAACACCGCCAATGGGTTCAAATTCAAAATCGTGTTGAATCGAGAATCAAATTCTGAATCGAATTGTCACACCAGGAATCGGATTGAATTGTTAGGTGGCCAAAGATTCACATCCCTTACATTTTACACTGTTTTTTGTTAGAATTCACCCCACCCCCATTATTTAAAGCCACTTAGTCATCTCATGACATAGTGAGATCTCAAATTTTGCCCAACTACATATTATTGCTCAGTCAAGCACAAGAGGGTGACTTAAGTCACAGGCATACTAAGACAGTAACTTTCCTGATTAAAAATTTGATTTACGTGATTAAAAAACATAACACACTAAATATGATAATAATTAATTTATCATAATTGACACCCTTAATATGTTTCCTTCCATTTTAATTTCCTGTAAGGGCTTTGTGTGTCCACAAGTAAACATGCTGATTTGGGCTTTCCTTACTCAGGGCAAGATGCGTGGTCACGCAACCAAAGATGAACACCGTGAGAAAAGACAAGGAGACGATGAAGGTGTAGAAGGAACCGTAGTTGCGCTTCCCCACACAGTTGCCCACCCAGGGGCAGTGATGGTCAAATCTCTCTGTGGGACAAACACGGCCAGGTCAATGTGATATCTTATCAAGAAACTGTATAATGCGGGGGTGTCCAAACTTTTTCCCCAGAGGACCGCACACTCAAAACATTTTTTAAAACTTTAGGGCTCCCCTCAAGTTGACTCATAAGGGTGTCAGTCAGAAAAATGTTGAAGTAAAAACACAAAATGAGCAGTATTTCCCCCCCATAAAAAATGTCAGTGTGGAATGTTTGATGTGAAGTAATTGGAGCCTTAAGTAGGTCAATAATTCAAAACACTATTGATCTAAATTCATAATTATTTTTTGAGCACTTTTTGGGGAATTTTGCCTATTGTTCACAATCGTTATGAGAGACAGGAACACACGTCTTTTTTTTAGGATTTTAGAGATGATAATAAACGCTTGGAAAATGCGGCTAATGGGCGCTACTGTTGTAGCCTTCAAAGCCCTCTAAAACAATTCAAAATCGATTTTTTTTCCCATTTAACACGATTCTCGATTCAAAAACGATTTTTTTTCCATTTAACACGATTCTCGATTCAAAAACGATTTTTCCCTGATTCAAAACGATTCTCTATTCATTCAATACATAAGATTTCAGCAGGATCTACCCCAGTCTGCTGACATGCAAGCAGAGTAGTAGATTTTTGTAAAAAGCTTTTATAATTGTAAAGGACAATGTTTTATCAACTGATTGCAATAATGTAAATTTGTTTTAACTATTAAATGAACCAAAAATATGACTTATTTTATCTTTGTGAAAATATTGGACACAGTGTGTTGTCAAGCTTATGAGATGCAATGCAAGTGTAAGCCACTGTGACACTATTGTTCATTTTTTTAATTTTCATAAATGTCTAATGATAATGTCAATGAGGGATTTTTAATCACTGCTATGTTGAAATTGTAAGTAATATTGATACTGTTGTTGATAATATTCATTTTTGTTTCACTACTTTTGGTTTGTTCTGTGTCGTGTTTGTGTCTCCTCTCAATTGCTGTTTATTTCAGTTCTGAGTGTTGCTGGGTCGGGTTTGGTTTTGGAATTGGAATTGGATTGAATTGTTATGGTATTGCTGTGTATTGTTTTGTTGGATTGATTAATTTTTAAAAAATTAAATTAAAAAAAAAAAATAATAATAATAATAATTTCGATTTTTAAAAAAATGAGAATCGATTCTGAATCGCACAACGTGAGAATCGTGATTCGAATTCGAATCGATTTTTTCCCACACCCCTAATATATATACACGTATATATATATATATATATATATATATATATATATATATATATATATATATATATATATATATATATATATATATATATATTATATATATATATATGTATATATATATATATACATATATATATATATATATATATATATATATAATGTAGTAACAGACACATTCATAACAATATGTAATATGTACAATATTTACCCTATTTTGGTCACTTTAATCACTGAATTCCTCAGCTCATTTATTTCCGTTTCCATAGCAGAACACTTCCTACTTCCGTCAACAAATGTGTACTCCTACTTCCGGATACAAACACGAGTGTTTTCTAATTATGGCAGACTTGGTAACAGACAACGAAGCAGACTATTATTAGACAAATGAGGATTCACAAACTTAACTTTTTAAAACTGAATATATGGAGGATTAAAGAAGCGAGATTATAGAAGATTATAGAAGCGAGCACAACGGAATGGTGAAAAGTTGGAGCAGACGGAAGTGGAAAGAGTGAGGTCGGTGTGACTTGGACGCTGTAAATGTAAAACTTGGAGCCAGGCTATTTCGACATCAATGGATAAACCGGAAAAAACGTCCCTGGCCAGTTGGACCAAACAAACAACTGTCCATCAAGTGAGTCACATTTTATATTGATCATGATACACGCAGCATGTCATGCTTGTTATTATTGTATAGCTGTGTACAAACAAAACATGAAATGTGGGATACTTTATAGATACTGTAATATGATTGTTCATGTTTTTCAGTCAGTCAGATTGGTGTCTTATCGCAGTGTTGTGCATTACAAACGCTAGCTTATCTCTTGCTGTAGCTAGATTTTACGGCTAATACCAAAGGATGCCGATGTGTTAGTCCGCTACAAAAATAGTTCCTCCGTGGTCACTCTTACAATAACAATGTTGCTACATTTTAGTTATTATACAGGTTACCAAACGTAAATTAAGTATTGTTGGCGTTTTTTTAATGCATTTTTAAAGTGATTTAGAGGTAGAACCGATTGCTCCCATTAGCTGCATTGCTAGCCACCTAAAACGAGCCATTTTTTACATGTTAAACTGCAAACAAACCAAAAAGCTTTTGTGTTCTTGTCTCTCATATGAATTGTGAAAAACAGGCAAAATTCCAAAAAAAGTTCAGTTCCCCTGTATTGATTGATTGATTGAGACTTTTATTAGTAGATTGCACAGTGAAGTACATATTCCGTACAATTGACCACTAAATGGTAACACCCGAATAAGTTTTTCAACTTGTTTAAGTCGGGGTCCACTTAAACTGATTCATCATACAGATATATACTATCATATATACTATCATCATAATACAGTTCATCACACAAGATAATCACATTGAATTATTTACATTATTTACAATCGATGTAAGTCTCTAGATCAGTGATTCTCAAACTGTGGTACTACTAGAGGTACGCGGGCTGTATCTATTGGTACGCCAAAGAATCACTTGAAAAAAGTACAATGTTTCATTTTCCTATATTTAAACAGTGTGACTGTTCAAACGATATGTAATGTAATAGTGTCCAGCAAAATATATACAAACTAGTTAAGTAAAACCTCTGCCTTGTTTTTTAGGAAATACTTAGATCTACTACGCTACTATATTTTATTGTTTGCCAATATGGTGGTACTTGGAGAGCCAACAGAGGTTTTCTGAGGTGGTATTTGGTGATTAAGGTTTGAGAACCACTGCTCTGTCAATTTCATCCATCCATCCATTTTCTACCGCTTGTCCCTTTTTGGGGTTGTGGGGGGTGCTGGAGCCTATCTCAGCTGCATTCGGGCGAAGGCGGGATTTCAAGTTTTGATAATTTTTTTATGTTTTTTTATTTGTTTGATATATGCACTCTTTGTCAAAGAAAACTTTGTTTTTTACATGGCAAACACACAAAATATGAAGTATTTCCTCCAAAAATATTCCAAAGTAGAACATGTGCTGTGAAGTCATTGGAGACTTAATTCAGGACAACATTTTGATTCATTATTATTTTTTGACTAACAACAACTAATAAAGAAAAAACAGTCTGCATGGCAGCTTCTGTGTTATGAGAGTCAACTTTGCATTTGTTAAAAAAACATTTTTAATAGTATTTTTGAAATGTGCTGTGGGCCGTTAAATAAATAGCTGCGGGCCGCAAATAGCCTACCAGCCGCCCTTTGGACACCTCTGTTATAGTGCTATGTATTCTAAATGTCAACATGTTTCCATATCTCACCCACACAGTTGTCACACAAGCTGCAGTGGGAGGTCCGTGGAGGTCGGAACATCTTGCAGGTGAAGCAGTACTTGAGCTTAACCACCTGCTGGTTGATGAGCACCTCCTTGGTGCGTGGAGGAGGGCGATAGCCCGTACTCCCCGTGGTGTCTGTGTGGGAAAATGTCATAATCATTATGTAATACAGTGGAACCTTGATTTACGAACCACTCTATTTACGAACTTTTCAATTAAGCCAAATGTGCCTCTGTGTGTGAAACATGTCTCTGTGCACAAACGCTTCATTCAGTCATTCATTTTGTGTTGCGCCTGCAGACAAAAAGCATGGTGCATCTTTGTTGCGGGGGGTGGAGCCCTCCACGTCACTTGCTGCCCAGTACACAGTTACTTCTTAGCACTTCAGCGTGTGTGCCTTTTCTGTGGGTTTTTTTTGCCTTTTAACACATTTTCTCAATTTTGCTAACTCAATATGAGTTCTAAAAACACAGACCAGTGTGGAAAGAAGGAGGGAATTGCTATGAAGTTAATAAAAAAACAAAAACATTATTTGCGAGAAGTATATTAAAGGCCTACTGAAATGAAATGTTCTTATTTAAACAGGGATAACAGATCCATTCTATGTGTCATACTTGATCATTTCGCGATATTGCCATATTTTTGCTGAAAGGATTTAGTAGAGAACATCGACGATAAAGTTTGCAACTTTTGGTTGCTGATAAAAAAGCCTTGCCTGTACCGGAAGTAGCGTGACGTCACAGGTTGTGGAGCGCCTCACATCTGCACATTGTTTACAATAATGGCCAGCAGCAGCGAGAGCGATTCGGGCCGAGAGAGCGACGATTACCCCATTAATTTGAGCGAGGATGAAAGATTTGTGGATGAGGAAAGTGAGAGTGAAGGATTAGAGGGCAGTGGAAGCGATTCAGATAGGGAAGATGCTGTGAGAGGCGGGTGGGACCTGATATTCAGCTGGGAATGACTAAAACAGTAAATAAACACAAGACATATATATATACTCTATTAGCCACAACACAACCAGGCTTATATTTAATATGCCACAAATTAATCCGCATAACAAACACCTCCCCTCTCCCGTCCATATAACCCACCAGTACAAATCAAACACCTGCACAACACACTCAATCCCACAGCCCAAAGTACCGTTCACCTCCGTAAAGTTCATGCAGCACATATATTTCCCCAAAGTTACGTACGTGACATGCACATAGCGGCACGCACGTACGGGCAAGCGATCAAATGTTTGGAAGCCAAAACTGTACTCACGGTAGCGCGTCTGCTATCCAACTCAAAGTCCTCCTGGTTGTGTTGCAGTAGCCAGCCGCTAATACACCGATCCCACCTACAGCTTTCTTCTTTGCTGTCTTCATTGTTCATTAAACAAATTGCAAAAGATTCACCAACACAGATGTCCAGAATACTGTGGAATTTTGCGATAAAAACAGACGACTTAATAGCTGGCCACAACGGTGTCCCAATATGTCCGCACAATCCATGACGTCACGCGCAAACGTCATCATACCGAGACGTTTTCAGCAGAATATTTCGCGGGAAATTTAAAATTGCACTTTACTAATCTAACCCGGCCGTATTGGCATGTGTTGCAATGTTAAGATTTCATCATTGATATATAAACTATCAGACTGCGTGGTCGGTAGTAGTGGGTTTCAGTAGGCCTTTAATAGCACTCAAGAGTGAAGGAATTGACGAAGCAGGCTTCGTACCACAGCATGTTTTAATTCTGACGAGACCAAACTTTACTGGAAATATATGCCAAAGCAGATTTAGGCCCTGTTTACACTAAACCGGATAAGGTAATCCAGGGTAAATCACACCTAACCTTATCTGTGTCCACACAAAACAATACCACCGTTTAAGAGCCCCTCCGTCCGCCGGCGCAACGCGACCTAGCACGCATGCATGGAAAATGCGCACGTCATAGTCACCTCCAGTGTTGCTTTGTGTGCAAATTCTAAAATGTAACTTATCTGAACAATATCCAGTGTTGTGGTATTTCAATTAACTGGAATCCAGTGTGCTGTGGGGCTCTATTGCAGTGAATCACACCTGAGCCATCGTAAATTAATCACATCTTTATTAGACACGTAAACAATGTGATAAAGAAAATGTTTCCACAATCAAACTAGGGATCTAGATATCTGGTCAGAACACTCCTCACTCTTTTGCCTTTACCTTCATTGTCCATTCGTTTTTGGTGACTTTATATACTCTGGACCTAGACATTGAGTCCGCGACATAAATGGCGGACAATAACTGATACAGTCTGCTTTGCCAGTCCAAAAGCTTTCGCCATTTTCCTCGACGGCCAGGTAATACAAAGCACACGCTACCTTTTTTTACCACATTCAAGGGAGCTCGCATCCTCGTTGTCTATCCTTCGACAAACGGACAAACTTTTCAAACTTAAAGTGTTTACAAAGTACAAAGAGGAAGAACCATGATAAACATTCTGAATTTATTTCAACCATCCATTCATTTTCTAGATAATGTAATTTATCTCACCATATGAAATATAACTTACTTCACTAATTATCATTTATTTATTGATGTATTTATTTTTAATGTTATTAGTTGTGGAGTACATTGTGGATACATTGAGAATAGGAAGTGAACAAAAGTTTTAGCAACTGCTACGTAAAGGAATAGGGGTAGGATTAAATAAGTTCTGCTTTTTCCTACTCCTTTTCGAACATGTTGAATAGAGAAAGTGGAAATTGTGATATATCATGTTGTATGAATGCATGTTCGAAATAAACACAAACTCAACTAAACTTTTTCCCATGCTGGAACCCATAATTCATATTTACATTGTTTCTTACGGAGAAACGTTTCGATGTACAAACCCAGTGTTGTTTTCGTCAACGATGACGATGACGAAATCATTTCGTTGACGCCGCTTTTTTTCATGACGATAACGAGACGGTGACGAGATAAACATGTCTCTCTGATGACGAAAACATGACGAGACGTGTGTGAGTTTTCGTTGACGAGACGAGAATGGACGAAAATGTTAGTGGCTAATCTGTCAGACGTTTAAAATGCATGATATTTCTGTTTATTGTGTGTGTCAATTAAAACCACGCCCACCAACTGGCGTGCGGCGCACAACGTGCTCAACACGTCAGACTGTTGTTACTCATCAGGCAAGACCGTGATGGCGGCGGCAGTTTCAACACAGGGGCTCGGTGGTCGCAAACGTAGAGACGACATATGGGTGTATTTTAAATAGAACTCAGCAGATAATAAAACAGTGTATTGTGAAGGAAGACGGTGACAAATGTGGCCACAAAATATGCGGAAAAAATACGACCAACCTTAAGCGGCACCTTAAGGCTCGCCACAAGGATATTTTTTCGAAGGTAAGTTACAAATGCTGTTAACATAATCGATAAATGTCATAGTAATCTAATACATTAGTACGTTTTCCACATACTCCTGGCGCAAATGGGCTGCTAACTTCAGGCTAAAGTTAGCTTTTGTTACGCTAACGTCAATTCATTATGTGTGTGTTACTTTAGCAGCATGTTTAGCCATGTTTACATTCAGTGACGGTGTGGTTATCTCTTTGTGAGTACGTTCTGTCAGCACGTAACTTGATATGTTAAACAGGTCGAGTTACTGTTATACGTAGAGTCTGCTAGCTTTAGCCTAAAAGCCACAAGTGATGTTGTGCAGCCCCATTAAGGAATCAGGAATTAATTGATTATTTTATTACATGGTTTGCACAAATTATAGAGAGTGGGGTTGTATGATATCTGTTGTAATTGCACTGGCAGACAGGGTCAAGTTGAGCATATGTGTTCCTCATCCATCACTCATATTTTGGGCATGTTTATGTTCATTGTACTTTAACAAATTCTGAGAAATAAAGCCACAATTGCTGAAGTAGAATGTTTTTGTTTTTTGGCTTTTTTGGAGTAATGAACTTTGATTCCACTGTTACCACTTTATCTGTGTGTAATACACAATCCTTGGATCAGAAATTTGCTGTTGGGTGGAAACCTTATACTGTGTGTCTAAAACCATTCCTTTATTGTTATTATTTGTGAAAATAGCAGATCTGCAAGCTTACAATGGGTTGAACTTATAGATCTGCTGCTATTTTCACAACTTATATGTGACACTGCACAACAGCAATCTCCAATACTTATTGACCTAAATTAATTTGTTAAAAGACTATACTTATATACTTATATTATACTTTTTATTTGGACTAAAACTAGACTAAAACCTTTTTGACTTTTCATCGACTAAAACTAGACTAAAACCCTTTTGAGTTTTCGTCGACTAAAACTGGACTAAAACTATCACATATAAAAGTGACTAAAATGTGACTAAAACTAATAAGCATTTTAGTCCAAAAGACTAAGACTAAGACTAAATGTAAGATGGTTGTCAAAAACAACATTGTACAAACCCTGTTCAAGAAGCAATTAAGTTTGTAAATCGAGGTTCCACTCACTGTATTGAGGGGAGCTCCACTAACCACGTTAAACCCAGATTCCGAACTAACAAAGGTCTTAACTCATTCTCTTTCTATGCCACATCAATGTGGATTGCGCTCCCAACAGGTATAAAAGAAAGGGCATCTCTATCCTCCTTCAAAACCGCAATAAAAGTTCACCTCCAGGCAGCTACAACCCTAAACTAACACCCTCCCCGGATTGCTAATAATCAAATGTAAACAATCAAATGCAGATACTTTTTCTTATGCCTTCTGATCTCTCTCTCTCTCTTTCTCTCTCTCTCTCTCTACTACTTGATGTCCATATCCTACCCCCCCCCCCCTCCACACCCCTGATTGTAAATAATGTAAATAATTCCATGTGATTATCTTGTGTGATGACTGTATTATGATGATAGTATATATGATAGTATATATCTGTATCATGAATCAATTTAAGTGGACCCCGACTTAAACAAGTTGAAAAACTTATTGGGGTGTTACCATTTAGTGGTCAATTGTACGGAATATGTACTTCACTGTGCAACCTACTAATAAAGTCTCAAAGGTGCAATGTCGTTAAGAGCCTCACCTATTTGCTTCTCAATGTCAGCCGCCTCGTCCGGCGTGGCCCGAGGCAGGATGCCGGGGTCTGAGAAGCTGGTTTGGAGAAGGGTGACGACCACAAACACAAAGAGGACTCCTCCGATGGCGGGTATGCAGCTCGTCAGGTGTTTGACCAGAAAAGGGCAACTGGGATGACAGAAATGACCATTAGATAACAGTGTACTGTATCAGTGTGTTGAAAGATGAACGCACTCAAATATGAAGAATAAACCACTGGTGACGAGGATAAGGCAGAGGGTGAGGGGCAGAACCCCGTTATGGCGTGCCGCTATGAGCCGCCCATCGCAGAAGAAGCGGTTCTTTCCTGGGAAAACCTCCCATCTCCTCCTGGGTCTCCTCGGCCGCTCGACCTCCTTGCTGCTGCTGCTACTGCTGCCGCCCTCCCCTTGGTTGCTGTGCTGCTGGCGGTGACCCGGCGAGATTTGGGCGGGTGTCCTGATGGTCTGTGGGTCAATTTGCTGATACTCGCCCTTGTTCATGATTTATAATGCACTGACAAGACTGACATCACCAAGTGGAGCGATGACGTCACGTTTTAGAGGACTAGTCATAGATATACAACACTATGAGTAGCCTGCTACAAAGAACACGAAAACGCCGTCCGACCTATCCATGGCTGATAACCTATTAATCATGTCCGTATTTGCTTTCATTCCCGTTAAAATTCGTAAAATGTGACACTTCACAGTCCATCGTTAGCCTTTTAGCTAGTATTAGCCGCTCACGTCCACGTTAGCCTGCTTTGTTTTGATGAACACCCGTCAACGAAACCACTCCTACCTGATTGCTGGATTGGTGTATCAACCTCCATAAACAAGAAATTAATAATGAATATATAAATATGTAATAAAACACTCCACTACTGTTCGCTTTTGTCGTGGATAATTTAAACGGATTTAATAAGACCAGTGTGTTGTATGTGTTGTCCTACGCCAGCCATAGTCAGTATATAATTTCCGGGTTTCAAAATAAATGTTTTATTTAAAAAATATATAAAATAAATGATAACAGTAAGAGTTGGAAAACACTACATCGTATCGATTATTATTTTGGCGTGATTATTGTTGCCATGTTGTGGAATTACAAAAAGTTGCAGAGCATTAAACATCGAAATAGTAGTACTTCCGGCTTTAAAGCGAATCATTTAGTCAAGTTCAAAATAACTACAATAACAGAACATGACCAGGGATACTTTAAAAAGTAAAAGTACACCATGTATTACTTCTAATTAAAGCTCAATTTGAAGGTATCATTTAAGTTGATTTAGTTTAACACATATACTAAAATCAGATTCCCAGACATTTTTTATCAAGACAACGCAATTCCACTATGATAATTTTTCTCTTCAGCATTTTACTTTTTGCCCCGGTGACCGAAAGTTTCACTTATTACGGCTACCTGTTGCGCTACCTCCACCTTGTTGCTCAGGTGCATGAACTGCTGAAAACAACTTCCCAAAGACAAAAAGTGGATTCAAAAACGTTTATGGACGAGATGTAGCTACTTGTTTAATGTCAAGAAGTAGTTAAAGCTGGTACGTTGAAGAACCGCCAATTGTAAGTCATATTTACTAAAAATATTCGTCAGTCCTTTAATGGAGGAAAATAGCTAACTCTGACGTCGCCGCCATGAAAGTGACATTATTTTTCAATTTACTAGTGAAAAACTCATCATGATCTAATATGTTAATGTGTTGTGTGCGTATAAAATACATTCACATGTCACTGGTTTATGAGTTACTCGCTCGTTTCTTCTTCGATCCTCGCATGACGTTTGTAAACATCAGTGCATTTGATAACAGTTGCTATTAAACGTTAAAACTGTATCAAAAACGAAAGCGGTTTTAGTTAATACGCCTCAAACTGACGCAAAACATGTATTTATCTTATTAAATGTTGATAACAATCAGGGAGTTAAGTTTGTGTGTTTAATGTAGGTGTAAGGTTAAATAAACACATTTGATATGTCTTTTGAATGACATTGTGACTGAAATATAATTATTGGAAGCAGTTAAGTCACTTTAAATTGCACTTTTAGTTTGTAGAGATGATCCATAAGGTATTTTTTTGTATAATTACTATTGTTCATTGATAGCAACTAAAGAGCAATTAAAGAAAAATTGAATGCACTACTTGGCTACCACCGGCAGAGGTGCTGTTGAGTCAGTCTTTTTGAAGAACACTTTAAAAACCCCTGGGTCAGTGATCAGTGTATGTTTTGGTATTTACATTTTCTTTTCATAAATGGAAATTGGTTTATTTGAATTTCGTTTCAAAATACAAAAAATAAAATTGAAAAAGAAAGTGTTTATCTTTTTCGGTGTTGAAAAGCAGCAACCAAATGTGAAAAAAAAAACTGTTTTATTTTTATTTTATATTTCATAAAATAAAAACGAAAATCCACACTAATCAGAAACGGGAAAAACATTGTTTTTCATAGTCTGACACTGGACATTTTATTTTCTAAGTGAAAGCGGGATTTGTTTTTAAAGAACTTGTGGCGAAGTTGGTAGTGTGGCTGTGCCAGCAATCGGAGTGTTGCTGGTTACTGGGGTTCAATTCCCACCTTCTACCTTCCTAGTCACGTCCGTTGTGTCCTTGGGCAAGACACTTCACCTTTTGCCTCTGATGGCTGCTGGTTAGCGCTTTGCATGTAAATGTGGAAATACTGTCAAAGCGCTTTGAGTACCTTGAAGGTAGAAAAGTGCTATACAAGTATAACCCATTTATCATTATTATTTATAACTTTATTGACAAAATAAACATGGCATTACAATTGTTTCCAAATGTCAATGCAAAGGCAACAATTGCAGTACAAGAATGGGAACACTAAACATGTTTTTTTTTTTAAATAAGCAAGAGCTACAATCTATCTGTAAAAAACTAAAGACAATATGAAAACAGAATCATTACAAAAGAGATTGACTAAAATGAGAAAATAATTTGGGCATTTTTGTTTTTTGTATAATTTTGAGGGATTTCAGATACAAATTAAAACAGTTTTTAGAAGCAAATATGTTTGGGGGAGTTTTTGGAAATGTACATTTGCGTATATGGGGACGGCGTGGCGAAGTTAGTAGAGTGGCTGTGCCAGCAATCGGAGGGTTGCTGGTTACTGGGGTTCAATCCCCACCTTCTACCGTCCTAGTTGTGTCCTTGGGCAAGACACTTCACCCTTGCTCCTGATGGCTGCTGGTTAGCGCCTTGCATGGCAGCTCCCGCCATCAGTGTGTGAATGGGTGAATGTGGAAATACTGTCAAAGCGCTTTGAGTACCTTGAAGGTAGAAAAGCACTATACAAGTATAACCCAGTTATCATTTATATACAACTTTGAAAAGCATAATGTGGTGTTACACGAGACTTCTTCTTTTTCTGGTTTTGAGAAAGTGAAACATCATTGGAGCAGAAATTTGTTGACAATGATGGAAAAACAGGTTTTAACCAAAATGTTCCAAAATGACTCAACTTTGGTACATGATTGGTGGTTTCTATGTCATTACAAGAAAATGTACAAATGTTATCCTCATGTTAAATCTTTGTCTCAAAAAGCTTTTGGATGGATAAATATTGTTTGATTGATTGATTGAGACTTTTATTAGTAGGTTGCACAGTGAAGTACATATTCCGTACAATTGACCACTAAATGGTAACACCCGAATAAGTTTTTCAACTTGTTTAAGTCGGGGTCCACTTAAATTGATTCATGATACAGATATATACTATCATATATACTATCATCATAATACAGTCATCACACAAGATAATCACATTGAATTATTTACATTATTTACAATCAGGGGTGTGGAGGGGGGGGGGGGGTGGGGGGGGGGGGGTATGGACATCAAGTAGTGGACATAGAGAGAGAGAGAGAGAGAGAGAGAGAGAGATCAGAAGGCATAAGAAAAAGAAAAAGTATCTGCATTTGATTGTTTACGTTTGATTGTTAGCAATCCGGGGAGGGTGTTAGTTTAGGGTTGTAGCTGCCTGGAGGTGAACTTTTATTGCGGTTTTGAAGGAGGATAGAGATGCCCTTTCTTTTATACCTGTTGGGAGCGCATTCCACATTGATGTGGCATAGAAAGAGAATGAGTTAAGACCTTTGTTAGTTCGGAATCTGGGTTTAACGTGGTTAGTGGAGCACCCCCTGGTGTTGTGGTTATGGCGGTCATTTACGTTAAGGAAGTAGTTTGACATGTACTTCGGTATCAGGGAGGTGTAGCGGATTTTATAGACTAGGCTCAGTGCAAGTTGTTTAACTCTGTCCTCCACCTTGAGCCAGCCCACTTTAGAGAAGTGGGTAGGAGTGAGGTGGGATCTGGGGTGGAGGTCTAGAAGTAACTGGGATCTGGGGTGGAGGTCTAGAAGTAACAATGTTTATGGTTTAAAGTGAGTTTCTTTCACCTTGGGTGGTAATGGAAGAGAAAAATAGAGTATGCATTTTTAAAATGGTGTCTTTATCAAATTTAGTAAGAATGTCATTATTGTTTTGTGTGCCTGGATCAAAATGTACTGTAAGACATGAGCTAATAAAAAAGTTAGTGGATTGTTTGTCCGTTAATGAAATATTGTGCAAGATTAGTTGTGGAAGTAATAAAGGGCAGCACGGCATCACGATGGAACAGGGGTTAGTGCATGTGCCTCACAATAATAAGGTCCTTGGCTCGAGGTCTTTCTGTGTGGAATTTTATGTTCTCCCTGTGACCACGTGGGTTCCCTCCGGGTACTCCGGCTTCCTCCCACCCCCAAAGACATGCACCTGGGGATAGGTTGATTGGCAACACTAAATTGGCCCTAGTGTGTGAATGTGAGTGTGAATGTTGTCTGTCTATCTGTGTTGGCCCATGATGAGGTGGCGACTTGTCCACGGTGTACCCCGCCCTGCGCCCGAATGCAGCTGGGATAGGCTCCAGCACCCCCGCGACCTCAAGAGGGACAAGCGGTAGACAATGGATGGATGGATAGAATAAAAATTGTTTTGGTAAAGCTTTGTGAAATTGTTTAATTCAGAAAGTGGCAGATGAAAGTGAAATTTGTTGCATGCTCATGCTCATTAAGCAAGTTGCTTTGTGCATCCATAATATCTACAACTGACCAAATACTTTTCTGCATCCAGCTATTATAATACAGCAATTTGTCCGTGTGTAGATGTGTACAATACATCTGTTGTTCCATTATTGGAATGCAATGAAGGGACAAGTTGTGTGTGTAAAGAATTTTCCAATAAGATCAAATCTGCTTTTGAAAGTCTGACAACTTAACAGGAAGCTTCTCAATTAGAAAGACAAATCTTCAATCCTCCTAGTTTATCAAATATTTTTAGGTATGCAGTACCAGAAGGAATCAAAATTTTGATTCCATGACTTCAACCAATTCAATTTCACGGTACCATTTAAACAATCAAAATCTTATCACCTTGAATCCTCCATCTTTATATTATTTCACCACGTTGCCCTTTTTTATATAATGAGTCTTATTCCTCCAAATGAAATTAAAGTTGTGTTGAGTTGGTTTATGTTTTTTTTTAATTATGCTATTAGGTATGGAACTAAAATAAGCAGGATAAATACGTCTGGATAAAATTTCCATTTTGGTTAAGTAAATACGTCCAAATATTGACTTTTTTTTTGTTTAGTCTTTATTTGAAGGGACAATGCACAGAAACATTAAAGGCCTACTGGAACCCACTACTACCGACCACGCAGTGTGATAGTTTATATATCAATGATGAAATCTTAACATTGCAACACATGCCAATACGGCCGGGTTAACTTATAAAGTGCAATTTTAAATTTCCCGGGAAACTTCCGGTTGAAAACGTCTATGTATGATGACGTTTGTGCGGGACGTCAATGGTTGAAAGAAACGGAAGTATTCGGACACATTGTATCTCAATACAAACAGCTATGTTTCATCGCAAAATTCCACAGTATTCTGGACATCTGTGTTGGTGAATCTTTTGCAATTTGTTTAATGAACAATGGAGACTGCAAAGAAGAACGCTGTAGGTGTGATCGGTGTATTCGCGGCTGGCTGCAGCAACACAACCAGGAGGACCTTGAGGATAGCAGACGCGCTATCCGACGCTAGCCGCCGACCGCACCGATGATCGGGTGAAGTCCTCCGTCGCGCCGTCGATCGCTGGAACGCAGGTGAGCACGGGTGTTGATGAGCAGATGAGGGCTGGCGTAGGTGGATAGCTAATGTTTTTATCATAGCTCTGACGAGGTCTTGTAGCTAAGTTAGCTTCAATGGCGTCGTTAGCAACAGCATTGCTAGGCTTCGACAGGCGGCACAGCATTAACCGGGGGTTACAGGTACAGTGTTTGGTTCGGTGTCTCCTGATAGTAGTATTGTTGATCTTCTGCCTATCCTTCCAGTCAGGGGCTTATTTCTTTGGTTTCTGTCTGCATTTAAGCACGATGCTATCACGTTAGCTCCGTAGCTAAAGTGCTTCACCGATGTATTGTCGTGGAGATAAAAGTCACTGTGAATGTCCATTTCGCGTTCTCGACTCTCATTTTCAAGAGGATATAGTATCCGAGGTGGTTTAAAATACAAATCCGTGATCCACAATAGAAAAAGGAGAAAGTGTGGAATCCAATGAGCCCTTTTACGTAAGTTACGGTCAGAGCGAAAAAAGATACGTCCTGCACTGCACTCTAGTCCTTCATTCTCACGTTCCTCATCCACAAATCTTTCATCCTCGCTCAAATTAATGGGGTAATCGTCGCTTTCTCGGTCCGAATCGCTCTCGCTGCTGGGGTAAACAATGGGGAAATGTGAGGAGCCCTTCAACCTGCGACGTCACTACAAGGTTTTTTTTATCAGCGACCAAAAGTTGCGAACTTTATCGTCGATGTTCTCTACTAAATCCTTTCAGCAAAAATATGGCAATATCGCGAAATGATCAAGTATGACACATAGAATGGATCTGCTATCCCCGTTTAAATAAAAAAAATCATTTCAGTAGGCCTTTAAGCTCAAAGACAGATACATTCTGTACCAGATTATAGCTAAATAGCTAATTTCCATCTGCAGTCCCTGGCTACCTAAATTAAAGGGATACAAAAATCATGCAATAAAATTATGACAATAAAATCATACACAAGTATTAAGAAAAAAGTCATAAAATGCCCTTTCATGGACACATACTTAATATACAATACAACCACACCTCATTTACATCATCAAACAAAGACAATACATGCTCTTGTTCACATCTGTCATCATTTGTAAAAACAACATTTGGCATTCTTTAATTAGATTTTTCTCTGTTCGTTTTCTAAACGTAATTAGTTTTTTTGATAGGTTAATTCTCAGACTTAACAGGGACATTGCAAATCTATTCTTTGGCACATGCTCCAATATAATGCAAAAATCCAAAAAGGAGACCTAGGAATCTTAAGGCCACTTAAAGCAAAATTTAGCATACAAACAAAAGGAGTAACAAGGAGCTAGCATAACCAAAAATTACTGTCGTCAAGAGAGGCTGCAGTGACCATAACTTGTCGCTGATAGCGAACAAAGTACCTGTGCCGAAAGAGTGGCAAGACCGGGTATATAGGGAGCCGTGATTAACGAAAGCAGCTGGTGGGGACACCAATCACTAAAAGAGGGCAGGTGTGGAGAACGGCGCTCAATAAACCAGAAAGTAAACACAGGATTAATACCAAACTCAAAACCAGAGACATGATCCGGGCTACAGATCATGACATGATCGTTGCATCCCCATATGTGAGAGCATTTAATTTAATGTGAACAAATTGGCCCACCGTGACCAGTTCATCAACTTCATTGGTCTGGTGTGACAAGGCTAAATTTATCGGCAGCATGTGAAGACAGAAACATCCATAAATTAGCCGCACACAATATATGAAGCACATGGTTCAACGTGTGGTAAAAAAGTAGCTGTTATAGTCCGGAAATTACAGTCATTGATCCCTCACATCTGATCAAGAAAATGTAGCAATCCTATAATGAATCTTCCTTACAGACTGGACTGATGACTACTAATTAGTAGTGTAACATTGTAACTAATCTTAATTGTCTGGGTGTGTTTAGATCTTGAAGACATGTCTGTCGGCAGCGCGGGCGGCGTAAGAGACACCTCGGGGCCTGGAAGCCACAAGCGAGGACCGAGCCTGACGAGCAGCCAAAGGTCTTCCTTCTACGAGGAGCGCTGCGTGGACCCTGTAGAACCAGAGCTCCAGAAGCTGAGCACAGGCCAGCAGAAAGATGCAAACGGGCAGCAGTCAGAGACAACATGTTTTATCGCTTCTTCAGCTGGGCCTCCCTCCGCCAATCAAACCTGCAATCCCTGCACTTCCCAGAGGGCCTGCGGGACCTTTATGTGCAGAGTCTTGACCTGCGGCCTTTATAGAGTGTGTATGCGTGTCCCGTGTTTGGCGCCTAAAGAGAACGCGGTAGAAGAGCCAGAAAAGCTGAGCCTCCGAGCTGAGAATCCGTTAGACAAGCAAGAAGAGGACGACGACTGGCTGGGGGAAGTCTGCATTAATGGAGTGAAAGTAGACAGTCCAAGAGAATATTTAGTAACTGAAGCTGTAACGTACGTGCCTCAAACGCAGCCCCGCCATCCATCCCTGCAGGACTGTATAATGCTCGACGACTGGGAGGACGGCGAGGAGGACGTGGACTCGCTGATTAGGAAGAAGCTGCTGGAGCTTTACACCGAGTATCAGATCGGAGAGTTGGCCCGGTGCACATCAGACTCTGTGTTCCTACGCAGGAGCAAGGACATCAATCTGCTCATCAACACGCTGGCCGAGGAGCATCAAATGGACGAGCAGGAGGCCGAGTGCCGGCTGGTGCGCGGCATCATCCGCATCAGCACGCGCAGGAGCAAGAAGAAAAAGAGGCCGCACGTCTCCCGCACGGAGAAAACGCTGTCAGATAGCGGCAACGAGACCATGAGGGAGAGCAGCTCTTTTACGTTCAGCAACAACAGTAAGCTCCGCTCGTTAGTTAATGACGCACCGCATTTTCACCTGAGTTGTTTTTTTTTTTTTACTCCTAGATGACTACAAATCCGATCCTAGCATCCAAATATCAGAACTGAGTCCCTCTGACACGTGTGCCAGGGAAATATGGAAGAACAATAGCGGTGAGTAGTGGAATTATTGATGTTTTTTGTTGTTTGTGTGACACTTCTCCTTTGGAATGGGCATAGTGTGCTAGCGGGCCTGGCTCGCAGGGTGTAGTGATGCGTCTAGTGCAGCATGCTAGAGAGACGTTGCATGTAGGGATGAATGTGACGCATAGCTCCTGCCGCTGACCGACCCAGCTGGGTAAAGGAAGCCGAGTGCGTAAGCCTTCCGAGGTCAGTACATAGCCTCTCCTTCACCAAGACCCCTCACCTTGCCTCCTAGTGGCAGCACACGGTAACTGGAGTCTCGCTACTTCAGGCTAAAAGGTAGGGGATCGACCCGCTGCCTTGCGGGTAAGTCCAGGAAGACAAGGGCTAGGGGAGCACACCCTGAGAGAAAAGCACCGTGATGGAGGCACACGTAGGCGGGCCACGACAGACTGAGGGTTCCGGCGGCCTCCTGCAGCTATGAAGAGGTGCTGGTTGTCCTGGGTTTCCCCCTTGCCACTAGGCTCCATCTCTTTGTGGCGAAGATAGTGCGGCTGGGAACTGTGCACCCCCAGAGGCACTTAAAACGTATCACCGCACAGGTCTCTGCTTCTGACCTTGGTGGATCCAGAACAGCAATTGGATTCTGAAGCACAAAGTCTGACGGCGACAGGATGTCTGATAACGGGGGCAGGTTAGAATGAACTGGGAGCTTCTAGTTAGATCCCTGCACGTCAGCGATACAGGGCTATAATGGTCGCTATCAGCTGGGAATTGAGTGGCAGCTGATTTCGGCAGACCCCTGTATGACTGAGCAGCCCTATTTAGGAGCCACACTTAGGGATGATGTTTGATAAGGAATTATCGAGTTCGAGCCTATTATCGAATCCTCTTATCGAACCGATTCCTTATCGATTCTCTTATCGAGTCCAGATAGGTTGTTGTATATGGAAAAAAACACACAATATTTGGTTTAACAAAAGCTCACTTTTATTATATAATAAAAAAATAAAATCTAATAAATAAATAAATATTGACTGTTACCCACCTAAAAAAATGAAATAAAATAAATAAATATTGACTGTTGTTACCCAAAGTATATTAAGTGGGATTTTTCAGAGAAACAAATATATACAGTAACAGAAAAACAACCTGTCTCTGTGATCACTATAGGTGTATAAATAATAATATAGTGTTAAATAAAATCAGTCCCTTGGGCACAAAACTGAAAATAATACAGCTCTCCAAAAAGTGCACTTCAGCTGCTATTTGACATAACTGTTTGTTATGATGCTTTGACATTTTTGCACTTTATTTCTTTATTGAAAGAAAATTCTATGAAGAGAAAAGTTATTTGCAATTGTGGTTACAATGCTAAAAAATGTAAAGTTAAAGCTAAAAAAAGAGCTAGAGAATATAACAACTACACTACCCAGCATGCAACGGGAGTTACGAGCATGCGCGGTAGCCCCGAAAAGTGTTTCATGTTGCCACGCTGTGAAAGTAAACGTCAAGAACTCAGCCAACACGCCTCGTCTGCATTATTTATAATTAGACAGACAACACATCTACAGTGTGATTTTGTTTTGTTTACAAGGAAAGAAAAACAAAAGTTAAAAAAGGGAGATATGTTGTATATATATGTATGTGCTGCGGTTGTTTTAAGAACGTTGCGACAGCTGCCGTAAAGGAGGTGCGTTGCTAGCCTGGTTGCTATGTTTCCGGTTGGTCGTAAAAGTGTTCGTCATGTGTTTTACCCTGCTAAAATCTCTCAGTAAAGTTATTCGATGGATTATAGCTTTTGTTTTGAACTTTATTACACCTTGGAACGCTTTTTCCCGTCCATTGTTTTCCTGCTTTCCCTATCTGCGCTTAATGACTGAGCTATGTGACGCCATTTCTTGTGATGTCCTGCGGAGCATTTCTGGTCGGGACGGGATTCAAATAAAGAATCAACTCTTTTCCTTTACTATAGTGGTCTCGATAACGGGTACCGGTTCTCAAAAAGGGATTCGAGTCCGAGGACTCGGTTCTTTTCTTATCAAACAACCGGGAAAACCGGTTTCGAGTATCATCCCTAGCCACACTGCTCACCCCAAAGTTGGGGGAAGACCTAGAAAAGGTGGCCTAAACATTGCCCACTCTTCACACCCCGGGTAGGATACCGCACCTACCGGGACATTCCACTACCGCGGTCGAAAAACAAAAAATAAACAAGTTCCCTTGAAATTGGCTGCATGGAACATTAGAACCCTCCTGGACAATAACCCTGACAGGCCGCAAAGAAGAACTGCGCTTGTTGCTGCTGAGCGCAGACGTTATGGAATTGACATCGCCGCCTTGAGTGAGACCAGACTTCTGGATGAGGGATCCCTAAAGGAAGAAGGCCAGGGTTATACCTTCTTCTGGAAGGGTTACCCTACAGAAGGTCCGTATCACCATGGTGTTGGTTTGGCAATAAAAAACAGCCTGCTACCCAGTTTCACTGAAACACCTACCGGCATAAGTGAAAGACTCATGTCTGTCCGTATTCCCCTTGC
Organism: Entelurus aequoreus; assembly: GCF_033978785.1. Lineage (NCBI taxonomy): Eukaryota > Metazoa > Chordata > Actinopteri > Syngnathiformes > Syngnathidae > Entelurus > Entelurus aequoreus. The sequence continues at coordinate 26,135,669 of NC_084735.1, read as the reverse complement.
AAAACACCGCTACGCAACTCTTCTCAGTGCCTATGCGCCAACTTTACCATCCGAGAATGAGGCAAAGGACCGTTTCTACCAGGAACTAGATGAGGCCCTACAGCGCATCCCTAGCAGTGACAAAATCCTTCTGCTTGGTGATTTTAATGCAAGGGTGGGGAAAAACCACCTCATATGGGAAGGAGTGATTGGGAAGCATGGTATCGGGAAGGTCAACAGCAATGGCATGAGGCTACTCAGCCTCTGTGCTGAGCATGACCTGACAATCACCAACACAATCTTCCAACAGAAAAATAAACACAAGGCTTCCTGAATGCACCCACGATCCAAGCAATGGCATCTGCTGGATTACGTCATCGTGAGACGCAAGGACACCAAGGACGTGCACATCACCCGTGCAATGCGAGGTGCTGACTGCTGGACTGACCACCGCATGATTATCTCCAAGTTGCGAGCGTCAGTACGTCCTCCTGTTCGTCTCCGAAAAACTGGAAAGAAGCGGTTGGACTGTGCCCGGCTTGAAGCAGACGAGGCCCGGAACAGCCTTCGATCCTCCATTGCAGGGAAGCTGCAGGAAATCGACCCCTTCCTGAGCCCTGAAGGCAGTGTTGATGACAACTGGACCTGCCTTAGCTCAAAGCTCTATGAGGCTGCAGCCGAGTCTATTGGCTACCGCCGTAGGAGGCATCAGGACTGGTTCGACGAAAATTCAGAATCCATCAGAACCATACTGGACACCATGCACAAGGCCCATAACGCAGCCCTGAACAACCCTACATCTGTCAGGCTAAAGCAGCACTGGAGAACATCAAGGAAGGAGGTACAGTCTGTTCTACGAAAACTGAAAAATGACTGGTGGACTGACAAGGCTCAAGAAATTGAACATTTTGCAGTGAAGAACGACATGCACAACTTCTATAATGCTGTGAAAACCATCCATGGCCCCAGGAACTCCTCTCTCTCACCTGTGAAGTCGGCTGATGGCTCAACCCTCATAAAGTACCAGAAACAAGTTGTGGACAGATGGGCGGAACACTTCCAGACACTTTTAAACCAACCTGCCACCCCTGATCTGGCAGTGCTGGATAAGCTGCCCAACTACCCAACTATTGAAGAACTGGATCTTCCACCAACCTTCTCTGAAGTCCTGGCTGCAATTAGGTCACTTAAGAAAAACAAGACCCCTGGCCCGGATGGCATCCCTGCAGAGATCCTTAAACAGGGAGGCTATCTCTGTACCAGAGCAATTTTCCACTATATTGCTGATATATGGAAGCGCGGAGCAGTCCCCCAACAATGGCGGGATGCAAATGTTGTGACCATATATAAAGGGAAGGGTGAGAAGTCTGTCTGTGGCAATAGTAGAGGAATATCCCTCCTGTCTGCTGCCGGCAAGGTTCTTGCCAAAGTGATGCTGTCAAGACTCATACAGAGCATAACGGAACACCTGTTGCCTGAGTCTCAATGTGGCTTCAGGAAAAATCGCAGCACTGTGGATATGATTTTCACAACACGCCAGCTACAAGAGAAGTGTCGGGAACAACATCAAGATTTATACATGGCGTTTGTGGACCTATCAAAGCCTTTTGATACGGTCAACAGAGACTTGCTCTGGTCGGTCCTTCTCAGGGTTGGTTGCCCGCGGAAGTTTGTAAACATCCTGCAAAGTTTCCATGAGGGGATGATGGCTCAGGTGACAACAGGAGGACATGAGTCTAGGCCTTTCAAGGTATCCACAGGTGTCAGACAGGGTTGTGTACTTGCACCTGTACTATTCAACATCTTCCTCATGAGTGTCACCTGGCTACTGCACAAAGAAGTTGAGGGAAGCAGTGGTGTGCTGGTGGATTACAGGTTGGATGGAAGCTTATTTAACATCAGAAGGCTGCAGGCGGCTACCAAGGTCAAAACTGTGAACATTGTGGAATTACAGTATGCTGATGATTGTGCCTTCGTGGCACATACATCAGAGGCTCTGCAGGCGACGCTAACAGCTGCTGTGAAGGCCTATAGTAGACTGGGTCTCACTGTGAACAATGTAAAGACGGAAGTACTGTGCCAGTGGATCTCCCCTCCGCCAACTCGACCACCATCACCTGTCTTTAACATCAATGACAAGCCCCTAGCAATAGTCCCAGACTTCAAATATCTTGGGAGCATCCTCTCCGAAAACTGCAGCATGGACAATGATGTTCAAAATCGAATCAGGTCTGCCTCAGCCTCCTTTGGTAGACTGCGTAAGAGGGTGTATGTGAACAAAGACCTCAGCATACGTACCAAGGTGGCAGTCTACCAAGCCATCTGTGTCTCCACACTATTATATGGCTGTGAAGCTTGGACCCTGTATCGCCGCCACATCCAACAGCTGGAGAACTTTCACATCAAGTGTCTCCAGCGGATCCTTGGGCTGACATGGCGTGATCGTGTGCCACACACGGAAGTCCTGAGTAAAACTGGTACCAAGAGCATGGAGGCCACTTTTCTCCAGTACCAACTGCGATGGGCCGGCCACACCATCAGAATGTCAGTTGATAGACTTCCGAGACAACTGCTGTATGGACAACTTCATCATGGCCAGAGATCTGCAGGAGGCCAAAAGCAGAGATACAAGGACCAACTGAAAATAACTCTCAAGAGGTGTGGAATACAGCACACACAGCTGGAAAGCTCTGCCTCAGATCGCCCTCTCTGGAGGCAACTCTGCCATGCAGGCCTTCAACATTTTAAAGAGGAGAGAAGCGCAGCGAGGGAAGGGAAACGCCAGAGGAGGAAGATGGGCCCTGCAGCCAAGACCACAACAAACACTAACTTCATATGCCCCCATTGCAATAGACCATGTGGCTCTCGTATTGGACTTTTTAGTCACCTCAAAACTCACCAATAGAAGAAGTGGAAGTCATCATCGGATACGATGGACTACCATAAGCAAGCAAGTAAGCAAGCAAGGAATGGGCATAAGAAGTCCTAATTAATAAATAATAATCTAATAATTAAATATATACAGTATATAAAGAAAAAATAAATGTATAATAATAATTAACAAACTAGAATAAATTCCCTTGCTTATCATTAAAGTTTGTCTAAGTCTAAGTCTAATTAATGACAGTAAATAACTGAAAATAATTGTAAAATAAAGTGCTTTTGAACTGAAGATAATTGTGTGTGGAAAAAAAGAAAATAATAACAATATCACTAATACTTGGTTAATATTAAAGTCATTAAGTGTAAATTGAATATTGCTGCCCCAGGTTGGTTATTTATCAGAATTTCTGAGCGGAATAGTGGAGCTCCCATTGGCTCCGCTGTAAGCGGACTTTTATTTATGTTTATTTAATATTTAGAAGGCATTTAGAAAAAAAAATCAATCCATCGTTATGTCTTTCATAATGATTGTGAACGATAGGTAGAATTCCCCAAAAAAGTGCAGTTCCCCTCAAAAAGGGTCATATTATGATTTTTGTCCTACATTTAAAACACTTCCTTGTGGTACACATAACATGTAATGGTGGTTCTTTTGTCAAAATTTTGCAAAGATAATGTTTTACAGACCATCTTCAAGCTGCTTTGTCTCCGTCTATTGTCTTGTCTTCGTCAGTTTTATAAATACCTCCGCTATGCCTCCATGGTTTGATTTCAAATTTTTCGACACTTGTACAGATCCTAAATGCACCAATAGGTACGAAAAGTTGGTTTTGCACTATAAGTCCATTTTAACGCCAATAATTTGAATTTAAGACTGTAATATGTCTTAAATTCCATCAAAATTTCGGGTATTAACTAGTTCTTCTTTATTAGCAGTATATTTGTAAAACAATCACGAAAAGCATGTAAAATTGTATTCAACGTAAATAAACATACCAGATACAAAATGAGTTGAGAAAATGTGAATGTTATCCACATTCTTCCTGTGTTTTTCTGTTAGCTCAACTCTGACAGTCTAAAAAAACTTCATAAGTTGACCAATTATCTTTAGCAGTGATGCTAACGGTCCCTTTCACAGACGATGATATATTGTTGTGCTTTCATCCACCATGGCCGACTCTCTGGTTGTTGTCGCGTGAAAACACTCAATATGAAGCACCTTCTGCAAGACAAAATTGGAACATTGGGCATGAAGGCAATGGAATTTAATGGCAAATCAGAGAAATGTCAGTTTGCCAAAACATTTCCAAACAAAAAATGTGTTTACAATAGGGAGGCTTCTGGTGTTCTTAGTTATGTTAAACATCTTGTTAATGAATTCCCACACAGTAGTTACAATTACCGTATTTTCCGCACTGTAAGGCGCACCGGATTATAAGGCGCACCTTCAATGAATGGCCTATTTTAAAACTTTGTTCATATATAAGGCGCTCCGCATTATAAGGCGCACCGCGTTATTAGGCGCACAGAATAGACGGATCCGGCCCGCCAGCGTCCAAAATCAGGCCCGCGGGAAGTCCCAAGTATTAAAAAATAAATAAATACAACATTTTTTAATGTCTTTTCTTATCCACTTTGTACCGCTTGCTACTCACGTTGTCTCCTAGCCGCTCAGGCAAATCATATTGTCTAAAAATGCATTTTGTCATCGATAACGTGACGCGGAAAGTGCACTATATATATCTAATATAATTCTTCTTCTTCAGTGTCCGAATTAAACAGTTGGGCGAATATGGCATCCAACATGCCCGCCGGCTCCGTCTTGTCGAAGTCGTCATTAATCGAGTCAGTGTCGCTGCTGTTGTCTAGCAGTTCAGTGACAATTCATGCCTTCCTGAAAGCTCGGACCACACTGCGTCGTAAGCGTGTCTCTTAATAGGAGCCATTTTGGGGTTTTTACATAAACACACAAATGGAAATGAAACGGCACGCCTCGCGTAGTCATATATCCCAGCATGCACTGCGCTTCTTCTTCTACGGTAAGCAGCCGCCAACTTAATTTTCCCCCGTAGAAGAAGAAGCGCTTAGTAGAAGAAGGTCTCGTAGTTGCGAGACCTGTTGTGGCTCAATATTGGTCCATATATAAGGCGCACCGGATTATAAGGCGCACTGTCAGCTTTTGAGAAAATGTGAGGTTTTTAGTTGCGCCTTATAGTGCGGAAAACACCGTAAATCTAGGTTTTCGATTTTCCTACATGTCTTTGTACTCTTTTTTTTGTCAGTATTGATGTGAAATGGTCTTGTGGTCTTAAAATTGTCTTAAATTTGAGTTGTTGAAAAATACTCTGAATTATATACATGTTCTCTTCTTGCTGCAATTATTGCTATTTTACAAATGTTTCTTTAAGTGTATGAAGTATTTATGAACTCCACAATATAATACAGTGAAACCTTGATTTATGAGTTGAATTAATTCTGTAACAAGGTCTGTTAAACAAGAAGTTGGTATAGTGAAGCACATTTAAATATGTATAATGGGTTCCAGCCTTAACAAAAATACATACTTTTTTGTCAATGTTTGTACACTTTAAACGGGGTTGTATGGTATACCGGTACTAATAAAGTACCGCGGTACTGATGAATTTAAAACGGTGCTATACTGCTTTTGAAAAATACAGATACTTTTATTTTTCATCAACATGATGTGCGCCGCGGTGACAATGCTGGCATACAAGCCGCTGCGAATGTTAATCAACACACACATGCACTTGCAAGCAAAAACAGTGTGGAGACAGAAAATGGAGAATGAACGTATTTTGGCTTTAAACCTAACGATAAAGGTGGAGCTACAAACACTGAAGCGCTGTTCTGCAAGCTAAAACATAACAGCTAATAGCCAGTTAGTGGCTCACGTCTCTTTGTAGTGTTTTAGCTACTTCTAAATCACTAAATCCTCGACTCTATGGCGACAAATAAAGTAAGTTGTTTAAAAATATCATCCCTGCAGAGGAATAGCTAAACATCCATCACTACACACTGTAGGAGGACACAATAGCTCACAGTCACCGCTAACAGCAAGTTGGCTCTCCTTGATGTAACACAGATATTGATTGTAATGTTATCAAGTACAAGAGCCGTATTTAGTTGATATTACAATGATTACATCGAGATTTTTTTATCAACACAAACACAAAATCTTTTTTTCTTTTTTAAATTTATATTGTTTTTATAAACTCAGGAAATGCGTCCCTCGACACGTACAGACTTTAAATATGACCAATGTATGACACTAACTACTTGGTATGGGATCGATTTGTGGTATCACCCAAAACTAATGTAAAGTATCTAACTTCAGAAGAATAAATGCTTATTACATTTTAACAGAAGTGTATATAAAACATGTTAAAACAGAAAATAACCAGATATTAACAGTAAATAAATAAATATATTAATGATCCATCCATTTTCTACAAAATGATACAATGAGAAATTACACAATATATTACTGCATACGCCAGCAGCCAAATTAGGAGCCTTTATAATCCGTTTGCTTACTCACTGCTAAAAGGGAAGTTTTCTAGTATGTTCCCTATGTTATTTAATGCCAAAATTGGTCTTTGATTGCAACAAGAAACATATGTTTAATTAATCATAAGATTTTTTTGTTAAAGAGAAGCCAATAATGCAATTTCTTTGTGGTACTATTAATCTAGAAAAGTATTGGAAGTACATTTTGGTACAGGTACCAAAATATTGATATCGGGACAACCCAACTTTGAACACAATATGAAGTGCTACACAAGACTGTATAACAAAACAAGGAGGTAATGAATCAACTATCTCTCTATTTACAAGTCAAAATAACAAGAAACTGAGCTGTCCTGAATGCTCTGCTCTGCCAAGACGCACGCACACATAAATCACAAAAATGATTAACTTTAACAACCATATTAGACTTAGACTTAGACTTCCTTTTATTGTCATTCAAATTTGAACTTTACAGTATAGATAAGAACGAAATTTTGTTGCATTAGCTCATGGTAGTGCAGGATAAAAAAGCAATAAGGTGCAGATATAAATAAATAGATTACTGTACAGATAAATATATTGCACTTTTGCATATGCATCCAGGTTTATGGATGTATGTTATATTGTCTTTATATTCCAGCGAGTTATATATTGCGACAATACGAAACTTTTTTTTTTTAATTTAAGATTTATTTAGGATTTGAAATTTTTACAACACATATACAGCAGTGTACATTGAAATGTTGGCAATTCAAATGTCCACAAAACATCACAGACAACAGGGGGATGCGTAATCGAAAAAGGGTTGAACGAGAGTTCCCGCCAGAATCCTCAAGGTGCTTTTGTTGACCAGAGAGGAAATTCTGTAGAGAAATCTCGTTCGTTGGTTAACCTTTTTGATTACCTTGGTTGCCATTTTATCACAGGAAAGGTTAGCCTCTAGAATGGAACCTAGGTAGGTGACCTCATCTTTCCTGGTGATGACACTGTCACCTACTTTTATGGTGAAGTCATTGACTCTCTTAAGTTTGATGTGGGACCCAAACAGGATGGATTCTGTTTTACCCAAGTGGATGGATAGCTTGTTGTCAGCGAGCCAGGTGCAAGTTCTACAGAGCTCAGCACTGAGGATTTTCTCCACCTGTGACTTGTCCTTGCCGGATACCAGCAAGGCAGAGTCATCCGCAAACAAAAACAATTCACAGTCGCATGCCGATGACATGTCGTTTATGTATATTAGGAACAGTAAAGGTCCCAATATACTGCTTTGGGGGACTCCACAGCTCACCGAGAGGGGGGGGGGACACGGTGCCGTTCACCTCTACCACCTGCTCCCTCCCCTCCAAGTAAGACTGCATCCAGCTCCAAGAGGTTTTGTTAAATCCGATTGCTCTGAGCTTATCCAACAGTATAGCGTGGTTAACGGTGTCAAAGGCCTTCTGAAGGTCCAGCATGACCATGCCGCAGTATTTGCCCGCGTCCACCTCATGTTTGATGTGGTCGGTCAGATAGAGAAGGCATGTGTCAGTGGAGTGGTTAGTTCTGAAGCCGGATTGGAATTTGTACATGAGTTTATTAGTGGCAAGGTAACTATCGACCTGTTCATAAACTATTTCCTCCATTACTTTCGAAATGGAGCTGAGAATAGAAACAGGTCGGCAGTTGCCAGGTTCCAATTTGCTTCCTTTTTTAAAGAGGGGAGTTACTCTTGCTATCTTAAAATCTTTTGGTACTTGGCCTTGTGTAATTGATAGGTTTATTATGTGCGTGATGATCGGGGCAATGATGGAGGCAGAGTCCCTGAGGAATCTGGAGGGAATATTATCAAGGCCGGTGGCCTTGTTAGGGTGGAGCGCGCTCAATTTTTTAAACACCTCATCAGCTGTGACCATTTCTAATTTGAAATCATCGTTGGATACTCCTAGCTTTCTGTAGAAGGCTTTAATGTGTTCTACACCAAAGCGACCAGAGTGGTGGGACAGCTTGTTGACAAGAGTTGCGGCTATGCTGGTGAAAAAGGCGTTAAGTCTGCTAGCTACCTCCATTTTGTCTGTACTGAGGGAGTCACCCTCCTTGATGCTGATGTTGGTGAGTCTTGTTTTAAGTTTCTGGCTGCAACCAGGAAGCTGGTTGTTGAGAATTTTCCAGAGCTCACGTGGCTTATTCGTGTTTTCCTCTATTTTGTCGTTAATGTAATTTTTTTTAAGGATTTAGTCAGGTTGGTTGACTTATTTCTTAATTTATTGCATAGCTTTTTGAGAGTTGAAAGGAGTAATTTGAGGTTGATATTATTGGGTTGTTTATCTACTTCTGTTTTACATTTTTGGTATTCAGAGTATTTCCTGTCTCTGTCTTTTATGGCAGCTAATAGGTCCGGATTCATCCATGGTTCCGAGCGGGCTTTGATCCTGACTGTTTTCACGGGAGCCATGTCATTTAGTATCTTTAGGAACGCCGTTTTGAAGCGATCCCAAGCGACATCGACCAGGTTGCTCGCGAGCGCAGGGGACCAGTCCCACTCATCTAATTTTAAATTGAAATTGTCATTGGAGTATTTTTTGAGGGATCTGGATTGGGCTGTTATGTGGCCATTGGCTTTAGGTTTAGCTATTTTACGGGTGCAGAAGGTTAGATAGTGGTCGCTAAGACCACAGATCATGACCCCACTATTTTTTATTTTAGGCCGGTCTGAAGTTAGAATGAGATCTATGGTTGATTGGGTGGAATCACACACCCTTGTGGGTAGCGCTAGTAGCTGGGAAAGACCGTGCAGATTACAAAACTTGCTGAAGGATCTGAAGACAGGCGCATCTTTGCGTTGAATATCTGTGTTCAGATCCCCAGTTATAATTTTCTCCATGTTGTCTGTCCCCGCCAAGCATTCTTCCAAAGCCCCATAGAAATCACTCTGATTAGGGGGTCTATAAACAGTCCCTATTAGTACCGGCTTAGCATTTTTAAATTTGATTTCCGCCCACACAGATTCCAGGTCATTGTGGTTAAGATCAGTGCGAGTTATGTATTTAATATCCTGGTGAATATACATACAAACGCCCCCACCGTGTTTATTTCTATCCTTTCTGATAACCGAAAAGTTTTGTATTTCTATCTCTGAGTCAGAAATACTTTGATCAAATTTGGTTTCAGAGAAACACAAGATTTTTACCTTCGTGTTGAGGAACATTTCTCTGATTTGGTCGAGTTTGGCTCCAGAGAGGCTGTTCACATTAAGGTGGATGATGTGTAGTCCACTGGAACCAAAAAGAGCATCAGAGTCCGCTGTGTTGTGGTACTGACCAGAAAAATTGTTGGTTATTATTGCTGTTGAAGAGCAAGGAGAGAGAGGAGAGAGAGGCATATTGATCGTCCTCCAGGTGAAGGGGGAGGGAGAGAAAGGGTGAGGGGAGGGTGAGGGAGGAGGAGGCCAGGTAGGGTTGCTGGGGGATGGGTTGGGTTTCCTTTTGGCGGGCTTTTTTGAAGACAAAGAGAAAGAGAATAACGAAAATGTTTGTGTAAAGGCGCCTCTAAATCCTGTGTATGCCGCGTCCTCGGCCGTCCGGGACCGGGGAGAGGTCGCGTGGACCCCCGCCATCTCGTGCAGTTCCCCGCAATCACCGATGTCTGGGTCGCCGTCCACCGCAGCCGCCGCGTCGTTCACCGCCGCTGAGTCGCTGCCTTCTCTGATGACCGGGTCGTCCTCCACCGCCGCCGCCGAGCCTCCGACCGTGTCGATGAACGGGGCGAAGTCCTCCGCCGAGCCGCCGACCGCTGGAGCACAGGTGAGCTTGAGCTGAGACGAGCCGGTAGCCGAGTTAGCTTCGAGGGCGACGCTAGCAGTAGCATTGCTAGTCTTCGCCAGTCGGGACAACATTAACCGTGTTGTTGCAGGTCCAGGGTTGAGTTCAGTGTCTCCTGATAGTAGAAGTAATAGTAGTATTATTGACTTTCTGTCTATCCTTCCAGTCAGGGGCATGTTTCTTCTGCCTCGATGTGCAGACAAGCACGATGCTAACACGTTAGCTCCAAAGCCAAGGTGCTTCGCCGATGTATTGTCGTGGAGATAAAAGTCACTGTGTATGTCCATTTCGCGTTCTCGACTCTCGTTTTAAAGAGGGTAGAGTATCCGAGGAGGTTTAAAATATAAATCCGTGATCCACAGTAGAAAAAGGAGGAAGTGTGGGATAATCCGAGCAGTTGTTTGGATTCCCGATCGGGAGCGAAAGAGGGTGCGACCGCTCATCTCGGCGTCTCTCTCACTTTTTTGATGCTCCAGAAACTCAATCTGCTCAAAGGAAGGTCAGTTTTGTAGCTTCTGTAACGAGCTAAACTGTTTTCAGATGTGTGAACATGATTGCACAAGGGTTTTCTAATCATCAATTAGCCTTCTGAGCCAGAGAGCAAACACATTGTACCATTAGAACACTGGAGTGATAGTTGCTGGAAATGGGCCTCTATACACCTATGTAGATATTGCACCAAAAACCAGACATTTGCAGTTAGAATAGTCATTTACCACATTAGCAATGTATAGAGTGTATTTCTTTAAAGTTAAGACTAGTTTAAAGTTATCTTCATTGAAAAATAAGGACATTTCAATGTGACCCCAAACTTTTGAACGGTAGTGTATGTCTGATATTTTGCCCAACTTCCGTAGCTAAAAAGCTAACCAAAATATCAGAAGAAATTATGCAGTAAGCAGGAGAAGTCTATAAAAAAGTGTACGTAATACATACAAAGTACTTTGACTTTGCACTGAGTACCAGGCAGCATTGAGTCAGACTGATTCTAAACCTCTGAGTGACGTCTAAATTAGTCCTGCTTTGCAGCTTGTGTGTGAAGAACAGAGGACTTTGTCAGAGAGGTGCAAGCTAACTTCTGGCCAAGATTCTGGCCACATCAATAATGGGCGAAATAGTGTTTACCAGGGACGAGATCCAATGCTGTACACCTGCTCCCAAAATGGCTGGAGTGTGCATGTGAGAGACACTGTCACTGAATCAAACAAAAATGGCTTTATTTTAAACCAACATGCATGATTCCTTGCTGCTGTGCATTGTGTACAGACATGACAGTGAACACGACTTCAGCTTCTAACGTAACACAATGTTTTGTTTCCGCAGGTCGTACCTCCAGCTCGTCAATAACCTACTCCCCCTCCCACACAGAGACAAACTCGTCAGGCGTCCCACTCATCAGCACTTCTGTCAGAACATGACGCGCTTTTCATATATACGTTTTTATTTCTCTTTCAAGGGGCCACGCGTGTTAAGGACGTCCGCCAACTCAGGGCTCTCATTGTTTCAATATTTATGTTCATTTTTTGTTAATATGTGATTTATTATATGCATAATTCTGCTTCACTCGCAGCTTTTGATGATTTTAATAAATCACAAGTATCTTGTCGAAACCAGAATTGTGCCATCTTACTGTTTTTTTTAATGTATACGTTTTCATTCGTAATTATCCATCTCATCATAAATGAGGCAAATGCATTCTGAAATCCCACAAGCGGGTTCATGTGGGAAGTTGTCCATATGCCACTTTGTGCTCTCTTATCTGCATAGGTCCACAGTAAGCTTGTGCTTACTGTGGACCTATGCAGATAGCACCGATTCCTCTCAAGTGCCATCTCTCGATTTTGGATTCCTTGCAAAATCCTTATGTGCACTATAGCTGGCGCTTACTGTGGACCTATGCGCTCAGATATAACTAATAATTGCATTCGCGAATGGATTGTGTAAATATGTAGATTGCACAAATTCTCTCCCCTCACTTGCCCTATGGTGCTATCTCTCGATTTTGGATTCCTTGCATCAAATTAACTACATTTAGTCATGGATTGGATGTTAAAGTGATACTGTGTTTGTTTTTTAATGAAGTGGTTTACAAAATAAAGCCAGTGAGGCTTCCTACCAGGCTCTCTGTTGTCTTATTGTAAAAATTCAAAATTACTTTAAAGCAGGGGTCGGCAACCCAAAATGTTGAAAGAGCCATATTGGACCAAAAATACAAAAAAAAAATCTGTCTTGTGCCGCAAAAAATTAAAAGCCTTATAAAAGTGTTATAATGAAGGCAACACATGATGTAAGTGTCTATATTAGCTATATTAGCCTACTATCAAAGGCTGACGCAAATCTTCGTTGACCATCCATCCATTTTCTACCGCTTATCCTTATCTTTGGGGGCGGTATGGCGTAGTGGGTAGAGCGGCCGTGCCAGAAACCTGAGGGTTGCAGGTTCGCTCCCCGCCTCTTGACATCCAAATCGCTGCCGTTGTTTCCTTGGGCAGGACACTTCACCCTTGCCCCCGGTGCCACTCACACTGGTGAATAAATGATGAATGAGTGATAGGTGGTGGTCGGAGGGGCCGTAGGCGCAAACTGGCAGCCTCGCTTCCGTCAGTCTACCCCAGGGCAGCTGTGGCTACAAATGTAGCTTACCACCACCAGGTGTGAATGAATGATGGGTTCCCACTTCTCCGTGAGGGCTTTGAGTATCTAATAATAGAAAAGTGCGATATAAAATCTAATCCATTATTATTATTATTATTATCCCTTTTGGGGTCGCGGGGGGTGTTGGAGACAGAAATTTTGTATTTAAATTTTTATTCGACTCATTTTTGCAACATTGGAAATCATTAGTAAAATGGAGGCTTCTCACAGTATGAGATAACTTCTGGAAATTACTGGCTCAGAATGGCCAAAGGTATAGATGTGTGTGTCCAAGTTAAAGGAAACGACAGGCTGTCTTCTTCTAATGGATTTATTACAATCTTTGCAAGCTGGGTAACGTTTGCTGTGGTCTGGAACAACATGGCACACAAACAACTATGTTAAAGTTAAAAGTTAAAGTACCAATGATTGTCTCACACACACACACACACACTAGGTGTGGTGAAATTTGTCCTCTGCATTTGACCCATCCCTTGTTCACCCCCTGGGGGGGTGAGGGGAGTAGTGGGCAGCAGCGTTGGCCGCGCCCGGGAATCATTTTTGGTGATTTAACCCCCAATTCCAACCCTTGATGCTGAGGGAGGTAATGGGTTCCATTTTAATAGTCTTTGATATGACTCGGCAGGGGTTTTGAACTCACAACCTACCGATCTCAGGGCGGACACTCTAACCACTAGGCCACTGAGTAGGTGAGATACGCAGCCAATATTAAAACAGATAATGTGTCATTAGACATGCAAATATAAATTAAATACACAGAGGACGTAAGTAAAGGAAATTAAATGAGTTCAAATATACCTACAAACGAGACATAATGATGAAATATGTACATACAGCTAGCCTAAATTGCATGTTAGCATGGATTAGCTTGCAGTCATGGATTGACCAAATATGCCTGATAAGCACTCCAGCAAATCAATAAAATCCACAAAGCTCACCTTTGTGCATTCACGCACAGCATAAAATGTTTGGTGGACAAAATGAGACAAAGGAGGAGTGGCATAAAACACGTCTTTCTGTGGCAGCATTGGATAAATTTGTACATGTAAACAAACTATGATAAGTTCAATGATCGCTGAAATTAGTAGGACAAAACGGTGCTTGCTAAATACTCTCATCAGGGAAGCATGTATAACATAAACAGTGGGATTTTGAACAATTAGGGAGGTTTGTGTCATGTTTGTTCTCCTACAGAAAATATATTAAAACAAAAAACATGTTTATTTCTTCATATTTTTCCATTTTCACACATCTCTGAAAGATGTCCAGGGAGCCAAAGAGCCGCATGTGGCTCTAGAACCCCGGGTTGCTGACCCCCGCTTTAAAGTATGTGAGCAATTTTAGTTGACACATATCCGGTGTAAAAAAGTCTTACATGACGTCATATGCGCATCCTAATTTGTCGCGTGAAATAAATCACATGTCACAGTCAAATAGAGCTGCCAGGAAAGTGTATGTCCTCTAGCGTTCGTTTGCATTGTCTAAAGGGATACTGTGTGGCTATTAACATATTTGAATAACATACTTTAGGTAAATTACAACTAATAAACTGTTCTGTGCATGTGACTGGGAATTGTTCTTGTTTGCGGATGACTCGGCCCTGCTGGACAAGTCACAGGTGGAGAAAATCCTCAGTGCTGAACTCTGTAGAATTTGCACCTGGCTCGCTGACAACAAGCTATCCATACACTTGGGTAAAACGGAATCCATCCTATTTGGGTCCCACATCAACCTTAAGAAAGTCAGTGACTTCACTATAAAAGTAGGTGACATTGTTATCACCAGGAAAGATGAGGTCACCTACCTAGGTTCCATTCTAGAGGCTAATCTTTCCTGTGATAAAATGGCAACCTAGGTAATCAAAAAGGTCAACCAACCAACGAGATTTCTCTACAGAATCTCCTCTCTGGTCAACAAAAGCACCATGAGGATTCTGGCAGGAACTCTCGTTCAACCCTTTTTCGATTACGCATGCACCTCCTGGTACCCTAGCATCTCCAAAACCCTTGAATCTAGACTCCAAACATCCCAGAACAAGCTAGTCAGATGACTTCTAGACCTCCACCCCAGACCACGTTAAACCCAGATTCCGATCTAACAAAGGTCTTAACTCATTCTCTTTCTTTGCCACATCAATATGGAATGCACTCCCAACAGGTGTAAAAGAAAGGGCATCTCTATCCTCCTTCAAAACCGCACTAAAAGAACACCTCCAGGCAACTACAACCCTAAACTAACACCCCTTCCACATCCTACTTCCCCGGTTTGTAAATAATCAAATGTAAATAATCAAATGTAGATACTTATTCTTATGCTTTCTGATCTCTCTCTCTCTATGTCCACTACCTGCTGTACATATCCTACCAAGTCAGTCCTACACTGTTCCAATGTCCATTTCTCTGATGATGCAATTGTTGATGACTGAAGTGTCGATATCAACCAAACCTAACCCCCCCCCCCCACCCACCCCTCCACATCCCACACCCCGGATTGTAAATAATGTTAATAATTCAATGTATATGCATCTTGTGTGATGACTGTATTATGATGATAGTATATATCTGTATCATGAATCAATTTAAGTGGACCCCGACTTAAACAAGTTGAAAAACTTATTCGGGTGTTACCAATTAGTGGTCAATTGTACGGAATATGTACTGCACTGTGCAGTCTACTAATACAATTTTCAATCAATCAATCAATCAATCAATTATCTAGAACAGGGGTGCTCATTACGTCGATCGCGATCTACCGGTCGATCACGGAGGGTGTGTCAGTCGATCCCCAGCCAGGCATTAAAAAAATAGTCCTAAAAATGAGCGATCATAAATCTTCAATATGACGTCACTTTCGTCACTTGATTGATATTCACGGCACCCGAGGGTCTTCTGAGATGACGCTGGCTGCTGCCAGCTCATTATTAAGAAAAAATTACCGACAGGAAGGCGAGAAACTCTTTTTATTTCAACAGACTCTGGCGCCGTACCTGTCGTCAAAACTCCAAAGACCGACTGCACAGTTGCACAATAAAAGCGCTGCTTCATCCTGCCTGCACTAACAAAATAAGAGTCTCAGAAAGCTGGCGTGCACAAGCTAGCAAGCTACGGAGTTTGACGCCAATGTATTTCTTGTAAAGTGTATACAAAGGAGTACGGAAGCTGGACAAATAAGATGCCAAAAACCAACCACTTTCATGTGGTATTGGACAGAAAGGAGGACTTTTTATCTCCTCCATTTGAAAATGCGGACGTTATCAGCACCACTGTCTGATTCCTATTAATGCAATTCATCAGAATCAGGTAATACACCAACTTATATTCTTGTTTTCATGAAAGAAATGTATCTATATGTGTTAAACATGCTTGCATTATCTTTAAACACCTTTAACTTGTTAACAATATTAACTATATGTGTTAAACATGCTTGTATTATCATCAACCACCTTTAACTTAACAATATTAACTATATGTGTTAAACATGCTTGCATTATCTTTAAACACCTTTAACTTGTTAACAATATTAACTATATGTATTAAACATTCTTGTATTATCATTAAACACCTTTAATTTATTAACAATATTAACTATATGTGTTAAACATGCTTGCATTATCATTAAACACCTTTAACTTGTTAACAAAAACATATATTTTATAAATAAGTAAATATAAATTATATATATGAATGAGGTAGATCCCCGCGACTTGATCAATTGAAAAGTAGCTCGCCTGCAGAAAAAGTGTGAGCACCCCTGATCTAGAAAAATCTACCCGGGTGAACTCGGAAGTTCAGCTTTCATCCAAAACTGACATTCCATTGGATAGCTCAACTGTCAATTATAGTCCACCGTTTCGATTGGTCTTCACCAAAGAGGCGGGGCCTGTTTCCAGGAAGTCAGTGTCGAAACATTCACAACCCGGGCCTCGTTCGCTATTTGTAACAAACGGTTTACTGTTCCCCAATTAAATCCATATCAAGCAAATATGGGTGACGACGAGGAGAAATATGACGGGATGTTGATGGTTATGGCACAACAGCACGAAGGTGGAGTACACGAGGTAATTTTGGACGCTAAATCTATCTTGCTAACGGGAAAGCTAATGTAGTTAGCCGGTAGCTTGGCAAAGCACATTGCCTTTGAACGCTAACGTCAAAACGTGAAGTATAGCGAATTGTGTTAGTTATTTAAAAGGCATCTCATTTACATCTGTATATATAAAATATGTGTTTATAGAAATTGTAATTTTTAAAGAAATTGTTAAAACCACTGGTACTGGAAGCTTCTGAAAGAATTTGAATGAATTTTATAGAAATTTTAATTTGTAAAGAAATTGTTTAAACCACTAGTACTGGAAGGTTGTGGAAGAATTTGAATGAATTTTATAGACATTTTAATTTGTAAAGAAATAGTTTAAACCACTGATACTGGAAGGACTTGAGTTAATTTTATAGATTGTAAATAAATTGTTTAAACCACTGGTACTGGAAGAATTTGAATGAAATTTTAAAAAATATGCTCTTTTTTGTCTGCAGTTAGTAAATACATTTTTCAGCTTCCTGCGGCGCAAAACCGACTTTTTCACCGGTGGCGAAGCAGGTGCAGGAGAAAAGGTAAGAGCTCTTTAAAAAAGTGCTGACATCACATCGCCATCATGTTGTTCCCACATTCCTTTTCAGCTAGTGAAGGATGCTTTCGCCCACCATAGCAAGCTTGCGCTGGAGGCCCATAAGGAAAAGCTGAAGAAACAAGAAAAGGAAAAGAAGGACAAAGCCAAAAGAGCTGCCCAGCTAGTAGAAGAAGAGCAGCAGAAGAAGAAAAAAAGCGAAGACGGACCCAGGATTCAAGAACTCACTGAAGAAGAAGCAGAGAAACTTCAGACTGAACTGGACAAGAAGGTACAATTATTTTCCTGGTCTTTGATGCCACTCCTTTTTTTGTGCTCCCGGCTTTAAGTCTCTTATCCTTGTGTGTTGTAGAAGAAGAAAGAAGACGACACAAAGGGGAACGAAACTGAGAAAGTTGACAAACCATCGGAGGAAGCAGAAAAAGAGAAGGGGGTAAGAAATAAACCAGGGGTGTCAAACTCATTTTAGCTCAGGGGCCGCATGGAGGAAAATCTATTTCCAAGTGGGCCGGAATGGTAAAATCATGGCATGATAACTTTAAAAATAAAGACAACTTCAGGTTGTTTTCTTTGTTTTACTTTGGCCAAAAATAGAACAAGCACCTTCTGAAAACGTACAAATCACAAATAATCCTCTGGACAAAACACTTCAAATTTGTTGAAAATTCTGAGGAAATTGGTGCAGTTTCAAAAACACAATGAACTTAGACTTCATCTCAGTAGTATCTACAAAGCCAAGATTAAAACTTTTTAATTCACAGTCTTTAAGGGATTTAACGAAAACACAACATGTAAACTCTTCTAGGTATCAAATACCTCCTTTGTCATGTCCACGTATCAATCCAGTGCTCACTAAACAAACCGTAAGAAACGGAGGTAAAAACTATTCCAAAGGGTTAAGTTAACTTTTTTCGTGTTTGACAGAGACATTTTGGGGCATTGAGGGTGCTAATTGACGATGTCTTCGAAGCAGAAGACATACAACGGCAGGTTTTAAGTTTCATGTGGAGGAGCCACAGTCCCCCTTTACTGTGTACCTCTTGCTTGGCCCCGGTATAAACCATTTGCTTGCCTAACAGAATTGCTATTGTGACATCCAGTGGACACATTTAGAACAGCAGTTTCTTTCGTTCCAAAAAAAAGCAGCTAATTTAATACTTGGCAAACTCATCACGCGGGCTGGATGGGGCCTGAATCGGCCCGCCGGCTGTACGTTTGACACTCCTGATATAAACCAAGGGTGCCCAAAGTGCGGCGTATTTACGGTCTGTAGCTCATTTTTTAACGACCCGTGGCACAAATGTCAGCATTCTATTATTAACATGATAGCTTTTTTTGTGCTAATTTTGCAGGTATACACCTCAACGTGAAATATTTTGATACTTGATGAATGTAACCTGTTAGCATGCTAAAGTTAGTAGACTAACTTTATAACTAATTATATAGGTCTACACCAGAGTCCAATTTTCAAGGATTCAAGGAGCTTTTTTTTGTCATACCCGTACACATTTGCACATGTACGGCACGGAATTTGGACTCAGGTCCCGGCAAGTATTAAGAAAAACAATAAACATAAGGCACTTGACAAGGGATAGGACCAAGATTAGCCGGCTAAGAACGCTGTGTGGAATGAGATAGATAAGAAGAAGAAAATTGCACATGTTTAAATTGATTAAAACGTTTGTGTGCAGTCAGTGTGGGTCTTCTTCACATTGATGTAGAGGTTGTTTTCTCTGCACCACTAAGTGTTCAACCTCCTGTCTGTATTCGGACTCATCGTTGTTAGTGATGCGTCCCACTTCTGCTGTGTCGTCCAAAAACTTTACTATATGACTGTTGGGTTGTCTCACCGAGCAGTCATACGTCAGCAGAGTGAACAGGAGAGGGCTTAGCACACAAGTTCAACCCTGGGGAGGGCTAGTACTGAGGCTGATGGAGGAGGAGACCAACGTTCCCTCTAAGGTGCGCGCCTGCGCAATTGCGCACTGCTCACGCGTCCTCTGCGCACAGCAAATTAATGCCGCGCAGAAAATCAAAAATCCCATCTGAACTCTAAACGAAATAAACACATTACAATTTATTCTGTATGATTTTGCAAAGCAACTCTGTGAGTGACAGGTGACATCAAGAGTGGCCCCAATGAATAAAACAATATTTGTCAACGCAGTTCAATTATCGTCTGTCGAGACACTTTACGGACAGGAATTCCATCAATCATTTTATTGAGCAAAAACCACACCAAAAACATGAGTAAAAAACTTTTGTCTAGAAAAAATGGTCATTTTCTGCCATACAAACCAGGCTTAAACCAACTTTGTCATCCGTCATATCAACAGAAGCCGCTCGCTCTGTCTCACCTGCACCAACACACGCACTCATGGCACTTAGCCAGTGCTGCGTTTATGGCCACACAAAAAGTCGGACAACCCCAACGCCACACATTGTGTAAATGCCAGGTTGTAACACTCAGATGTGTGCTTATTTTACTGCCATTTATTAAGGATGTTAATCTAAGGATATTATTCATGAAATGTTGTCACTAGATTTCATAAATGCTAATAAAAAGATGTGTTTTACAGACAGCAACTTACAGGAACTAAATGTAATCTCTGAAAGGGGTAACATTTCTTTTAAAGGCAGGACCCGCAGCCAGACATACAATACTAGCACATAGGTCATGAAAAACATGTTTTTTTGATATTGTCATTGTAAGGGGGCAAAATCACTTAAATCAGAAAATAATTTTAATAAAACCTTTAAATTGTTATGATGTCGGGTTTGGGACAGGTGTGGCCACAGTGTGCACGTCTGATGTTGCTCACATGTGCTCCACTGAATGCTCAGGGAGTTTGTGCGTTTACTCACACACATGAAAAATTAGAGGGAACATTGGAGGAGACAGTGTTGTGGATTGTGACAGTCTGAGGTCTATTGGTCAGGAAGTCCAGGACGTAGTTGCCCAAAGTGGGAGCTGAGCTTCAGCACCCGGGTCTAATGGTATTGAAGGATAAATCCAGGAAGATCAGGCGGACGGAGTTTCTGCTCTCCAGGTGGGTGAGGGCTGTGTGGACCAATGACAAGGTGGCGCATCAGTGGAGCGATTTTTCATATATGCGTACTGATGGGGGTCCACGTTGACATCGATTTCGTCCTTGATGTGCGTCATGACCAGCCTCTCGAAGCACTTCATGTATGTTACCATGCTAGCATTTTTAGCAAATTTTTCAGGTACCGTATTTCCTTGAATTGGCGCAGGGAATATAGTATTCGCACGTCTAGAATTACTGCCGGGTCAAACTCGTTTCTCAAAATAATTAACGCAAGCTTGGCCTTATCGCCGGTTCATTATTAACGCCGGATCAAATTCGTTTCGCAAAATATCAATTTTATTATCGCATGTCTATAATTTTCGGCGGGTCAAACTCGTTTCGCAAAATATTTAGCATATGGCTAGAACATCCGCCGGGTCAAATTCGTTACGTCACGAGTGACGCTTTACCTGTCCTCATTTTCAAAATGGCGGAAGCTGCTTTCAGTAGTTTGCAATCGCACAAAGGAAAAAAGATAAAGAGCTATTCAGTAGGATTTAAGGTCCAAGCTATTGAATACCGGTACAGTATGCTAAAAAGAACAGTAAGCAGCTATGTTTTATTAATATACCGTAGCTGCGTGTGTCAAATACTGTATGAGTCATTAAACCTCCTGGTGGTAGAGGGCGCTGTCGCGCTAGTGATCCTTCTTGCGACTTCCGGTACTGCAGAAGAAGTGACAACACGCAGCAAGAGATTTTTTTAATTTTTTTTCTCTCGCCTGAACTTTTACTTTTAACATGGAGGATTACATACCGGTATCTAAAATAAAACAGTTTTCTAAACTGGACTTTCAATCGAAGCAGGAGGTAATAATTAAAGGAATATCTCCATCGAGACAGAGAGACTTTTAAAACTGAAGAAAGAAAATAATGAAGACTTCTATAACCAAGTTATCGATGCTTTTGGTCAGAAGGAGCTGCAAATGGACTCAATTTATAAGTACAGGTAAGACCATAATAACGTTTTTTTTATTAAATGTGCTTTTCATGATGGTATGCTTACATCACACTCAAAGCGCACGCCTAAATTTACCGCATTCCTTTGGTAAACGCCGGAGTGAGAAGAGGTTTTAAAAATAATTACCGCATGCACGGCCATCCCGCCGGCTTCCGGTAAACGCCGGAGTGACAGGAGGTTTTAAATTCATTAACGCCCCTGCGGCTATTCAAGGAAATACGGTATACATTGCAGACAGTATACTTTGGTTTGTGACGCATGTTACAGTTAGTATTTTAGTATGCCAAAAGCCAGCTTTTTTAGGATAATTTAAGGAGAATACACCTCAGTGTCATATATTTTGGTATTTCACTAATAACAGCAAGCATGCTATTGTTAGCATGCTAGCTTTTTTAGTTCATATTTTTTGTTACTTGACGCTATCTGGCCAGCGTGCTAACTGTTAGCATTTCAGTTTGGCTTTGGCTCTTCAGCATTAACACATAATTTCTACCGAAATTGCATTTTCTACTTTTTTGAAAAAACATCTATATATTGTACTACTGGTTTTGAGGGTACAACTACCAAAATGGCCCCTGCATCCTTTGATCAATCTGTGGCCCTCAAGTGGAAAAAGTTTAGGCACCCCTGATATAAACAATGTCCTCACCGGCGACTTTATAAGGCAGTGGTTCCCAACCTTTTTGTAGCTGCGGACCGGTCAACGCTTGAAAATTTGTCCCACGGGGGGGGGGGGTGTTTTAATTTGTTTATTTTATTTGTATTTTTTTTGTCATAATAAAATACAATCATGTGTGCTTACGGACTGTATCCCTGCAGACTGTATTGATCTATATTGATATATAATGTAGGTATTGTGTTTTTTATGTTGATTTAATAAAAGAAAAGAAAATTTTTTTTTTTAAATTTTTTGTGCGGCCCGGTACCAATTGGTTGGGAACCACTGTTGTAAGGCAGTGGTCCCCAACCACCGGTCCGCGGCCCGGTACCGGTCCCCGGACCGATTAGTACCGGTCCGCGGACCGATTGGTACCGGGCCGCACAAGAAATAAAAAAAAATTAAATTACATTTTTTTTTTTTTTAAATCAACATAAAAAACACAATACATACATTATATATGAATATAGATCAATACAGTCTGCAGGGATACAGTCCGTAAGCACACATGATTGTATGCTACAAAAAGGTTGGGGACCACTGTTATAAGGCACCCAAAATGAAACCAAAAGCAAACTCTGTAGAAATCATGCTCCTTTTAATGATCTCATTGCAATGTGTTTGATTCCAATGCCTTCTGACATTTTTTCTTCAGTCTGACACAGAAGGTGAGGAGGATGAGAAAGACAAAGATAAACTGAAGCCAAATGCAGGAAATGGAGCTGACCTGCCCAACTACAAGTGGACACAGACACTGTCCGAAGTTGATGTAGGTCTCCCTAAACCTAAAACGTGCGTTGTCACACTCATGCGCAACAGCTCATCTTCTTGTCGTCGTCCTCACAGCTGACGGTGCCTTTCGACGTCAAGTTCCGCATCAAAGGCAGAGACGTAGTGGTGGACATCCAGCGGCGCTCCCTCAAGGTGGGCTTGAAAGGACACCCTCCCATTATCGAGGGGCAGCTCTACAACGAGGTCAAAGTAGAAGAAAGCTCCTGGTTGCTGGACGACGGAAAAGTGGTCATAATCCACTTGGAGAAGGTACGGCCGGCGTTCTTCCTTCTATAGGGAAAACCGCTTCATGTTTGTTTTGAATTTCAGATTAACAAAATGGAGTGGTGGAGCAAAATTGTCGCCACAGATCCTGAAATAAACACCAAGAAAGTCTGTCCAGAGAACTCAAAGGTGAACGCTGCACAAAAGTGACCATCTCTCACCTGTTATAATACTCACAACTCATGAAATGACTACAGGGATCATGTCACAGAATTTTTAAAATGTTGGATTTTGAACAACATATAAAGGAGATTTGCACTTTTAGGATTTTTTTCCCCATTAGTTATTTATTTATATTATTAATTGTATAACGATTATTTCCTGTTGAACAGCTGTCAGACCTGGATGGCGAAACACGTGGCATGGTGGAGAAAATGATGTTTGACCAACGGCAAAAGTCCATGGGTCTGCCTACATCTGAAGAGCAGAAGAAACAGGACATCCTTAAAAAGTATGTTTGATATGAAAATATGTGACAGGGTACGTTTGTGTGATCTTCCAAAGACTGGTACCGAATTTGGTACTTTTTTGACACCCGACGGGATCTTGATTTGCGTAAAATACAACAGTGCCATATTACGGTACCTAGATTGCGCGTGACGTCACTCCCGGTTGCGGACTCTGCCGTCTCCTCGCACTCCAGCAGCACTGAGAGCGGACTCAGCCAAAGTACCTCTAGGTCAGGGGTCCCCACACTTTTTCTGCAGGCGGGCTACTTTTGAATTGACCAAGTCGAGGGGATCTACCTCATTTATATATATGATTTATAATTATTTATTTTTGAAAGAGATGTTTTTGTTAACAAGTTAAAGGTGTTTAATGATAATACAAGCATGTTTAACACATATAGATTAATTTCTTTCATGAAGACAAGAATATAAGTTGGTGTATTACCTGATTCTGATGACTCGCATTGATTAAAATCAGACTGTAGTGCTGATAATGTCCGCATTTTCAAATGGAGGAGAAAAAAAAGTCCACCTTTCTGTCAAATACCACATGAAATTGGTTCGTTTTCGGCATTTTATTTGTCGATCTTTCGTACTCCTTTTTAAACACTTTACAAGAAATACATTGGCGGCAAACTCCGTAGCTTGCTAGCTTGTGCATGTCAGCTTTCTGAGACTTTTATTTTGTTAGCGCAGGCAGGATGAAGCAGCGCTTTTATTGTGAAGATAGGAACTGTGCAGTCGGTCTTTAGAGTTTTCGACGGCAGGTAAGGCGCAAGAGTCTGTTGAAATAAAAAGTGTTTCTCGCCTACCTGACGGTCATTTTTTCTAAATAATGAGCTCGCAGCAGCCAGTGTCATCTCACAAGACCCTCGAGTGCCGTGTTGTCAATTAAGTGACGAAAGTTATGTTCTGGTGAAGATTGATGATCACAAATTTTTAAGTAAATATTTTTAATGCCTGCCTGGCGTTCGACTGACACACCCGCGACCGACGTAAAGGGCACCCCTGCTCTAGGTAATGTTGCAATTTCCAATGCCAACGAAGAAATTGACTCAAAAAACGCTCCGACGTAAGTAAAGTGAAGATCCACTTTTCCAAAATGTGCTAGCTTGATGCTGATATACATTGACTTTGCTATTAACATGAGCATACCCAATTTTACATGGCGAATTAAACTCCTCCAAATTGTTTAATAAAAACTATAACTAAGATGCACGTTACAATCAAACAGCTGGTGTGTAATATGTACAATAATTACAGTATTAACACTTTTGGGGAGCAACAAAAAAGACCATAAACCAGGGGTGTCCAAACTTTTCCACCAAGAGCCGCATACTGAAAAGTCAAATCATTATGGGACCATTTTATGTTTTAATTTGTAAAAAAAAAAAATACGACAGACAGACTGTATAATTAAAGACAAAAATGTGTTTTATAGGCGACAACGCGTATTATTATGTTATTGCTTATTTTTTCATTCTTACTGTTTTTTTTCTTTTCCACAATGTTCTGTGGGCCAACAAAATGAAACGGGAGCTGTACTTTGGACACCCCTGCCATTAACTATACACTACTGCCATCTAACGTCTAGGACTGGCAACTGTAATTGCAATTTGATGTCATATTTGCAAATGATTATATGATGATATTAAAACAAGATATAACAACTAGACAGCAGTTCATAATCAGCTCATTTTTACATTTTGCAAAATAAATGTTCTCATCAAAAACAATATTTATTAACATACAAAAGTACCAAAAATTAGCACCCTAGAGTACCGGTATCGATTTCTAGGTACCATATTGGTTCAAATGTGAACAATACCCATCCCCTGTGATTGCAGCATGGCATTTCATAGAAGCCCACTAGTGCTTTTTCAGTTCAAACAACCATTTATGATATATTATGTGTGTTTTGGACATTTTATAAGGTTTTTTAGAGTCGGATCAAATGCTTTCGCGTGCCGTAGATGGCCCATGCCCCGTCGGTTCCCCGTCCCTGTGCTTTCAAAAGACATCTTTATGAGTTTGCAAAAAGGCCTGATAAACATCTTCTGCCTGCAGGTTCATGTCTCAGCATCCGGAGATGGACTTCTCCAAAGCAAAATTCAGCTGAGAAGTGCTGGGTGTGTGCACCACGTTGCCTGCAATACATGCACCTACCCTCCCAACCCTAAGGTTTTAATTATTTCGTCTCCCTTTGCTCGTCATTAAATGTTAGTTGTTTTTGTTTTTTAAATAAATCAAAGCGATGAGGTGACGAATTGGCTGCGTTTTATTTCCTCACAACAGTGTTATTTTGCTGGCATCAATGATTGTAAAACAGATTCTTAGCTTTATCTCCATGTTATACTTGTAACTGCCACAAGAGAGCAGTGTTTCCCGTAAACTGAAAGAGCCCCATAAAACGTTTGTTTGCAATTGATAGACACACTTTGGAGCTGTTTTTTTTTTTTTATAATAACAGCAGCAGGATAGAGAAACTCTTATGACTACAAACATAACAATCTAAATAATTTGTCTTATTCTGAATTCCATGACACTGTAAGGTCATTGCTGTCCTCCTGATATTGACGGTTAAATCAAGCTGGCATCAAGTTGATAGCAATCCCCAATATTGCATACAAACAAGAGCACACTTTTCACACTCTGAAGGTACTCTTACTATCGTGTAAACGCCACGAATTGACACATGGCTTCTAGAACCTTAGAAGGACAACTCCGCGTGTTTCTACCAATGAGCTAAAAGTCTTGTTTCTCACTCACACTACTATCATGCACCTCTGCTAAAATGTTACTTCCCTCTCCACCAGTTTGCTTACAAGTTTTGTCTGCTGGTGTGACCCCCGCGCTGCGCTAACTGAACGAGCTTGTCAGAATGGTGAGAGCGCGACATACATTAGCTTATGCTGGCTATGGCAAGTCTTCCTAATGTGTGAAAGTGCTCGTGTGGCTCAAAAACACACCTCGGACATCTGTCACTTTGAGTCGAAGAATATTATGGCTCATTAGAGAGTGTGGAGGTTGTTTGCGGGAGGACAAGTAGTGTTAATCTTAAGGCATATAGTGTATATGTATTGATATGCAAGTTTCTAATCACTTATAGTGTGACTGCCTTTTAATTCTGTTGGCAAACCAGGAACATTATGTGGTATTAAGTGAGGATAAACATTAAAACTGGTAGTTCATCAAAGACATAATTACAGTTTGATTTATATGCCCAATAGCAACATTGTTAAGAAAGTGATTTGTCTGTAGTATCAATCACATTTATCATGCCTAACCGTATTAATAGATTTTTGTCATTTTTATTGTCTCAACAAATTTTCATTTTTTCCTTATTTCATCCCACCAAAAAAATCGACATATTTTTTATTTTAAATAAACAGCGGAATTTGGGTAAAATGTGTATCATAATAAATAAATAGCATAATGAATACCATTTCAAAATAGACAAAATTATATGTATAGTATAATAAAATGATGTATACAAGTATCACTGGTTTAGAACAATGACTTAAAATAGTGTAAAAAATATTACTGCATACAGTTGATCACTTTTAATTGGTTCCGGACATGACTGCGGTAAATTAATTTCAGCAAAGTAGGAATCATTAATTATATAACAAATATTTTCATAGCCAAAGCATAAAAACTGATTACAACCTTCTAAATGTTTTTCAATATTATGAGAGCCCTCTAGACATTAAAATAACACCCTTTAGTCATCTTTACACACTTTTAATCCAATATGGTCAATCTGCCTGAGGCTGAGCCAATCAGTGGCCACGATACTGAACAGCCATTTTTATGCTTAAAAATGCTTACTTTAGGACCAAAAAATTTACAATCTCTACATTTTTTTAAACCAGCAATGTGAAGCTGCAATATGTGAAGTTTATTAAATATATTACAAAAAAGTCTTATCAACATGACACACTCACCTGCACAGTATAATGGACTCAATTTTGTGTGATCATGCTAACAAAAAAGAAACCCACCACAAATTGATCATATTTAGAAACACTGGCAGAAGTGTACTGACATTTCTTGGTGTACTTAATGTGTTCTGTGAATGCGCTTCTCCATGGTCACCTGACACAAAAAGATACGGCATGGCCACACAAATATAAATACCGGTAAAGCGTTACGTCCTAAAAATGTTAACAGCTAATACGATTGATTGTTGGGAATGAGTATAATAACCGTGGAAGTGGTGCACACGGGGGCCTAATGGCATTAGTTGGGGCCACGGAACGATGGTGCAGGGAGAGGGTGGTCGAAGAGGGCACAGAGGAGGCAGAGTCTGCTCAGCTGAGAGCAATGTCTCACCAAGGTACCAGAATTTCTTCATTAACGAAGACACACAGACATCAGAGGGTCGGGGTTGCGGGGCGGTCTGCAAACACACCTCCCCATCCACCGCTGCACTGACTCTGCTCTATTCCAGACTGGACGGCTTGTTTTTTGGCAGCACTCGCTCATAAATCTCCCGCTATGGCCCTTGCACAATGTGACTCACCGCCATGTTGACGGCGAGGCCGCTTTTGCCGAGACCAGCCTGGTCTTCTTGGAAGATGGCACCTCATGCATTGGTCGGCGTTGTTGATTAAACCTCATTTTCCTTACTAAAGACAGACTCCTTAACACGTGCATCTGTTGTTTATCCACCTCGGGCCTCCACACTTGGGTGTCAGGCACACTCTGTTAAAGCGTATTTGGAACGCACACTTCCAAGTCAAACTCCCAATTGACAATTAGGGAAGACCAACACGGGCTGCAGGCTGTGGCGTACAGAGGAGATGAGCCATCATTTTGTTTTAAAAGGACAAAGACCCGAGTCATCTCATGCTCCTGAGCTCAAACACAACGTAACTTTACAGGGAAGAGATGTTTACAGCTCCAGACTGAGCAAAGAGCATCAGCAAACATCCTCCCTACAAAGTCTGGACAACTCCTCATAAACATAAAAACACACGAGTCACCATTTAATGCCGATATGATCTCTGTTTGCCTAAAATCAACTTAAATGAACGTCAACCCTAACTTTTTCATTATCAGCAAGGTGTTTTCTTGACTAATCATTTAAAGGAACAGCACATTTTAGTTTACAATCAAATGATCAGCAAAGGGTCTTTCCTATGTCACACAAAGCTAGCAGTTCAGATATTCAGGAATCCCACAATTTGGTTTTATACACGGCCACAAAAATAAAAGTATCAGGTTTTTAAATTTATGTCAAATTGGAAATTGCGATTTTTATCTTATGTATTTTTATTCATATATTATTATTTTATTTTTTTATTCATATCTTTTGGAAATATTAATTTTGACAAGCTGGACAAACTTCCATTGGAATTCATGTTGCTAGTCATTTATTATAAATTGATTTAACTGAAAATGTTTAATGTTATTGACATACTGTATCCCTATTGTCTAACAAAATATTTTTTTAAATACTATAAGAAATATATGATACATTTTTTTCTTAGTTATTAAAACGTTTGTGTGTTGCTGTCCAAAAAAATCATGCATCTTCAACTATGTTTTTCTTTAAATACATTAAAATCTATTTTATTTGTGTTTTGCGGTCCAACAAAACATAAAACACCTTTTCTTTATTTTTGTAACCAAAAATACTAAAAAGATAGTGTTTTGCTGTGACCAAAAACATGCATCTATTTAAAAAAAAATCTACAATTACAATAACTTGTTTTTTTCTTTATTATGTATAATAAAAATTACTAAAAAGATTGTTTTCCTATCGGAAATCATGTATTTTTTTCAAAAGTTTAAATACAATAATTTAAAAAGTGATTTAGTTTGCGTATTAAAAACATACTTAAAAGATTGTTTTGCTGTTGAAACCAAAAACATGTATTTTCAATCATATATATATATATATATATATATATATATATATATATATATATATATATATATATATATATATATATTTAAAAGTCTTTAAATACAATAGAAAACGCTTTTACTTTATTTTGAGTAATAGAAAATACTAAAAAGATATTTTTTTGCTGTCCAACAAAAACATGAATCCCTAAACAATTATTTTTTATCTTAACAACTATTTTTCTTTGTTTTGTGTAAAAAAATACAAAAAAGTTTGTTTTGCTGTCCGACAAAATATCATGTAACTCTAAACGTTAATGTTTTAGTCTTTAGTACAACAAAAACAGTTTTTCTTTGCATTTTGCGTTTAATAAAAAACAATATTGAATACATAAAACAATATAAAAATAACGTTTATTTTGTTCAAGGTGTAATATTTGGAGTGAAATGTGCTGTGGTTTACTAACTCTTGATTTCTGCTACCTTCAACAGTTCCACTGTAAATACAACCCCTGGCAAAAATGATGGAATCAGCAGTCTTGATGATGTTCATCCAGATGTTTTATTTAGTAGGAAAAAAAGCAGATAACAGATATGACACAAACCTATAGTCTTTGCAAATGTCAACTTTCCGGCTTTAAAAAAACACTAAAATAAATCAAGAAAATAAATTGTGGTATTAACAGTTTCATTTTTAAATCAGCAGAGTGAAAGATGATGAAATCATTTAATTCTTAGGAAAAAAATATGGATTCCTAAAAACGTGACATCATAGGGCAACCGGAAAAGCAATTAATTTGTCCGCGCTAAAATGAAATAAGCGCCCCCCAGTGTACGGGAGGCACATGACGTATGACCAATAGTCGCATTACAGAGGGTGCATGGACACTGGGACTTCATATGAAGGTGTGAAAATACGAAAAAAGTTTACTATTTGAGAAATCAGACTAATTTAGTGCATGGAAACGTAGTGATTGACCCCAAACATCCTTCTCAAATGTCAACGTAAACTTGTTCATTGATTGAAGATGTAATGACAGCTATCTCCCCTGTGCCATTACCTGACATGCAGCCCCATATCATCAATGACTGTGGAAATGTGCATGTCTTCTTCGGGTCTTCATAAATCTCATTGGAACGGCATGAAACAAAAACTTCAGAACCAATGTTTGTTTTCTGTTTATCAGTTAATGACAGCTTTCATTTAACTTTTCTGTATTTAAATCCCATTTCTTTTAGGTGGTTTCTTACAGTTTGATCACAGACAGTACCTCCAATTTCTGCCCATTTTTTCATTTGTTTAACTCTGCATTTTCTGTTTTCATGACATTTTGCTTGAAGTTTTTTGTCTTGACACTTTGATGTTTTCCTTGGTATACCAGTATGGTTGCCTTTTACAACTTTCCCGTGTTGTTTGTACTTGGTCCAGATTTGAGACACATTTACCTTCTTGAAAAAGTTTGATAACTCTCCTTTGTTTCAATTGACATCTCTCCTGTTTTACTCTGCTTGATCTAAAACTGAAAACTTGACATTTGAAATGACTGTAGTTTTGTGTGTTTTCTGCTTTTTTCGACAAAAACAAACAATTGAATGAACATCCTCTAAGTCTGGTAATTCCATAATTTTTTGCCAGTGGTTGACTCAAAATAAGATCAATTCATATCTGATTTTTCCAAAATGGTTTCATGAGTTGGACCTTTGCTCTACTCTGTTATTCTCTGCAATGTTGTGTTCTGTTCAGGGCCCCAAGCAGCTGCAGGTCACATTGCTGCCTCACTACTGTTTGCCTGTGGCCCTGTGACCCTCCAGCCTTCATTTGCACCTGGGTGAGGACCACTCCATCACTGCTGTTGCTGCTGCCGGCCCGGACCCCCACCTCTCTGTGCCTGAGCCCAGAACACTCACATCACACCAGTGACATCATGTGTATGCTCAGCCAAGATAGCGGCCCTCAGGTACTCTATTATAGTTACACACATATTAGGTACTACTGCACTATGTAATGGCACCCATCGGGAAACAACTTTTTTGGAGCCTTAGCATTTGCAGTGGTGCAATGGTAAATGGTAAATGGGTTATACTTGTATAGCGCTTTTCTACCTTCAAGGTACTCAAAGCGCTTTGACACTATTTCCACATTCACCCATTCACACACACATTCACACACTGATGGCGGGAGCTGCCATGCAAGGCCCTAACCACGACCCATCAGGAGCAAGGGTGAAGTGTCTTGCTCAAGGACACAACGGACGTGACTAGGATGGTAGAAGCTGGGGATTGAACCAGGAACCCTCAGGTTGCTGACACGGCCACTCTCCCAACCGCGCCACGCCGTCCCCAATGGTGGTGGTCTGCATTCGTACAAAACCCAAAGCCAATGAAGTTGGCACGTGTAAATCGTAAATAAAAACAGAATACAACGATTTGCAAATCCTTTTCAACTTTTTTCAATTGAATAGACTGGAAAGACAATATATTTAATGTTTGAACTGAGAAACTTAAAACATTTTTTGCAAATAATCATTAACTTAGAATTTAATGGCAGCAACACATTGCAAAAAAGTTGGCACAGGGGCAATTTTCACCACTGTGTTACATGGCCTTTCCTTTTAACAACACTCAATAAACGTTTGGGAATTGAGGAGACCAATTTTTGAAGCTTTTCAGGTGGAATTATTTCCCATTCTTGCTTGATGCACAGCTTAAGTTGTTCAACAGTCTGGGGTCTCTGTTGTGGTATTTTAGGCTTCATATTGTGCCACACATTTTCAATGGGAGACAGGTCTGGACTACAGGCAGGCCAGTCTAGCACCCGCATTCTTTTACTATGAAGCCACGTGCAGAATGTGGCTTGGCATTGTCTTGCATGAAAAAGACATTGCTTGGATGGCAACATATATTGCTCCAAAACCTGTATGTACCTTTCAGCATTAATAATGCCTTCACAGATGTGTAAGTTACCAATGCCTTGGGCACTAATACACCTCCATATCATCACAGATGCTGGCTTTTGAACTTTGCGCCTATAACATTTCGGGTGGTTCTTTTCCTTTGTGGTCCGGAGGACACGACGTCCACAGTTTCCAAAAACAATTTGAAATGTGGACTCGTCAGACCACAGAACACTTTTTCACTTTGCAGTGAAGCCGGCGGCGTTACTGGGTGTTGTTGATAAACGGCTTTCGCTTTGTATAGTAGAGTTTTAACTTGCACTTACAGATGTAGCGACCAACTGTAGTTATTGACAGAGGTGACATGTGGTGGCATCCTTTACACATTGATGTCGGTTTTGGATGCAGTACCGCCTGAGGAATCGAAGGTCACGGGCATTCAATGTTGGTCTTGCCGCTTATGTGCAGTGATTTCTCCAGATTCTCTGAACCTTTTGATGATATCACAGACCTTAGATGGTGAAATCCCTAAATTCCTTGCAATAGCTCGTTGAGAAATGTTGTTCTTAAACTGTTGGACAATTTGCTCACGCATTTGTTCACAAAGTGGTGACCCTCGCCCCATCCTTGTTTGTGAATGACTGAGCATGAGCACTGACATGGAAGCTGATTTTATACCCAATCATGGCAACCCACCTGTTCCCAATTAGCCTGTGGGATGTTCCAAATAAGTGTTTGATGAGTATTCCTCAACTTTCTCCGTCTTTTTTGCCACTCGTGCCAGCTTTTTTTGAAACATGTTGCAGGCATCAAATTCCAAATGAGCTAATATTTGCAAAAAATAAAGTTTCTCAGTTTGAACGTTAAATATCTTGTCTTTGCAGTCTATTCAATTGAATATAGTTTGAAAAGGATTTGCAAATCATTGTATTCTGTTTTTATTTACGTTTTACACAACGTGCCAACTTCACTGGTTTTGGGTTTTGTACTTTAATGTTTTGTATTGCACTTCTGGTTTGTCTAATGGTGTATAACTGCACTGCATCACACACGAGAACTGTTTCTAATATTTTTTGTTACTTATACATGATGTGGTGAGTATACTAGGGCGGCGTGGCGAAGTTGGTAGAGTGGCTGTGCCAGCAATCGGAGTGTTGCTGGTTACTGGGGTTCAATTCCCACCTTCTACCTTCCTAGTCACGTCCGTTGTGTCCTTGGGCAAGACACTTCACCCTTTGCCTCTGATGGCTGCTGGTTAGCGCCTTGCATGGCAGCTCCCGCCATCAGTGTGTGAATGTGTGTGTGAATGGGTAAATGTGGAAATACTGTCAAAGCGCTTTGAGTACCTTGAAGGTAGAAAAGCGCTATACAAGTACAACCCATTTATCATTATTATCATTTATCCTGAAGTCAACAATTCCACCTTGTCAGTTGCCTGTTGCTGAATCCAAATCCAAAATATTAAACCAAAAAAAGCCCTAAGCTTATTTTTACCCAAAAAAAATAAATACATTCCATAATGTCAAATTGATTAGTAAGTTAATTTAGGAAAAAAATTCCCATGTCAATTTTGATGAGCCTGTTATCTGTGTTGTGAACCCAAGGCCCGGGGGTTGCTTAAAGGCCAATTTGCTGCCTTTTGGGCAGTTTTTTAAAAGACTTTAGCCCAAACAATTCTGCATTCTAATGTCTAATGATTTAATATTAGCGTGCTGCCACAGAAGCAGTTAGCATACTTACATGTTGTCACTAAAATGAGGAAATCATCAATGATTTTTAGGTTTAAACTAGGGATGCCCGATAATATCGGCAGTCCGATATTATCGGCCGATAAATGCTTTTAAATGTAATATCGGAAATTATCGGTATCGGTTTCAAAATTATCGGTATCGGTTTCAAAAAGTAAAATTCATCACTTTTTAAAACGCCGTTGTGTACACGGACGTAGGGAGAAGTATAGAGCGCCAATAAACCTTAAAGGCACTGCCTTTGCGTGCCGGCCCAATCACATAATATTTACGTCTTTTCACACACACATTAGAATGCAAGGCATACTTGGTCAACAGCCATACAGGTCACACTGAGGGTGGGAGTATAAACAACTTTAACACTGTTACAGATATGGGCCACACTGTGAACCCACACCAAACAAGAATGACAAACACATTTCGGGAGAACATCCGCACCGTAACACAACATAAACACAACAGAACAAATACCCAGAACCCCTTGCAGCATTAACTCTTCTGGGACGCTACAATATACACCCCCCGCTGTATATATCGGTATCGGTTGATATCGGAATCGGTAATTAAGAGTTGGACAATATCGGAATATCGGATATCGGCAAAAAAGCCATTATCGGACATCTCTAGTTTAAACATATACATTTGCGCAAATGCTAGTATAAAACCTTAGCTAGCAAGATGGCGCAAAGCATCAAAATCCATAATTTGTAGTTTTAAACATGTGTAATTGGCTAAATTGCAAGTATAAAACGTTAGCATGCTAACTTTGAAACGGTTAGGATACTTGTGAGATGGTGGAAAGTATCAAACTCCATGATTTTTAGGTTTAAACATATACATTTGCGCAAATGCTAGCATAAAACATTAGCTAGCAAGATGGCGCAAAAGCATCAAAATCCATACTCATTTGTTTTAAACATGTATAATTGGCTAAATTGATAGTATAAAACGTTAGCATGCTAACATACTGTTAGGATACTTGCGAGATAGCACGGGGGATGTATATTGTAGCGTCCCGGAAGAGTTAGTGCTGCAAGGGGTTCTGGGTATTTGTTCTGTTGTGTTACGGTGCGGATGTTCTCCCGAAACGTGTTTGTCATTCTTGTTTGGTGTGGGTTCACAGTGTGGCGTATATTTGTAACAGTGTTAAAGTTGTTTATACGGCTACCCTCAGTGTGACCTGTATGGCTGTTGATCAAGTATGCTTTGCATTCAATTGTGTGTGTGTGAAAAGCCGTAGATATTATGTGACTGGGCCGGCACGCAAAGGCAGTGCCTTTAAGGCACGTCCCCAATATTGTTGTCTGGATGGAAATCAGTAGAAATTCGGGAGAACGGTTGCCCCGGGAGATTTTCGGGAGGGGCACTGAAATTCGGTAGTCTCCCGGGAAAATCGGGAGGGTGGGCAAGTATGTCAATCAATGCACTCTCTCGCTGTCTCTGTCTCTGCCCCTCCCTCACGAATGCTACTGCGTGCGCACACCTTCACAATTTGTTTTGTTTTTAACCCCTTCTTAACCCTGGACGTACATTGAAAATACACGCAACCCTGACTCAAAATGCCGGACATTTGAGGCATTTAAGAAACCCCGCCCGGACAGCCCCGCAAAAGAGGACGTATGGTCAGTCTAGTTATTGTGCAGGATATTTAAAGAATACAGTATAGCGCCGCTAATAGCCAGCTGGCAACTGGAGCGTTAATTGCTAGCGGCAGTTAGCGCCACTAATCGCTAGTTCGCTACCGAAATGCTAAGACAAGTCGCCACCTCGTCGCAGGGCCAACAGATATAAACAGACAAGTATTCCCACTCACATTCCTACTCTAGGGACCATTTAGTGTTGCTAATCAGCCTACAGAGGTGCCGGAAGTCATGGGGAGAACATGCAAACTCCACACAGAAAGATCCCGAGCCTGGGAATCAAACTGTGAGGCACAAGCACTAACCCCTGCTCCACCGTGCTACCCTAAATTCTAAGAATGTTATAATAATACAGTGTGCAAGGTACAGTAT
The DNA here is from genome assembly GCF_033978785.1 of Entelurus aequoreus. Lineage (NCBI taxonomy): Eukaryota > Metazoa > Chordata > Actinopteri > Syngnathiformes > Syngnathidae > Entelurus > Entelurus aequoreus. The sequence continues at coordinate 26,099,484 of NC_084735.1, read as the reverse complement.
AAACCAATGTTAATGTGTATTTAAATACATTTATATTCGTGTAAAAATTGCAGGTGGAATATAAAAATATATGTATATAAAATTATAATGACTAAAAAAAAAAAGTCTTCTAAACCAAAAATGTCAAGACCTCTGGTTTCAATGATTAAAAAGTTGGTAGAGTGGCCGTGCCAGCAATCGGAGGGTTGCTGGTTACTGGGGTTCAATCACCACCTTCTACCATCTTAGTCACGTCCGTTGTGTCCTTGAGCAAGACACTTCACCCTTGCTCCTGATGGGTGGTGGTTAGCGCCTTGCATGGCAGCTCCCGCCATCAGTGTGTGAATGTGTGTGTGAATGGGTGAATGTGGAAATAGTGTCAAAGCGCTTTGAGTACCTTGAAGGTAGAAAAGCGCTATACAAGTATAACCCATTTATCATTTATCAACATTAACATGCTAACATATTAACAGTTAGCATACTTTTAAGGTATCAAATTCCATGATTTTTAGGTTTATATTAATCAAATTTGTTAAAATGCAAGCATAAAGCATTAGCATGTTAATGTTAACATGTTAGCACATGACCAGATAAGAGGTTTGATTGATTGAGACTTTTATTAGTAGATTGCACAGTACAGTACATATTCCGTACAATTGACCACTAAATGGTAACACCCGAATACATTTTTCAACTTGTTTAAGTCGGGGTCCACGTTAATCAATTCATGTTAAAGGCATTACCAAAAGTGAAGGCAGTTCTGTCATTTAATCAATTGAAGGATTCAAATGGTTATTAATAATGAACCTCAACAGTCTTGTTATTGAATACCATTTTAAAGCACATCTGCTCAATAAAAAAGCACACGGCAGGCAGAAGTCATTAAATTTCCAATTATAAATATTGTAATAAAGTACTTATAGTATAAACTCTTCGTGTTGTTGCTAATGTATAAAATAATGGTCAGCCTTGGCTCAGACATCAAAGTACGGCTTTTATTGTAATATAAACACATTTGTGTTAATACACAGCAAAATCATTAACACTGACTTGTTTTTTTAAAGGAATTTACTGTTCATGTTTTTAGTTGAATGGGACGAGGAGTGTGCGAGGTTCATTAATTAAAATCAACTCAGGAAAAAAAATTGAATTACATTTTTTCAAATTACTTTTTTGGTGTTTGGATAAGTAATGTAAAACTTTTTTTTTTTAAAAAGCGTAAAATTCAGTGTCTTTGATTTGGGACTGAATGTGCGGGGCCGCATGTCGCACCACGACGCAGACTGTCACAAAAAGGTGTCAGTGTTCGGGGAATCTTAGCTACATGTCACAGAAGGAGCCCCAATTCACTTAGCACAGCCGTGTGGACGTGCTTATTTCTTATATTCATACCCTTTCATGGTGTTGTTTTCCACACTTAAATGACCTCCCAAAAAACACTGACCATGAAAGCCAGGGTATTACAGCAAAAAAAAAAACATTTTTTTTTACATTTATTATTAAATGTCATAAATAACAAGCGAGTTCAAATACAAATAGATAGGTATGTACAGGAAAAAGGCACTTGAATTTCTTAGTCTGAATGCAGGCACATTAATATGGAACATAACCGCACGTTAATTTATTCTATTTACAAAGATATACACTTGAATGTTAGCGCAAAAAGGAAATGTGTGAGGATGGTCCAAACATGAAGAGCCAAGAGGAGTGAGATGGATTGTCTTTGATTCTGCTTCTTCTTCTTCTCAGTAGCTCTGAGCCACGGGCGCCCAGGAGGCGGTCAACCTGGCGATGGAGCTCTCGAACTGGGCGTCCCCGACCCCGACCTCGCCCAGGTTGGGGTCGTACATCGAGGACGGCGAGGAGACGGGCAGCGAGGAGGTCAGCCCGGTGTAGGAGGAGCCCCTCAGGAACTGGGAGGTCAAGCCGCCGGGGATGGAACCGGAGGCCGAGCCCGACGGGGTGAGGGTGGTTCCGGCCACGGACCAGAGGCTGGGGTACTGACTGGAACCCGGAAAAAACAAACAATGGTGATTTATGTCTTATTTTGACATCTGAAAGGCTCACCTTGAGTTGGATGTGGAGTTGGTGGTGTGCGACAGGGTGCCCATGCCGGTGGAGTTTGGGATCGGGAGGGCGGACCAGCCATCATGGGTGGGCGCCAAGGTGCCCGAGGTGTTGTCCATGTAGTTATCTGCAAAGAACCATGCACGCAGTGAGTCAAGATTTGAGCAATTTGGGGTCAGTTTGCTCTGCGGCCGGTCTTACTCGTGCTGGCGGTGCGGTGGGGGTAGTGGCTGGGGTACGGGGTGGCCCGGTGGCTCCTCAGGCTGGAGTAGCGCTCGCAGTAGGAGCCCGAGGAGTGGGCCACCGTGCCGCTGAACTGCGGGGGGCTGCTGCTGGGGCAGATGGGGCTCTGGCCTGGGAGGAACCAACCTCCAACTGATACCAGAAACACACCATGAGTACAAAGTCAGAATATGGGGCGACTTTTAGGCACGCTTACGTTGTGAGTAGCCCGACTGTTGGCTGTCCACGCTGTGATCCGGCACTTCTTTGTGGTCGCTCCTGAATTGATGCAAAATCATTTTTAATCATGAACGCTGCCTAAAAAGACACATGTTGTACCTTTCTTTCGCGTCCAGGAAGGCTTTAGCGAAAGGATTGTGCTTTATCTTGAGGGCCGTAATCTGTGACCCCCAAAAAAAACCCAATGAGATTTTTTTTAGTCATGGTCATTTTTTTTTTAAAACAGAGACTGAGATGCACGCACCTCTTCGTTCTGGTACGCGGTGACGGCGATGAACTGCGTTTCCGGGAAGGACTGGCTGCTGATCATCTTCTGGATGCCGCCCACCTTCACGATGTGTATCCTCGGCTCGTATTTGTGTAGCGAGTTGAGCATAATCTGTGCATTTTGAAAAAAGTCAGAAGTGTTCAAACTTCTTCAAAAATCAAAAACCGGGGCCATTTTGATATTTTTAGTAATACTGTAAAAAGGTTCAAACTAAGTAATATATAGTTTTTCAGTATTATTAGAAATACAATATTTATTATATACTTTTTTTTTTGTTATTTACACCTTTTTTCTATTTTTTACAGTTCTTTCTGCAGGGCTACCCCAAAATGCATGAATCCACTCCCTGGTCCCCATGTACCGTTGAGTTTGACTGCCAGTAAACCAAGTAATATTTTTTCAATGTTCAATTTATCATTACACTTTTTTTGTTTACATATTTTTTCAGTTTATTCATTTGATTTTTTTTTTTTTTACATTTTGGCTGCTTTTCCCTGCAAATGCATGAAATCCACCCCCCCTGTTGTCCCTTAACTGGTCCCCCACCGTTGAGTTTGTGTATTTTTACAATATTATAAAAAATATATTATTTATTATTTCATTTTTTCTTTTTGTTACTTTCTGTTATTTATTTATTTTCATTTTTGTCCCAAATGCATGAATCCACCCCCACCGTTGAGTTTGTTTGACAGTAAACCAGTTGATATTTTTTTCAAAGTTGAAATTTAGTATGACAATTTATTGGTTTACGTATTTTTTCAGTTTATCTATTTGATTTTTTTGTTGTAGATTTTTTTTTACATTTTGGTTGTTTTTCCTGCATGAAATCCACACCCCCTGTTGTCCCACCGTTGACTTTGTTTGACAGTAAACCAAGTAACACTTTTTACAATATTATTAAAAATAGATTATTTATTATTACATTTTTCTTTTTGTTACTTTCTATTCTTTTTTTTTTTAAATTTTTGTCCCAAATGCATGAATCCACCCCCACGTTGCCTCTTACCTGCCCCCCACCGTTGAGTTTGTTTGATAGTAAACCAAGTAATATTTTCACAATATTATTAAAAATATGTTATTTATCATCACATTTTTTTACTTTTGTTAGTTTTGTCCTTTTTCACCTCCATGTTGTCTCTTACCTGTCCCCCGCCGTTGAGTTTGTTTGACAGCTTGACTTTGCTGAAGGAAACCGGCGCTTTCATCCAGTGCGCACCGAAGTTGGGCGAGTCCGGGTGGATGTACACGCAGCTGGGGCTCTGCGGCTCCGGTTTGCCGCCGGGCACCCACTCCCCGTTCACGTACTTCCACCGGTTGTTGTCGGCGGCCACGAAGTCCAGCAACACCGAGTACATGGCGTTGGGGTCGAGGCCGCTGACGCTCGCCCTGAGCACCGGGAACATCCTCCTGGAAAGGTAACCAAAAGCCACGCTTTACCCTGCGTAAAGTGTGCGTAAAATGCGCAAAGGAGCAGCCTACCTTCCCGTTTTGGTGACAATCATCTCGTTGGTCAACTCTTTAAACTTGTTCCACAGGTCTGCGTCCTCCAGCGTCAGTTTAATATCCCTCTCGGACGCGTCCCCCTTCTCGCTGCCCTTCTGGAACTCGCTCTCCACGGCGCTCAGGAGGTGCTCCAGGCGCTGGTCCGGGTTGGAGGAGGTCATATTTCCACGCCAAGGTATACACACACACGCGCACACTCACACACCGACAGAACCCAAGATATCGACGCTCACTTGACTCGTGAGGGTGCTTTACTAACCGCTGCAACCCGCAGGCCCCATGATTTAAGGGCCCCCAGGGACCTCATGGGGTTGTGTAGGGGGCGTGGTTTACGCGCACCTCTCCTCCCGCCGTCTTTAAACACGCCCCTGGAGAACCTCTCTCCTCTTCATATCCACATCACATTAATATAAATACTTTCCCATACAAAACTTCATTGACAAAAATACACATTTTATCCCAGCTCAGTCGGGTTTAGGATCAGAGGTTTAGCACCAAAGATCTGCAGTGTGAGTGCAACAGTGATGGCCGAAGCTTGAGACAAAAGAAGGGGAAGCAGTGCCTTTGAACTCAGTTGTATATTTGCAAATAGTGCTAATCTTTTGTTGTCTCAAATCCACATGGGAGAGAGGGAGAGGGGCTGTGTTTACTGAGCATGGGGCCATTAGTGCAGGGCCTGCCTGTGTTGCAGTCCTCATGGCCCAAAGTGTGGATGGCCTGCAAGTGATGCCCTCATTTGCATAATGGGCCTGTGCAGCCTCCCTCCCTTATACATTATATTACAAACTACATGCATGCATGGGGACACTTCTACTATTCATCAACCTCAAATCATGTTTAAGATGCTCAAATCAAAAAAGTGAACGTGTGTCTAAAATGGAATTTCAGTCAGTTTGGCACGTTCTTGAATGAACTTCATGCTTATTTCCTTCATAATATCTCCAGAAAATGTGCCTTTGTCCTGTATAATATTCAATCATACATATATTATAGCCAATCATCTTAAAATACATTGAATTGAATACATGAGTTGGTTAAAAAAAACATTATTTTCAGTCTTCATCTGTAACAATAATCTGATAATCCCATGTATTTTACCAGTGATCATGCTTAAATAGGGAATCTAAAACTTTAAAACAAAAATCTCATTCAAATAAAGTTAACTTTTAAATAATTGAGCACAAGCAATAGTCAAAGCTTGAATCTTCAAATGCCTTTTTTTAATCTACAAAAGCATGTTAAATTCCATCCATCCATTTTCTACCGCTTGTCCCTTTTGGGGTCGCGGGGGGTGCTGGAGCCTATCTCAGCTGCATGATCTTTTAAAAAGTATATTATTAGCCATACATTTACATTTTATTGTTATAGATTACCATGCAGATGTTATTTGATAAAACATGTTTTATAATTTATAGGCCTAACTCTAAATATTAAACCAAATTAGATTTAAATTTCCTTCAATCATATTATTATAATTTTTTAAAACCTCATTTTACAGTACATTGCCTCATTACCCTAAAGTCAGAACAAGTGGTTTTACATAATAATACGAAAAAGTATAATATTAGCCATTACTTCACATTTCACTATTATAGATTAGCACTGATGCCAACGATAAACAATAGTAACTTTGTTTCATAATTTAAATTTAGACTTAGACAAACTTTAATGATCCACAAGGATCTAACTATAAATATTATACGAAATTAGGTCTTAATTTACAACAAAACTCTTTTTTTTCTTCTTTTTTTTTTTTAAAAAAAGCATAATTTTACAATGTATTACCTTAAAGTCAGAACTTTGACCAAGTTTTTACATCCATCCATCCATCCATTTTCTACCGCTTGTCCCTTTCGGGGTCGTAAAAACCGTATAATATTAGCCATGAATTCACATTTTACTAGTATAGATTAGCACTGATGCTGAAGTAACATTACAATTTATGGGCCTAACTTCTAATATTATAACACATTATGTATAGTGTCTAATTGTTAACTATAAATATTATACATATTACATTGTTATCTACTTCAAAATTCTTTTTAAAAAATCCTAATTTTACAATATATTCGTCAATATTATCCTAAAGTTAAAACTTTGACAAAGTTGAATAAAATAATAACGTAAAAATGTATAATATTACCCATGAATACACATTGTACTATTATAGATAAGCACTGATGCAGAAGTTCATCAATAATAACCTTGTTTTTTAACTTATATCTATAAATGTTATAACTCATCTTAATTTACTTTGAAACTCATTTAAAAAGCCTCATTTTACAATATATTTGATAGCATTACTCTAAAGTTACAACTGTGCTCAAGTTTTTACATAATAATGTAAAAACCGTATAATATTAGCCATGAATTCACATTTTACTAATATAGATTAGCTCTGATGCTGAAGTTAATTATTAACATTCATTGTTATTTACTACAAAACTATTTTTAAAAAAAGCCTCATTTTACAATATATTTGTCAATATTATCCTAAAGTTAAAACTCTGACCAAGTTTAATAACATCCATCCATCCATTTTCTACCGCTTATTCCCTTCGGGGTCGCGGGGGGCGCTCGAGCCTATCTCAGCTACAATCGGGCGGAAGGCGGGGTACACCCTGGACAAGTCGCCACCTCATCGCAGGGCCAACACAGATAGACAGACAACATTCACACTCACATTCACACACTAGGGCCAATTTAGTGTTGCCAATCAACCTATGTAAAATTGTATAATATTACCAATTAATACACGTTGTACTATTATAGATTAGCACTGATGCAGAAGTTAATTAATAATAACCTTGTTTTTTTAACTTATGTATACATGTGATAACTCATCTTAATTTACTTAGAAACTCATTTAAAAAAGCCTCATTTACAATATATTTGTTAGCATTACTCTAAAGTTACAACTTTGCCCAAGTTTTTACATAATAATCTCAAAAAAGTTTAATATTTTTAATACTTTTTTTACTCTTATGGATTTGCATTAATTCAGAAGTTAATCAATAATAACATTGTTGTTGTTGTTTTTTACTTATAACTATAAATATTGCACCAAATTAAATTTGACTTTACTTCAAAACTATTCCTTATAATATCACAGACGGTGACTGAAAACTTTTACCATTGATTTTAATTCATGTTATCTTCTTGATCGTTTGTAATATTTGCTTTACTAACAAAACATGGTTGCTTGGGACCAGTAGTGTGCATAATAGATGAATTAAAGAAAGAAAAAAATACATTAAGAATATTTACAAATATGCAAATGCTTAGATATCTTGCTAATATTTATGCACTTTATTGTTATTTTGCATTTATAGATCAGAGAAGTGTAATGAATATCTTTGTCATATTACAGTATACAGTCTTGTGATTGAAGGTGACCAAGGTAAAGTAGTGTTGTGTGTTAAATGTAGTTGTATTCCTCTCATTTCACTGTCATGTACTTGGAATTGAGTGAGGGCTTTGGAGCGTGACTCCGCTTTACTACGCCACTTCCTCCACTTCTACAGAGGCCATAAATGTAAAGGGGTTCTCTCACACCTTTGCATCCCGTATCATTCAGCGTCTTCCCCCCTCTATGAGCGTCTGCTTGTGTTTTATTTTGCTGGCTTTAGAGGAAAGGGAGTGTGAAAGCATATTCTCTCTCCCACACACACACACACACACACACACACACACACACACACACACACACACACACACACACACACACACACACATACACACACACCCACAAACACAAACACACACACACACACACACACACACACACACTCACACACACACACCGATAGCCGCCTCAAATATAAGATTTGTTGTCGACTCAGTGAGTCAGATGTTACCATAGCAACAAAACAACCTCTGTCATCGAAGGGTAGGACCCTGAGAAGTACTGTTTTGTACACTTGACCTTTACATTTTAGGAACATACAGTACCTTAACCCATAAGAGGCCCTTAGAAATAAGTCACATATTTGACACCAACGACAAAAAATGTCTGCTTCCTAAAAACTGCTGTAAAAAAATAATCAAAATTATATTATTATTGGAGATGTGCCTATTGATCACCCACTAATCAGTATTAGTAGTAGATTTTCATGAAAAAGTATGTGATTAGCATTGCCGATTAATGCTCTTTAACATTGTATCTATTTTTAGTCCCCCGGCTGATAAGTGGCTAGCAGCTAATAATGTATCGCCATACACAGTGTGGAGCCGCTCCCCGAAGTTAATAATAGTTACCTCCATTACGGCAAATAGACTGCATTTCTTAGTATCTAAAGTACCACAATCATGTATTATTATCACCGGAGGACGAGGCTAAACGTGTTACACACCGAGAGCAAGCCAGGAGCAGGCATTTTAAACAACACCAAGAAATAAGTACTGAATAAACTTTAGGAAGTGTAGATGTAAGCTCGTTACAATACAAAGTAAACAGGAACTAACATGAAATCAACAAGTAATAATAGAGAAATAGAGAAAGGATAATGTCACACGTAAGGTGAGGGTAGATTGATTCATACATCGGTGGGTCGATACCAAAGGCAGTCTCAGTACATAATCAATACTAGAGTGATGAGATTGATATTTTAATTTTCTCAAAATGTCTTCTTTTTGATTTTGTTAATGTTTACAAATTGAGAGAATAATTCCTTGGACACAGGAGGACTTTGAGGGCAAAAACTAAAGGATTTAGATAAGTAGGTTGATAGTAGTTTTTGATTTAGTTTATTTATCGTATACTGTTTACTTTGTTTTGATCAAACAATTGTCTAACAAAATAATTCAAGTACTGTGTTGATATTTTTAAACTGTCAATAGCACTCATCATAAATACACTGAAAAATGTACACTTAATACATGTGATCAGAATCAGTATTGGTATCGGCCGATCTCACAAATGGATGATCAGTACTGGAATCGGCATCATAAAACTCTGATCGGAATATACCTAGTTACTATTAATAATAATTAATATAGTTATTTAATTTGAAAATGTATTTTAATTTGGAAAAACTGAAATCAATTTAAAAGAATGAATGAAAAAATAAATAAGTAAAATAAATAAGATAGATAAAATAAAATAAATAAAATAAACATCCATTTTGGTCTAACATATTCACCATTCCAAATAAACCTCAATAGAGAAACATACTTGCTGTAGCAAGGCACCCTTATTGAAAATAAAGACATTTTGCTGCATGCTTTGAATGGGGAAAAAAAGGTAATGCTATCTGAATGTGAAAATTAGAAATAGAAATTGAAAATAGTCCCAATTTAAAGCTTAGCATTATGGAGTGCATTAGTGTATGTTAAGATAAAGTCGTGGTTAAAAATTTCATTTTAAATGGGACATTTTTGGTCACGTTGCAATTCTAGGCTGATTTAAGGAACTTGGATAACAATTTGAAAATATAAATATATAAATGTCCCCTTTAGTCATTCTAGTCCGCTGGGTAAAATAAGAATGGGACAAAATGTCCCCATGGTGTCTGCAGGGTATTTAAAATACAACTCTACAAAAAAACAAAACATCATCCCACACACGCTGACCTCACGTCTGGTCTGCCCTAAAAGAAAGATGTGCAATTTACGTGAAAAGCTAGCGGGGTCACCGCCCCGTTCGCCACGCTAAAGGGTTAAGCGATGGAGTCCTCGCTCTGGCACCAGCGGCACAGCGTCACGTAGGTGCGAAATATTGCAGAGGTCTGGTGCTTGACAAAGAGACAGTTATAAGCATGCATATTTTCCAGAGGACTCCGTTGGCCTAAATAAGTAAACACAGCCAGGAGGATGAGTCAAAAAGACACAAGAAAGATAGTTACAATGTGTTTCACTACCAATATTAGCCTATTAATAATATTATTGTTTTTACTTGCACTATTTTTTGGTGCAAATCAAATATTTCGCAGATAAATTGTGCTTTTATATCATTATTATCTTGCAATGCCAGTTCTTGATGGGTAATTCTGGATTATTTTAATCTTTTTCCCAAATACCTCTGTAGACACTTACGTTACTTACCATATTTTCCGGACCATAAGGCCGCACCGGATTATAAGGCGCACTGCCGATGAATGGTCTATTTTTTATCTTTTTTCATATATAAGGCACACTGGATTATAGAGCGCATTAAAGGAGTCATATTATTTTATTTTCTTTCTGAATGTAAAACACTTTCCTGTGGTCTACATAACATGTAATGGTGGTTCTTTGGTCAAAATGTTGCATAGATGATATTTTACAGATCATCTTCAAACCGCTTTCTGACAGTCGCTTCAGGATGCGCCGTTTTGTGGGCGGTCTTATTTATTGGCTCACCGTCGGCAGCGTCTTCTCCCCGTCATCTTTGTTGTAGCGTTGTAGCGTGCAATGATGGGAGTGGTAGAAGAGTCAAAAGATGGAGCTAACTGTTTGAATGACATTCAGACTTTACTTCAATCAATAACGGAGCAGCATCTCCTCATATAGAAACAACAACACCAGAAATGTGTCCCGTGTAAAACCGTCCGACCGGAACTCTCTAATAACTAAAGTTCCTTGGGTGAATAATGTAAGCTCACTATACCGGTATGTTTTAATGCTTTCATGGCGAGGTTACTGACAGATATAAGTAAGAACTTTACACTACTTTATGTCAGAAATGGTAACAGCGGAGGATGAATGTCCCATAACAATAAGATAGAGAAAAAGAAGAAGCTTTTCGACTACGGTGTCGCCACGGACGACAAAGGAGGACGCGCACAATTTTTCAGGATTTATGCAGATCCCAAATACACATCAGCAGGTACCAGAAGGTAAGAAAAGTTGTTTTTGCATAATATTGCGAAACAAAACGCCACATAATATGTCTTACCTTATAGACACACCATAATAACACTCGTATGTTGAAACACATCAAACGGTGCAGCCTACACTTACCTCTTATGTTTGACTGCCATGTACCGGTCACACTTATCATCATTACACCATGTACCAAATGAAATTGCTTCGAGGTGGGTAAGCTCAACCAAACGTATTCCTTACATTAGGCGCACCGGGTTATAAGACGCACTGTCGAGTTTTGAAGAAAAAAAAGGATTTTAAGTGCGCCTTATAGTCCGGAAAATACGGTAGTTGAAGCTATGCATAATTATTTTACAATACATGCAAGTTGTTTTTTTTAAATGTCCTGTAGGTTTATGTCTATGTATTATGATTAGTCAATGCGTCTCACTTTTTTTCTGTTATGCCACCCCAGGAACAAGAAAACATGTTGCACCCTCTACACCAGGGGTCACCAACGCGGTGCCCGCGGGCACCAGGTCGCCCGTAAGGACCAGATGATAAGCCCGCGGGCCTGTTCTAAAAAAAAAAAAAAAAAAAAAAAAAAAAAAAAAAAATTAAATTAAATCTACATAGAAAAAACACAAGATACACTTTCAATCAGTGCATCAACCCAAACAACCTCCCCCATGCACACTCATCCACACCCACTCGCACAAAAGGGGTTATTTCTTTCTGCTACCAATATTCTGGTTTCCACAACATAGACAACACATCTGCAAGGGACACAGTCCCTGAAGCACACATGATTGTATAGGCTGCTGGTCCACTAACATTTTCATTAATTACTATTTTTTATGTAATTATTTTTATATTGTTTTACTTTCTTTTTTATCCAAGAAAATGTTTTTTATTTATTTATCTTATTTTATTTTATTTTTTAAAAAAGGGTCTTATCTTCAACAGACCAGGTTGTCAATGAAATTAGATTTGTTTAAAGGGTTTTTTAAACCAGGCCCAGTCCAGATAATGTCCAAGTCGGACTCAGCAACACACACCTTCATTCATGTACACAGAAAAAAATTAGGGAACACAACTTCCTAGTCACGTCCGTTGTGTCCTTGGGCAAGACACTTCACCCTTTGCCTCTGATGGCTGCTGGTTAGCGCCTTGCATGGCAGCTCCCGCCATCAGTGTGTGAATGTGTGTGTGAATGGGTAAATGTGGAAATACTGTCAAAGCGCTTTGAGTACCTTGAAGGTAGAAAAGCGCTATACAAGTACAACCCATTTATCATTTATTTATTAACAGATTGCATATAATTTATAAACAAAATTACATTTCAAAATAAGCATTTATGTACAGTCCAGATTATGTCCAGGTCACTCAAATTAGGGAACACAACAACAGATATCATATAATCTATAAACATAATTATACTTTCAAAATAAGCCTTTGAGGACTTCTCATCTTTTTTTTAATGTTTTTTGGCATCATTATCGTTTTCAACCATGTAACTTTCTAAAGTTAGAAAATACTGAATAAATGTTTTAAAGAAAGTAATACTAAGTGAATATCTGTTTTTGGCTTTAAAAATAAACATTTTACCGAGTACTATAATTAAATTGACTAAATCATGATTGTCAATGAACTCTCCTAAAATAACAGAAACCACATTAAGCTTCATAAACAAACCAATCCTTAAACACATTTTTTCAACTTCCACCCAAAACAAAGACACAATATGACAATACCAAAACAAATGCAGGGTGGATTCAGGCTCCTGACAACAAAATCGGCAATCATCTGACTCTGTCATATTCCATAATTTTAACATTTTCCCTGTGGGTAAGAAGTTATAAATAATTTTAATTTGAAAATAACGATTTTGCACATCGATAGTGGTTTTATAGATTAGTTTGAATATGGCATCTCATGGCAACGGGCAGTCAAAAACGTCCTCCCATTTTCCATTTGTGTTGTATGAGGCAGCCTTCAAAGATTTCTTTATTAAATAGAAATTATATATTTTTCTATTTATTTTAGTTCCTTTTTGCCAACTAGAATTTCTTATTAGAGGTTTACAAACTAATAATTTAGTAGTTCCATAATTAATTATTTGTTTCCATCTTTTCCCAATTACTCCAGTTAGTTGATAAAATGAAAAGCTTGAGCAAGCATCACCATACATAGCTCTAAATTCATCATACTTCATAATTTTACCATTCTCATTGATAATATCATTGACAAAAATGATTCCTCTTTCAAACATATTCTTCCAAAAGAAAGGCTTTCCATCTATTACAATATTAGAGTTCATCCATATTAACTGCTGCAAAATATCGTCTCTTTTTTCTGGCACATAAAATTGAAAACACCACTATGAGTGGATTGTTTCCTTTATGAACCCCGCCATGTTTCCCAGCAGACTCTCTGGGAGGGGATCACTTGTAAAAAAGGATACAATTTCTTTTGATACAGTACATGTCTTTTGTCCAACAGGACATTTGTGTACCACTCAATGTTTAAATACATCTTTGGAACAATTGATGCTTTTAAAGACAGACACATAGCTTCAAGGTTGAGAAGTTTCAGGCCCCCATATTCATACTCTTTGTACAAAACCTTTCTTTTAATCTTTTCTGGTTTGCCGTTCCAGACAAAATCGAAGACCCTCCGCTCATAAATCTTAAAAAAGTTTTGTGATGGAGCTGCTAATGACAAAAACAAATAAATAAATTGAGGAATAATTAACGAGTTGGCAATAGACATTTTACCATACAAGGTTAGGGATTTCCCTTTCCATAATTGCATAATTTTGTCCAGCTTTCTTAGTCGATTATCATAATTTACTGAGCCTAGATCTTCCAGATTTTCTGGGACAACAACACCAAGTATGTTAACTGGTCCATCTGTCCACAAAACAGGCACTTTGCATTCCATTCGAAAGGACGTTCCCTTTAGATATCCGATCCTTAACATTTTACATTTATCATAATTAAGCTTAAGGCCAGATTACTGTGAAAATATGTCCAAAAGATTAAGAAGGTTCCGCAAACAATGAGGAAAAATCTTATCTTTGTGAATCAGCCTTTTCTGACATGAACTTCATCAAGAACAAACACAGAACACGCCTCACTGATGCACATCTGCAAGACTCACTCAGAGTTGCAGTGTCAAGTTACACACCAGAGTACAACACACTAGTTAACAGCATGCAATGCCAGGCTTCCCACTAACTGACAAAGAAACAGATAACAGATTTGGTGTCCAGTTCAAAGTGTGACATGATTTAAAAATTTGAGAGTTTACTTTTGTATTTTACATGAGTTATTATTTGTACAAACATGGTGCAAAGTAATTCATGATTTGTTAAAAAATGTTAGTGGCTAGCTAGTTAAAATGGGATATTGTGATTTCACAAGACTGTCTTAGAAGTGATCATTTGAAAATGTTCAATTTGAAAAATGTGCACTTAGAGAAAATATAAAAATAAAGTGTTGCATATTGATATTTATCTGTTTCTATATATATTTATTGTGAGAAATCATTAAGATGATCAGTGTTTCCACAAAGATAAATATAATTAATTATTAATAATAACAGAGTTGAAGGTAAATTGAGCAAATTGGCTACTTCTGGCAATTTATTTAAGTGTGTATCTAACTGGTAGCCCTTCGCATTAATCAGTACCCAAGAAGTAGCCCTTGGTTTCAAAAAGGTTGGTGACCCCTGCTCTACACTCTCAGACACGACTATAAATAGTATTATTTGTCAAAAAATTGTTACAAGTACACCTCTGCATAACATTGTATCGTTATTCGCATTGAATACGACAAAAAAGAAGAATTTAGATCAACTTACAACTAAGAATGACTTTATTAACATAATTTTTAGTATATAACAGATGATATTTGAAGTGTGTAATTTTTCCTGAAATTTAAAAGAAAATGTCATCCTTATTAAAACTATAAACATTTTTGACCGACTTAAACTATTTGATACTGAAAAAAACAATTAGATATACTCAATAAATAACAATACATTCAAATTAATTAGCAACAGTAACTTAGGAGCACAATAGAGGGGTTTGGATTTTTCTATATTTCCCACAATGCATTGCCGTTCGCAATATTAAAAGGCTTAAATTGTATCTCGTCCATTGTTGCTGATCATTCATCAAGTGATTCTGAAAATGCAGACGACGTTTGCGTTTGTCAACTGCCGCAATCGAGGTGGGAGAGATATTACTAGCTTTTATCGCATTCCTAAGCGTATTTCTGTAAGCGGCTGAAAAGAAGAGGTAATGGCGAAGGCGAGCGTGGATTGCCGTAATCAACTGAGATGTGACGTGCTATGACGACTTTGTGTTTGTTCAGATCATTTGATTTCAAGTAATTAAGAACATTTTGGAAGTACACAAACCCAAAACCAGTGAAGTTGGCACCTTGTGTAAATGGTACATAAAAACAGAATTCAATAATTTGCAAATCCTTTTCAACCTATATTCAAGTGAATAGACTGCAAAGACAATGATAAATAAATAAATGGGTTATACTTGTATAGCGCTTTTCTACCTTCAAGGTACTCAAAGCGCTTTGACAGTATTTCCACATTTACCCATTCACACACACATTCCCACACTGATGGCGGGAGCTGCCATGCAAGGCGCTAACCAGCAGCCATCAGAGGCAAAGGGTGAAGTGTCTTGCCCAAGGACACAACGGACGTGACTAGGAAGGTAGAAGGTGGGAATTGAACCCCAGTAACCAGCAACACTCCGATTGCTGGCACAGCCACTCTACCAACTTCGCCACGCCGTCCCTTCATACTTGAAGTTCAAACTGGGAAACTTAATTTTTTGCAAATATTAGCTCATTTGAAATTTCATGCCTGCAACATGTTTCAAAAAAGCTGGCACAAGTGGCAAAAAAGACTGAGAAAGTTGAGGAATGCTCATCAAACACTTATTTGAAACATCCCACAAGTGAACAGGCTAATTGAAAACAGGTGGGTGCCATGATTGGGTATAAAAGCAGCTTCCATGAAATGCTCAGTCATTCACAAACAAGGACAGGGTGAGGGTCACCACTTTGTGAACAAATGCGTGAGCAAATTGTCAAATAGTTTAAGAACAACATTTCTCAACCAGCTATTGCAAGGAATTTAGGGATTTCACCATATACGGTCCGTAATATCATCAAAAAGTTCAGAGAATCTGGAGAAATCACTGCATGTAAGCGATGATATTACGGACCTTCGATCCCTCAGGCGGTACTGCATCAAAAACCGACATCAGTGTGTAAAGGATATCACCACATGGGCTCAGGAAAACTTCAGAAAACCACTGTCAGTAACTACAGTTTGTCGCTACGTCTGTAAGTGCAAGTTAAAACTCTACTGTGCAAAGCGAAAGCCATTTATCAACAACACCCAGAAACACTGCCGGCTTCGCTGGGCCCGAGTTCATCTAAGATGGACTGATGCAAAGTGGAAAAGTGTTCTATGGTCTGACGAGTCCACATTTCAAATTGTTTTTGGAAACTGTGGACTTTGTGTCCTCCGGAACAAAGACGAAAATAACCATCCGGATTGTTATAGGCGCAAAGTTGAAAAGCCAGCATCTGTGATGGTATGGGGGTGTATTAGTGCCCAAGGCATGGGTAACTTACACATCTGTGAAGGCACTGTTAATGCTGAAAGGTACATACAGGTTTTGGAGTAACATATGTTGCCATCCAAGCAGCGTTATCATGGACGCCCCTGCTTATTTCAGCAAGACAATGCCAAGCCACATTCTGCATGTGTTACAACAGTGTGGCTTCGTAGTAAAAGAGTGCGGGTACTAGACTGGCCTGCCTGTAGTCCTGACCTGTCTCCCATTGAAAATGTGTGGCGCAATATGAAGCTTAAAATACCACAACGGAGACCCGGACTGTTGAACAACTTAAGCTGTACATCAAGCAAGAATGGGAAAGAATTCCACCTGAAAAGCTTCAAAAATGAATCTTCTCAGTTCCCAAATGTTTACTGAGTGTTGTTAAAAGCAAAGGCCATGTAACACAGTGGTAAAAATGCCCCTGTGCCAACTTTTTTGCAATGTGTTGATGCCATTAAATTCTAAGTTAATGATTATTTGTTGAAAAAAATTAAGTTTCTCAGTTCGAACATTAAATATATTGTCTTTGCAGTCTATTCAATTGAATATAAGTTGAAAAGGATTGGCTAATCATTGTATTCTGTTTTTATTTACGAATTACACAACATGCCAACTTCACTGGTTTTGGGTTTTGTAGAAATGGATCTAAATAAATGACAGCCCCACTTTGTATGAACTTTATGTGCTTATTCGAAAAACTTTATTAGTATTCATAAAAAAAATAGTGCTCTCTTCTCTCATCCGTACTGTAGCCTCTACATAAAAACAAACTAACGCGACATGAGAACATCATTCTCTCAATCCTGCCTTTTAGTCAGAGTGTGCTGAGATGAGATTAGATTGGTTATCCGTGATTATCCAGGGTGTCAAACTGGGCTCGGATCATTTCTGAGAGTGCATTACTCTAGTCTGGCTTGACGACACGTTGTCCACTAGGTTTGTACAGATTAACACAAACATCACTAACTCATCCACAAACAAAGTGGTCATAGCTTTCTAGACTCTTATAATTTTGAAAGTCCTTCAAGGTGTAAAATGGGCTGGGTTGAAAAATGTATATGTTCACAAATATTATTTGAGACATCGGGAAGATGTCGTGGTCTCTGCTCCACTCAGACTGGTCGATGTTGTACTGATCTTTGCATCTTTATAACGACTAAGAGACTTCTTATCTAATGACTCACAATATTTATCCATTGTATCACAGCCGGTGTAATGTTACTTTCCACTAAATAGTTTGTGTCGGACTATTGTGAACGATGACGCTAGACCAGGGGTCGGCAACCCAAAATGTTGAAAGTGCATATTGGACCAAAAATACAAAAACAAATCTGTCTGGAGCCGCAAAAAATTAAAAGCCATATTACATACAGATAGTGTGTCATGAGATATAAATTGAATTAAGATGACTTAAAGGAAACTAAATTACCTCAAATATAGCTACAAATAATGCATAATGATGCAATATGTACAGATAACCTAAATAGCATGTTAGCATCGATTAGCTTGCAGTCATGCAGTGACCAAATATGTCTGATTAGCACTCCACACAAGTCAATAACATCAACAAAACTCACCTTTGTGCATTCATGCACAACTTTAAAAGTTTGGTGGACAAAATGAGACAGAAAAAGAAGTGGCATAAAACACGTCCTAGAAAGTCGGAGAAAGTTATACATGTAAACAAGCTACGGTGAGTTCAAGGACCGCCAAAATTAGTAGGACAAAACGGTGCTCGCCAAATACTCGAATCAGTGAAGCATGTTTAATATAAACAGTGTGCTTTATAACAATTAGGGAGGTTTATGTTATGTTTGTCCTCCTATAGTAACCATATTAAAACAAAAAAAATATATTTTTTCCCCTCATCTTTTTCCATTTTTCATACATTTTTGAAAAAGCTCCAGAGAGCCACTAGGGCGGCACTAAAGAGCCGCATGCGGCTCTAGAGCCTCGGGTTGCCGACCGCTGCGCTAGACTTTCAATATGGCTTCTGGAAATGCATTGTCCGATACTTTAGCCAGAAATCCGAAGTGCTCTCTATATAAAATACTTTAACCTACAAAACTAAAATGTATAAAATAATTACCGTATTTTCTGGCATATAGGCGCACCGCCGATGAATGGTCTATTTTTTAATCTTTTTTCATATATTAGGCACACGGGATTAAAGGCGTCATTTTTTATTTTTTTTTACGTAAAACACTTCCTTGTGGTCTACATAACATGTAATGGTGGTTCTTTGGTCAAAATGTTGCATGGATTATGTTTTACAGATCATCTTCAAGCCGCTTTCTGACAGTTGCTTCAGGATGCACCGTTTTGTGGGCGGTCTTATTTACATGGTTCACCTTCGACAGCGTCAACTCACCGTCGTCTTTGTTGTAGCGGTGTAGCGTGCAAGGACGGGAGTGGAAAAAGAGTCAAAAGATGGAGCTGATTGTTTTAATGACATTCAGACTTTACTTAAAAAAATAACAAAGCAGCATCTCCTCATCCGTGGCTCACTAGTGCAATAACGCCGGAAATGTGTCCTGTGAAAAAAACGTCTGACCGGAACTCTCTAATAACTAAAGTTCCTTGGGTGAATAATGTAAACTCACTACACCGGTATGTTTTAACGCTTTCATGGCGAGTTTACTGACAGATATAAGTAAGAACTTTACACTACTTTATATTAGAAATGGCAACAGCGGAGGATGAATGTCCCATAACAAGAAGATAGAGAAAAAGAAGACCCTAGTTGAGGGGCGCAGTGGAGACGTTCCTCCAGGGCCTATGTACTTCGGGGCTAACAACCTTCACTTTACCCGGAAGTGGGTCTTTACAGCTGAGGGTGAATGACGAGGCTGGCGGTTTGTTGCAACTTTGTGACTTTATTGGATGCAGCCATCCACCAAGCTAGAGCACCTGCACGCACTCACTGTTGCCGTTCCCTCACCTACTCACTCACCTCACATGCTGTCATATCTTAAAGGACCACACACACACACACACACACACATATACGCTACTCTCATTACAACTAACAAGACATCATGGCGAAGCCAGAAGTCGAGTTTCTTAACATGGAGACATTCTCAATACTTTTCTTTTTTCGAGCACAAAGAAAATAACATTTTAGTTAAATGTAAGTTGTGTCTTGGATCAAAGATCCTATCTACTTAAAGTTAAAGTTAAAGTGCCATTATGTTGCAGCTATTTAAAATAGTTTTGTCAATTTGTTCTGGCCTGAAATAAATTGGCCCTTTGAAACATATCTTTGTCTTTGTGTGTTGTATGTAGACCACATTGCTTTCTGAGTTCAGTGATGCAAATGCATGTCAAGTTGATCAATAGATTGTATTATTCTCCAGTGCAATAACAGTACTGAAATGAAGGCTAAAAGGGCATTAATGGGAGCCTTTAAAAAAAAGAAGTAACTAAATAGTTACTTTTCCCAGTAACACATTACTTTTTGGTGTAAGTAACTGAGTTTCTTTTGAAATAAAGTAACTAGTAACTGTAACTAGTTACTGGTTTTCAGTAACCAACCCAACACTGCAGATAATATGTCTTACCTTATACACGCACCATAATAAAACTCGTGTTTTTAATGCGCCGACAATCCTTCAAGCGGTGTGGCTTCATAACTTACCAAAGTCGTACTAAAACATTTTCATAGATTTTTGAGCGCTAATGTTCTATATTTTCCAATGGAACATTTAAAATGTTGGTGTTGTTTACTTGAGACATATTGCCATCATAGTGCAGCCTACGCTTATCTCTTATGTTTGACTGCCATCTACTGGTCACACTTATCAGTATTTTAAGTGCGCCTAATAGTCCGGAATCTACGGTTTTGTAGTGCACAGCTTTTCAAAGCGAGGTGTGAAGTATCATACTAAATGATACAATTAAAGCATGTACTATACATACGACCCAAAATATTATAGTATAAACCAACCTAATTCATTATAGTTCAATATTAAACATCTAAAAAAATATTAATATATTTTTAAATATGAATATGTTTTGCTTGTAGTTACATACTGACCTTTGACCTTCTTTTATCGTCTATTAGGAAGCAAAATGTATTTAAGGATAAATGACACAGGTTTTAACGTCTTTTTTCTCATTACCTGATTGTATTTGTATACATGGAAGCAAGGGAAACAAACGCACACAAACGCACACACACACACACACACACACACACACACACACACACACACACACACACACACACACACACACACACACACACACACACACACACACACACACACACACACACACACACACACACTCACAGATGTGGATTGAGCCCACGGAGCTTCGTCTGTCACTTTTGCGTTTCCACTTCAAGTTCAGGAAATCTAAACTTACCTCTTCTTATCACCCGGTCCCTTTTGAAAGGGATAAAAAGAATTAGTGGGGCCAGTAATTAGCCCCCGCCACAGAGCGCCGGCCCTCATCTCGGGGGCCCCACGGTGGCCCTCGGGGACCTTTGGCATGCTAATGATGGGAGCCTTGCAGCTTTTTGGCACTGCTGAGGAGAGAAGGATAGCCAGTCATATGTCAGCATCAGCACTGACATCGTATATACAACTGCTAACACCAAGTCACATTGTAACATCAATGTAGCATTGCACACAGTATATTATAATAATAAAAACAGTTTTTAGACCATAACCATGCTTTAACTCATTATTTCAATCAAAACCTCTTATGAAGTACATTGTTAGAGAACCACTTTTGGTAACTTATTCAACATGGATCCACTAAGAGGCACTAAAATCAACTATGAACAATTATATTTAAAAACACAATATGATAATAATAATAATAATAATAACACATTTTATTTAGATTTTCAAAGACTAAAAAACACTTTACAAGGTAAAAAGAAAAAAAAATACAAGTGTATTAAAATAGTTAATATAAAATAAAAACAAGGAAACGGAAAAACATGTAGTTTAAAAATGCATACAAAAAGCAAGATTAAAATTGTATTGAAATTAATATAACTATTAAGATTAAGAATTAATTTAAACTATTTAAAATGATGATATTATTAGAAGTGACAAGTATTAAAGAAAAAACAACTAAAATCTCAAAAATGAAACCAATATTTTTAATTACATTTTACCATCTTTATTGCACTACAATATAATTCATACCATTTTAAAAAGGCAATTGTATGCACTGTTTGGGAAGGAAAAATAAAAAAAAAACATTATTAAATTAAATTAATTCAATCCGAATGAAAAACAACAATAAAAAAAACAGCCCAGTTTTGTCATTTACATGCCTTTTAACAAGAAAGTACGGAGCCTCTAAAGGGACATGGGGATTTTTTTTTTTTTAGACATGTATCTCTTTTCATTAAAAAAAAAAAAAATTAAAATAAAATTATTATTTTTTTGTAATTTTTTTAATAAAAAGTTTTTCGTGCGCACGAGAAACTTTCTCGTGGCCACGAGAAAGCATTGGATGCATGCGCATGGTTTGAGGTGTGTGTTAAAATGGCAGTTTAGGAGTTAATTTGGCTGTAGGGTATTCTATAAGGGTATTCTAGTCAGATGCGCGTGTGTAAATATGCGATGTGTAAATATCAAAATATTACGTCGAATCACTTTTTGTCAGGCAATATTACATTTAATCACAATTTTACATAATTGAATACATCCAAACACGTTGTACATATTTATTATGTGCAAGAAGAAATAACAGTTACAATTGTGTGTGTATCTTCCAAACAAGAAAGAAGTTTTATCACATCAACATCGGACTAACTGGCACACTCCGCTTCGCAGCAGGTCCGCAAGCCACGCCCACCCCCCACAGCCACAGAAGAGGAAAACTGTCCTTTCCCGGGCAAGATAAAGTCTTAAATAATGTCAAACACGTAGCGTTACAATAACCAGGAAGATAAAGTGTTTGTCTCACACCTACTAATCGGGCATTCACATTTTGCCACAACACACATGGGGGAAAGTCTTAGTTGGAAATACAGCCAAATTAACTCCTAAACTGCCATTTTAACACAAACCAAACCATCAGCACGCATCCAATGCTTTCTCGTGGCCACGAGAAAGTTTCTCGTGCGCACGAGAAACTTTTATTTAAAAAAAATAATAATAATAATAATTTTTTTAATTTTTTATAAAAAGTTTCTCGTGCGCACGAGAAACTTTCTCGTGGCCACGAGATACATGTCTAAAAAAAATATTCCCCATGTCCCTTTAGGGGCTCCGTAAGAAAGACATACTTTTAGATAAAAAATATTGTATTACCGTATTTTTCGGACTATAAGTCGCAGTTTTTTCATAGTTTGGCCGGGGGTGCGATTTATACTCAGGAGCGACTTAAGTGTGAAATTACATTACCCT
Organism: Entelurus aequoreus; assembly: GCF_033978785.1. Taxonomy (NCBI): domain Eukaryota; kingdom Metazoa; phylum Chordata; class Actinopteri; order Syngnathiformes; family Syngnathidae; genus Entelurus; species Entelurus aequoreus. The sequence continues at coordinate 26,076,389 of NC_084735.1, read as the reverse complement.
AAAATACACATTACCGTAAAATATCAAATAATATTATTTAGCTCATTCACGTAAGAGACTAGACGTATAAGATTTCATGGGATTTAGCGATTAGGAGTGACAGATTGTTTGGTAAACATATAGCATGTTCTATATGATATAGTTATTTGAATGACTCTTACCATAATATGTTACGTTAACATACCAGGCACGTTCTCAGTTGGTTATTTATGCGTCATATAACGTACACTTATTCAGCCTGTTGTTCACTATTCTTTATGTATTTTAAATTGCCTTTCAAATGTCTATTCTTGGTGTTGGGTTTTATCAAATAAATTTCCCCCAAAAATGCGACTTATACTCCAGTGCGACTTATATATGTTTTTTTCCTTCTTTATTATGCATTTTCGGCCGGTGCGACTTATACTCCGGAGTGACTTATAGTCCGAAAAATACGGTACATTAGAATGGAGTACAAACACCTACAACAGTTTTATAAAGTAGAAAGTAATAGTTTTCAATGATTTCAATGATTTTCAATGATTTCTTTCTTTAATCATCTGCTTGTCCTTCTCAGCATTCTCTTTCACACTCACTTTTTTCGTTCCCATACTTGGAAAACCAACTTATATCGACCTTTAGTTATAAGCTCATGCTACAGAGTAAGATCAAATGTTTAGGGGCAGAGCTTATGGGGTTAATTCTGACAATCACCACGGCCATTAGCGATGGGGAAGCTCGTAACTTAAATGTATACTCGCAACTTAAAGTGTAACAAATAGCTGAGAGACAGCTTGTTTTCTCAAAATACTTGTAATGGAGGTATATAAAAGACACAGCAAAGTGATGACATTTAAAATGTTACCAAGATTTATTTTGTGCTTTAGTAGTTATTTTTTCTACGTTTTTGAATATTATCTGTGTTCCTATGCCCTATTGAAAGAGCAAAGAAAACAATTTTTTATCTGATTACTTACATTAGTGAGAGCTTTTCCATGGATGAAAACCCACCACATTTTCAAAGTGCATTAGATGTGGGTAGAATTTTAATTTTACATTTTTGGATTTTGTCCCCATTTATTTTATTTACAAAAAAATCACACAGAATGGTAATCCATTTAATGAAAGATAATAGAACAACTCCAACCCAATACCAGCTCTACAATTATTTTTCCATTTGAGAAGACATAAAAATACAAATATAAAAAAACCAAAAATAATTTTAAAAACATTATAAATAACAATGATAATAAAAACACAAATAACAGTAATTGAAACATAACGGCAACAAACAAATTATTGGAATAACTAAAAAAAAAAAAAGTATTATTATCATTATTATTACTATTGCTTATTATTTTCATCACCATCACAGAGTCACAGAAATTAACAATAAAAACAAAGATCACAGATACTACACGGCTGGGCGATGATAAATTACAAAGAATTTTAGGATGTCCATTAAGATGTAAGCAGAGTCCAATACGGTCATCGACGTGCGTAAACCCTTATTACTGTGATTACTTTTCTTCTCTTATTGGCTAAGGCAAATGATTTTTATAGAGAACAATTTGTACACAAGGCAATTCATACAAATAAAATCATTATAAAAATAATCGTAATTTAATTTCAATCAAAAAGTGTTTCACATGCGTGGTTAAATACAAGTATTTTCAGCCTTGATTTGAACATTGTCAACGTAGATGACTGTCTCACATCTTCTGGAAGACTATTCCAGGTTTTAGCAGCACAGAACCAAAATATGGCGCAAACATGTCAGAGGTTTATTTTGACACAGGACTATGAAAAGACTTGTACACAAGCAGATATGTTTTAGAGTCTATTCTCTGAGCGACAGGAAGACAGTGCTTTTATTTCCTGGTTTTAGTCAGGACTCGAGCAGCAGCATTCTGGATGTACTGCAGCTGCTTTACAGCTTGTTTCCAGAACTCAGTGAGAAGACCATTACAGTTGTCTAACCATCTGGAGACGAAGGCATGGATTAGTCCTTCTAAGTCTGCTTTAGGCATTATTCATTTGATTTTGGCAAAGTTTTCAGGTGGTAAGAAGCTGATGATGTTATTGACTTAATCTGACTGTTAAAATTCAAGAATGGCGTTGTAACCTGATTATTAGGTTTCATGCAGAGGGTCTCAAAGTGATCATTAAAACTTTCGCTTGGCTTCTGAAAATGTCAGTTTTGCTGAAAAACTTTTTTTTTGTCATCCACACACTGGTATGATTGATGCTGTGACAAAGTGAATCAACAGTGCCATCTCCATATTTGTGTAAGGACACGGTGTACCTGCGTAAAAGGCTCAAAATGGTGACGTAGTAGACTCAATGTATTGGGGGTTTTATGGGCAAGACTCTGTCCAAAAGTTTGGTTTTCTTTAATAAGTTCAAAACATGGCGCATCATTACCAGCCGCAACCGTTTACATAAGGGATCCCCAAACTTTTTGACTCGGGGGCTGCATTGGGTTTAAAAAATTGGGCAGGGGGTCAGGCTGTATATACTGTATATACTATATATATATATATATATATATATATATATATATATATATATATATATATATATATATATATATATATATATATATATATATATATATATATATATATATACACACTACCGTTCAAAAGTTTGGGGTCACCCAAACAATTTTGTGGAATAGCCTTCATTTCTAAGAACAAGAATAGACTGTCGAGTTTCAGATGAAAGTTCTCTTTTTCTGGCCATTTTGAGCGTTTAATTGACCCCACAAATGTAATGCTCCAGAAACTCAATCTGCTCAAAGGGAGGTCAGTTTTGTAGCTTCTGTAACGAGCTAAACTGTTTTCAGATGTGTGAACATGATTGCACAAGGGTTTTCTAATCATCAATTAGCCTTCTGAGCCAATGAGCAAACACATTGTACCATTAGAACACTGGAGTGATAGTTGCTGGAAATGGGCCTCTATACACCTATGTAGATATTGCACCAAAAACCAGACATTTGCAGCTAGAATAGTCATTTACCACATTAGCAATGTATAGAGGGCATTTCTTTAAAGTTGAGACTAGTTTAAAGTTATCTTCATTGAAAAGTACAGTGCTTTTCCTTCAAAAATAAGGACATTTCAATGTGACCCCAAACTTTATATATATATATATATATATATATATATATATATATATATATATATATATATATATATTTATATATATATATATATATATATATATATATATATATATGTATATATATATATATATATATGTATATATATATATATATATATATATATATATATATATATATATATATATATATATATATATATATATATATATATATATATATAATAGTATATATATATATATATATATATATATATATATATATATATATATATATATATATATATATATATATATATATATTCCGAGCGTGATGATGTCACGTTATCGATGGGAAAATGCATTTTTAGACAATATGATTTGCCTGAGCGGCTACAAGACACCAAGAGTAACAAGCGGTAGAAAATTGATTAAAAAGGACAGATTAAAAAAAATAAAAATAACAATAAAAAATTAATAAATAATTTAAATTAAAAAAAAGTTTTTAACTTGGGACTTCTTTGAACTGGTTTCCATGATCTCTTCAGAAAAAAAAACTTATTTGAGATTTTTCTCCTTTTCAGCATTGAAGCAAAACCAGGCAACTGGGATTAGTGAGCTAACGAAGAGACCAGCAAACATCACTTTTGGTGTGATGTTGGTGAGTTCACGGCATTTTGTGAATGGTAAGTTTGAATGATTTTATTCTGCTTCATTCAAAGCATTTAATAGGCAGTTAGCGTTAGCCCAGCTAGCTGTCGGCTACAAACAACATACGCTATTTGGGGAAAAAAACATGTCAATTTGCTTTTAGTCATGATTTTTAGTTAATAATTAGTCAAAAATGAATGAATATTATTTTCTGAGAAGAAGCGCTATGTTTAAAGTATTTTAAAAGTAAAAATTGGCATGTGTTTTTGTCAGGGAAACCTGCTTATGAAATTAATTAATTCATTTAAATCTCTTGTCCAACGGACGTGCTCATATGGGATGGGAATCAAAAAACAGTTCTTGTTTAGAACCGGTTCCCAGTGTATCAATTCCTTGGAATCGCTTGCCATTTTTTCAAACGGTTTCCCTAACGATCCTTCCGGGTGGGGATGACGTCATTAAACAACGTGCGTATTGACGTCAGATCGCAAATTGGCGGTGCCCGGGCTGAGCAAACGCTCTCAAGTTGACTACATTTTTCAAGCGCTACTTGTAATAATTATCCATTCATCCATTTTCTACCACTTGTCCCTTTTGGAGTCGCGGGGGGTGCTAGAGCCTATCTCAGCAGCATTCGGGCGGAAGGAGCGGTACACCCTGGACAAGTCGCCACCTCATCGCAGGGCCAACACAGATAGACAGACAACATTCAAAGGCTGCTATTTCATCAAGTGAACATCTGCCGCTTGATGAATGCCACCGAGCGGCGACTAAGTTTGTTGTCAAAAAGCAGTGGCGGGCCGTGCGTTTCCCACCTAGGCCTATAATGATGTCCTACTTCAATAAATACCTCTCAAAATACTATCATTTATGTCGCGACAAGACCACGGCTGGAAAAATACTCAACAGAAACGGGCATTGGATCACCTCAACAATGTACTCAACGGGCTTTTTTTCGGCGCATTTAAAAATCTATAAACCCGCATCAAACATATCTCACGTGGTACTGTCAAAATTTAAATAATTGTAAAAAGAAAAAACGTATTAAACGTGGAAAAAAAAAAAAAAATAAAATATTTGAACTCACAATTCGTAGCACCCATCCGACGCCGAATAAGCCAGTGGTGCCACTCGTAGTTGGTTGATTTGAATGGAAATGGCGGGAAAACCGTTTCGCCGTCGGGACAGCTTAGCTACTCTCCGGGTTCGGCCGACCTCGTCTCACAAGATCTAGTTTCTCTTTAAATATCCTTTTTGAACCCTTCTTTCTGGGTCAGAATTAAATTAAATTAAAATGTCTCATGTGTGTGGATGTGAGTGTGAATGTTGTCTGTCTATCTGTGTTGGCCCTGCGATGAGGTGGCGACTTGTCCAGGGTGTACCCCGCCTTCCGCCCGAACGCAGCTGAGATAGGCTCCAGCACCCCCCGCGACCCCAAAAGGGACAAGCGGTAGAAAATGGATGGATGGATGGGTCTCATGTGCCACTTCCTCCTTTTGCAAATCACAAGTTGTAATTGTCAGGTTTAACGTAAGGCTACCTAGATGGGCTACTCGTGATCTGATTGGCTATCGCAACTGTCTATCAACTGTATGTCCTCTGTTCGTTTACACAAAAGGCCTACGGCAGAATTCACCCAGCGCTGGCAACAAGCTAATGATAAAGCGCTAACGAAAAAAACAAGCAACACTGGAGCCTCATATGCAGGGGTCCCCAAACTTTTTGACTCGGGGACGCATTGGGTTAAAAAAAATTGTCCGGGGGCCGGTCTGTATATATATATATATATATATATATTCAGAGCACGATGATGTCACGTTATCGATGGGAAAATGCAGTTTTAGACAATATGAATTGCCTGAGCGGCTATGAGACACCGAGAGTAACAAGCGGTAGGAAACGGATTAGAAAGGACAGATTTAAAATAATAATAATTAAAAAAATATGTGTGTAGCTGGGATGGGCTCCGGCGCCCCCCGCAACCCCGAAGGGAATAGGCGGTGGAAAATGGATGGATGGATGGGTGTGTATACTGTGTATGTATATCTATATATATATATATATATATATATATATATATATATATATGTATATATATATATATATATATATATATATATATATATATATATATATATATATATATATATATATATATATATATATATATATATATATATATATATATATATTTTAATATTAATTTTATTTATTTATTTATTTTTTTTTTTGTAGTTAAAAATAGTATTTTTTCTTTTTTGGACTTCCCGCGGGCTGGATTTTTGACGGGCCGTAGTTTGGGGATCCCTGCCCATATGACATGAAGAGAATATTATGAATACTTTTATATCTAATTAATTTATGATCATGGTTTATGTTAGACCAGCAGAGAAGGCCCTGACGGCCCACTACTGGTCAAAAGCTTGCTGCAGTAGACACTCCTTTTTTCGGTAGGTGAATGCTCAATTGTAGTCAGAGAAAAGTTGCATGGTTTCCTCCAACAACATTTCCATTATATTATTCAGCTGAAACTCAAAAAGTTACAATATTGTGCACAAGTCCATTTATGTCAGCAATTAACTTCAAATGTGAAACTAATATGTGATATTAACTCATTGCATGCAAAGTGAGATATGTCAAGCCTTTATTTGTTATAATTTTGATCATCATAGCTTACAGCAGTGCTTCTCAAATATTTTCTGTTACACCCCCCCTAGAAAGAAGAAAATATTTTGCGACCCCCCCACCAGTATAATTTGTCTATAACATAACATTGTAAGCTTATTTATATAAAAGAAAACAACACTCCGGCCTTTCCTCGTCTCCCACAGTGAAGCCAAGTGTACTTACGCTTCATCATATTCTGGTACGGCAAAAAAAAAGCACGTTCCCCGAGGTCACACGTTCCCCCTGTGGCCATTGCACCGTCCCACTATTTGAGAAGGACTAAGCGGTAGAAAATGGATGGATGGATGGATGGATGGATGGATGGATGGCTTACAGTTTTTGAAACCTCACATTTTGTGAGATTTTCAATTCGAGGTTTACATAAACTGTAAGCGATATTCATTCAAATTATAATAATTAAAAGGCTTGACATATTTCATTTTGCATGTAATAATAAGTTAGTATCACATGTTCTGAAATGTTACATTCTTTTGTAATTTGGCATAGTGAAGTGAATTATATATATATATATATATATATGGACGGCGTGTTGAAGTTGGTAGAGTGGCTGTGTCAGCAATCGGAGTGTTGCTGGTTACTGGGGTTCAATCCCCACCTTCTACCATCCTAGTCATGTCCGTTGTGTCCGGGGGCAAGACACTTCACCCTTGCTCCTGATGGCTGCTGGTTAGCGCCTTGCATGGCAGCTCCCGCCATCAGTGTGTGAATGTGTGTGTGAATGGGTGAATGTGGTAATACTGTCAAAGCCCTTTGAGTACCTTGAAGGTAGAAAAGCGCTATACAAGTATAACCCATTTATCATTTATCATTATTTATGTTTATATAGCGCTTTTCTCTAGTGACTCAAAGCGCTTTACATAGTGAAACCCAATATCTAAGTTACATTTAAACCAGTGTGGGTGGCACTGGGCGCAGGTGGGTAAAGTGTCTTGCCCAAGGACACAACGGCAGTGACTAGGATGGCAGAAGCAGGGATTGAACCTGGAAACCTCAAGTTGCTGGCACGGCCGCTCTACCAACCGAGCTATACCGCATAGGAAAGATTAAATATTGTTTTGGCTTTATTTGTGTGTTTAAACATGCTTTTAGTCTTTCATTTTCATTTGTAAACAACTTAGAATGTTTTCTTACATATACAAATTAGGTGATCATTTGTTTCACTTCCGGTTTATGTGACGTCACGCTAGTTCACTTCCTGTTAAAGACACCTCCATCTGCTTTCAACTCAAAACTGTGGAGTATGTATCGAAATAGGGATGTCCAATAATGGCTTTTTGCCGATATCCGATATTCCGATATTGTCCAACTCTTTAATTACCGATACCGATATATACAGTCGTGGAATTAACACATTATTATGCCTAATTTGGACAACCAGGTATGGTGAAGATAAGGTCCTTTTAAAAAAAATAAAAATAATATAAATAAATTAAAAACATTTTCTTGAATAAAAAAGAAAGTAAAACAATATAAAAACAGTTACATAGAAACTAGTAATTAATGAAAATGAGTAAAATTAACTGTTAAAGGTTAGTACTATTAGTGGACCAGCAGCACGCACAATCATGTGTGCTTGCGGACTGTATCCCTTGCAGACTGTATTGATATATATTGATATATAATGTAGGAACCAGAATATTAATAACAGAAAGAAACAACCCTTTTGTGTGAATGAGTGTGAATGAGTGTAAATGGGGGAGGGAGGTTTTTTGGGTTGGTGCACTAATTGTAAGTGTATCTTGTGTTTTTTATGTTGATTTAATAAAAAATAAAAACCGATACGATAATTTTAAAAAACGATACCGATAATTTCTGATATTACATTTTAAAGAATTTATCGGACATCTCTATATCGAACACAACACAGCCTTTATGTTCAATGTGAATACTGTATCTTAGTTGCTTGGACGGGAATGTGTTTATACAAGTTTAGATTGAGGTATAACATTTTTTAACGGGGAAAGATGTTAATGTCTGTTGTTTTCATTTTAGCATTTAAGCATGCTAGCACTAGACGGTCTATAATTTGATCAACGTGTGGTTATCAGCCACGTTTTTTTGATCATTTTAATTTAATACGGTAATAGTAACCATTGGGAGTTTTACAGCGGTTATCATTGCTACTGTTTATGTGCATGTACAAAACCCAAAACCAGGGAAGTTGCACATGATTTTTTTTGTTAAGTCCTACAGAAGAATATTAAGATCTGATATTTGTCTTTAAAAAATTATTTTTTTTCTATGCTACGTATTTGCCTCATAGAACCTCACTGTAGGCTTTGTAAGGTCATGTGACCTCTAAACCAGGGGTGCCCGAAATGGGGCTCGGTGACCAAAATCGTCCCGCCGAGTCATTTCGTTTGGCCCGTAAAAGGGTGGCTTCGCAAAATGTTATACATACAGTATATGCATACTCTTTTAGGCTCACACAATCATTGATGGCATGTCCGCAAGACTAACAAGTTGCCATCTGTTGCGCTCTCCACTACCTTAAATAC